>NW_006775077.1:1365912-1366537 GCF_000442215.2 Lipotes vexillifer | reverse complement strand
CACTCTTTCACACCCTTGTTGACATATATGGATTTCCATAGCATTTTGTATTTCAAAATTATGACACCAGGGGGGACCTTCAAGATGGTAGAGGAGTAAGATGTGGAGATCACCTTCCTCCCCACAAATACATCAGAAATACATCTACATGTGGAACAGCTCCTACAGAACACCTACTGAATGCTGGCAGAAGACCTTGGACTTCCCAAAAGACAAGAAACTCCCCACGTACCTGGGTAGGGCAAAAGAAAAAGGGAAAAACAGGGCTTCCCTGGTGGCGCAGTGGTTGAGAATCTGCCTGCTAATGCAGGGGACATGGGTTCGAGCCCTGGTCTGGGAGGATCCCACATGCCACGGAGCAACTAAGCCCGTGCGCCACAACTACTGAACCTGCGCGTCTGGAGCCTGTGCTCCGCAACAAGAGAGGCTGCGATAGTGAGAGGCCCGCGCACCACGATGAAGAGTGGCCCCTGCTCGCCGCAACTAGAGGAAGCCCTCGCACAGAAACGAAGACCCAACGCAGCAAAAAATAAATAAGTTAATAAACTCCTACCCTCAACATCTTCTGCAAAAAAAAGAAAAAGAAAAAGGGAAAAACAGAGACAAAAGAATAGGGACGGGGCCT
>NW_006775077.1:1357491-1365902 GCF_000442215.2 Lipotes vexillifer | reverse complement strand
TTCCACACACTAGAAGCCCCTTTGCGGGCGGAGACTGCGGGTGGCGGAGGGGGAGCTTCGGAGCCACGGAGGAGAGCGCAGCAACGGGGGCGCGGAGGGCAAAGCGGGGAGCTTCGCCCACAGAGGATCGGTGCTGACCAGCACTCACCATCCCGAGAGGCTTGTCTGCTCACTCGCCAGGGTGGGCGGGGGCTGGGAGCTGAGGCTCGGGCTTCGGAGGTCAAACCCCAGGGAGAGGACTGGGGTTGGCTGCGTGAACACAGCCTGATGAGGGCTAGTGCACAACAGCTAGCCGGGCGGGAGTCCGGGAAAATGTCTGGACCTGCCAAAGAGGCAAAAGACCATTGTTTCCGGGTTTCGGGGTGCGCGAGGAGAGGGGATTCAGAGCACCGCCTAAACGAGCTCCAGAGACAGGCGCGAGCCACGGAAATCAGCACGGACCGCAGAGACGGGCGTGAGACTCTAAGGCTGCTGCTGCAGCCACCAAGAAGCCTGTGTGCGAGCACAGGACACTATCCACACCCCCTTCCGGGGAGCCTGTGCAGCCCTCCACTGCCAGGGTCCCGGGATCCAGGGACAACTCACCCTGGAGAACACATGGCGCGCCTCAGGCTGGTGCAACATCACTCTGGCCTCTGCCACCGCAGGCTCACACCCCATTCCGTACCCCACCCTCCGCCTGGCCTAAGTGAGCCAGAGCCATCTAATCAGCCACTATTTTAACCCCGTCCTGTCTGGGGGAAGAACAGATGACCTCAGGCGACCTACACACAGAGGCAGGGCCAATCCAAAACTGAACACCAGGAGCTGTGCAAACAAAGAAGAGAAAGGGAAATCTCTCCCAGCAGCCTCAGGAGCAGCGGACTAAATCTCCCCAATAAATCTGATGTACCCTGCATTTGTGGAATACCTGAATAGACAATGAATCATCCCAAAATTGAGGCAGTGGACTTTGGGAGCAACTGTAGATTTGGGGTTCTCTTTCTGCATCTAATTTTTTTCTGGTTTTACGTTTATCTTAGTTTAGTATTTAGAGCTTATTATCATTGGTAGGTTTTTTGATTTGGTTGCTCTTTTCCTATTTTTTTTAATATATATATATTTTTTCCTTTATTGAGTGTGTATGTGTATGCTTCTTTGTGTGATTTTTGTCTGTATAGCTTTGCTTTTACCATTTGTCCTGGTTTCTGTCTGTCCTTTTTTTTTTTGTATAGTTTTTAGAGCTTGTTATCATTGGTGGATAAGTTTTTTGGTTTGGTTGCTCTCTTCTTTCTTTCTTTCTTTTTTTAATTACTTTTTTATTTTTAACAGTATTTTTTATTTTCATAACTTTATTTTATTTTATCTTCCTTTATTTCTTTCTTTTTCTCCCTTTTCTTCTGAGCCGTGTGGCTGACAGGGTCTTGCTGCTCCAGTCGGGTGCCAGAACTGAGCCTCTTAGGTGGGAGAGCCAAGTTCAGGACATTGGTCCACCAGAGACCTCCCAGCCCCACATGATATCAAAAGGTGAAAATCGGGCTTCCCTGGTGGAGCAGTGGTTGAGAGTCCACCTGCCGATGCAGGGGACACAGGTTCGTGCCCTGGTCCGGGAAGATCCCACATGCCGCGGAGCGGCTGGGCCCGTGAGCCATGGCTGCTGGGCCTGCGCGTCCGGAGCCTGTGCTCCGCAACGGGAGAGGCCACAACAGTGACAGGCCCACATAACGCAAAAAAAAAAACCCAAAAAAAAGACGAAAATCTCCCAGAGATCTCCCTCTCAACGCTAAGACCCAGCTCCACTCAACAACCAGCAAGATACAGTGCTGGACACCCTATGCCAAACAACTAGCAAGACAGGAACACAACCCCACCCACTAGCAGAGAGGCTGCTTAAAATCGTATTAAGTTCACAGACATGCCAAAAGACACCACCAGACTCAGTCCTGCCACCTGAAAGGCAAGATCCAGTCTCATCCATCAGAACACAGGCACCAGTCCCCTCCACCAGGAAGCCTATGCAACCCACTGAAACAACCTTACCAACTGAGGGCAGGCACCAAAAACAATGGGAACTATGAACCTGCAGCCTGTGAAAAGAAGACCCCACACAGTAAGTTAAGCAAAATGAGAAGACAGACAACTACACAGCAGATGAAGGAGCAAGGTAAAAACCCACCAGACCAAACAAATGAAGAGGAAATAGGCAGTATACCTGAAAAAGAATTCAGAGTAATGACAGTACAGATGATCCAAAATCTTGGAAACAGAATGGAGAAAATACAAGAAACGTTTAAGAAGGAACTAGAAGAACTAAAGAGCAAACAAACAATGATGAACAACATAATAAATGAAATTAAAAATTCTCTAGAAGGAATCAATAGCAGAATAACTGAGGCAGAAGAACAGATAAATGACCTGGAAGATAAAATACTGGAAATAACTACTGCACAGCTGAATGAAGAAAAAAGAATGAAAAGAATTGAGGACAGTCTCAGAGACCTCTGGGACAACGTTAAACTCACCAAAATTCGAATTATAAGGGTCCCAGAAGAAGAAGACAGAAAGAAATGGACTGAGAAAATATTTGAAGAGATTATAGCTGAAAACTTCCCGAATATGAGAAAGGAAATAGTCAAGTCCAGGAAGTGCAGAGAGTCCCTTACAGGATAAATCCAAGGAGAAACACACCAAGACACATATTAATCAAACTATCAAAAATTAAATACAAAGAAAAATGTTAAAAGCAGCAAGGGCAAAGCAACAAATAACATACAAGGGAAAATCCATAAGGTTAACAGTTAATCTTTCAGCAGAAACTCTGCAAGCCAGAAGGGAGTGGCAGGACATATTTAAAGTGATGAAGGAGAAAAACGTACAATGAAGTTTACTCTACCCAGCAAGGATCTCATTCATATTTGATGGAGAAATTAAAACCTTTACAGACAAGCAAAAGCTAAGAGAATTCAGCACCACCAAACAAGCTTTACAACAAATGCTAAAGGAACTTCCCTAGGCAAGAAACACAAAAGAAGGAAAAGACCTACAATAACAACCCCAAAACAGTAAAGAAAATGGTAATAGGAGCATACATATCGATAACTACCTTAAATGTAAATGGATTAAATGCTCCAACCAAAAGGCACAGAATGACTGAATGAATACAAAAACAAGACCCATATATATGTTGTCTACAAGAGACCCAGTTCAGAACTAGGGACATACAGACTGAAATTCAGGCGATGAAAAAAGATATTCCATGCAAATGGAAATCAAAAGAAAGCTGGAGTAGCAATTCTCATATCAGACAAAATAGGCTTTAAAATAAAAGACTATTACAAGAAACAAAGAAGGACAGACACTACATAATGATCAAGGGATCAATCCAAGAAGAAGATATGACAATTGTAAATATTTATGCACCCAACATAAGAGCACCTCAATACATAAGGCAAATGCTAACAGCCATAAAAGAGGAAATCAATGGTAACATTATCATAGTAGGGGCCTTTAACACCCCACTTTAACCAATGGACAGATCATCCAAAATGAAAATAAATAAGGAAACACAAGCTTTAAATGATACATTAAACAAGATGGACTTAATTGATATTTATAGGACATTCCATCCAAAAACAACAGAACACACTTTCTTCTCAAGTGCTCATGGAACATTCTCCAGGATAGATCATATCTTGGGTCACAAATAAATCCTTGGTAAATTTAAGAAAATTCAAATCGTATCAAGTATATTTGCAAACCACAACGCTATGAGACTAGATATCAATTACAGGAAAAAATCTGTAAAAACTACAAACACATGGAGGATAAACAATACACTACTAAATAACCAAGAGATCACTGAAGAAATCAAAGAAGAAATCAAAAAATACCTAGAAACAAATGGCAATGAATACACGACGACGGAAAACCTATGGGATGCAGCAAAAGCAGTTCTGAGAGGGAAGTTTATAGCGATACAATCCTACCTCAAGAAACATCTCAAATAAACAATCTAACTTTACACCTAAAGCAATTGGAGAAAGAAGAACAAAAAAACCCCAAAGTTAGTTGAAGGAAATAAATCATAAACATTATATCAGAGATAAATGAAAACGAAATGAAGGAAACTATAGCAAAGATCAATAAAACTAAAAGCTGGTTATTTGAGAAGATAAAAAAAATTGATAAACCATTAGCCAGACTCATCAAGAAAAAAAGAAGACTCAAATCAACAGAATTAGAAATGAAAAAGGAGAAGTAACAACTGACACTGCAGAAATACAAAGGATCATGAGAGATTACTACAAGCAACTCTATGCCAATAAAATGGACAACCTAGAAGATATGGACAAATTCTTAGAAAAGCACAACCTTCTGAGACTGAACCAGGAAGAAAGAGAAAATATAAACAGACCAATCGCAAGCACTGAAATTGAAACTGTGATTAAAAATCTTCCAACAAACAAAAGCCCAGGACCAGCTGGCTTCACAGGTGAATTCTATCAAACATTTAGAGAAGATTAACACCTATCCTTCTGAAACTCTTCCAAAATATAGCAGAGGGAGGAAGACTCCCAAACTCATTCTATGAGGCCACCATCACCCTGATACCAAAACCAGACAAAAATGTCACAAAAAAAGAAAAGTACAGGCCACAATCAATGATGAACATAGATGCCAAAATCCTCAACAAAATACTAGCAAACAGAATCCAACAGCACATTAAAAGGATCATACACCATGATCAAGTGGGGTTTACTCTAGGAATGCAAGGATTCTTCAATATACGCAAATCAATCAACGTGTTACACCATATTAACAAATTGAAGGAGAAAAAACCACAAGATCATCTCAATAGATGCAGAAAAAGTTTTCAAAGAAATTCAACACCCATTTATGATAAAAACCCTCCAGAAAGTAGGCATAGCGGGAACTTATCTCAACATAATAAAGGCCATATATGACAAACTCACAACCAACATCGTCCTCAACGGTGACAAAATGAAACCATTTCCCCTAAGATTAGGAACAATACAAGGTTGTCCACTCTCACCACTATTATTCAACATAGTTTTAGAAGTTTTTGCCACAGTAATCAGAGAAGAAAAAGAAATAAAAGAAATCCAAACAGGAAAAGAAGAAGTAAAGCTGTCACTGTTAGCAGATGACATGGTACTGTACATAGAAAATCCTAAAGATGCTACCAGAAAACTACTAGAGCTAATCAATGAATTTGGTAAAGTAGCAGGATACAAAATTAATGCACAGATATCTCTTGAATCCTATACACTAATGATGAAAAAGCTGAAAGAGAAATTAAGGACACACTCCCATTTACCATTACAACAAAAAGAATAAAATAACTAGGAATAAACTTACCCAAGGAGACAAAAGACCTGTAGGCAGAAAACTATAAGACACTGATGAGAGAAATTATAGATGATAAAAACAGATGGAGAGATATACCATGTTCTTGGACTGGAAGAATCAACCTTGTGAAAATGACTATACTACCCAAAGCAATCTACAGATTCAGTGCAATCCCTAACAAACTACCAAGGGCATTTTTCACAGAACTAGAACAAAAAATTTCACAATTGGTATGGAAACACAAAAGACCCCCAATAGCCTAAGCAATCTTGAGAAAGAAAAACAGAGCTGGGGGAATCAGGCTCCCGGACTTCAGACTATACTACAAAGCTACAGTAATCAAGACAGTATGGTACCGGCACAAAAACAGAAATATAGATAAATGGGACAGAATAGAAAGCTCAGAGATAAACCCACGCACATATGGTCACCTTATTTTTGATAAGGGAGGCAAGAATATACAATGGAGAAAAGACAGTCTCTTCAAAAAGTGGTGCTGGGAAAACTGGACAGCTACATGTAAAAGTATGAGATTAGAACACTACCTAACACTCTATGACATAAATCACAGCAAGATCCTTTTTGACCCACCTCCTAGAGAAATGGAAATAAAAACAAAAATAAACAAATGGGACCTAATGAAACTTCAAAGCTTTTGCACAGCAAAGGAAACCATAAACAAGATGAAAAGACAACCCTCAGAATGGGAGAATATATTTGCAAATGAAGCAACTGACAAAGGATTAATCTCCAAAATATACAAGTAGCTCATGCAGCTCAAAATAAAAAAAAAAAAAACCAAAAAACTCAATCCACAAATGGGCAGAAGACCTAAATAGACATTTCTCCACAGAAGATATACAGATTGCCAACAAACACATGAAAGGATGCTCAACATCACTAATCATTAGAGCAATGCAAATCAAAACTACAATGAGGTATCACCTCACGCCGGTCAGAACGGTCATCCTCAAAAAATCTACAAACAATAAATGCTGGAGAGGGTGTGGAGAAAAGGGAACCCTCTTGCACTGTTGTGGGGAATGTAAGTTGATAAAGCCTCTATGGAGAACAGTATGGAGGTTCCTTCAGAAACTAAAAATAGAGCTACAATACGACCCAGCAATCCCACTACTGAGCATATACCCTGAGAAAACCATAGTTCAAAAAAAGTCATGTACCACAATGTTCATTGAGGCTCTATTTACAACAGCCAGGACATGGAAGCAACCTAAGTGTACATCGACAGATGAATGGATAAAGAAGATGTGACACATATATGCAATGGAATATTACTCAGCCATGAAAAAGAAACGAAATTGAGTTATTTGTAGTGAGGTGGATGCACCTAGAGTCTATCATACGGAGTGAAGTAAGTCAGAAAGAGGAAAATAAATACCATATGCTAACACATAATATGGAATCTAAAAAAAAAAAGGCTCTGAAGAACCTAGGGGCAGGACAGGAATAAAGCCGCAGATGTAGAGAATGGATTTGAGGACACGGGCGGGAAGTGGGAAGGGTAAGCTGGGACGAAGTGAGAGAATGGCATGGACATATGTACACTACCAAATGTAAAATAGATAGCTAGTTAGAAACAGCCACATAGCACAGGGAGATCAGCTTGGTGCTCTGTGACCACCTAGAAGGGTGGGGTAGGGAAGGTGGGAGGGAGACGCAAGAGGGAGGGGATATGGGGATATAGGTATACAATGAGCTGATTCACTCTGTTATACAGCAGCAACTAACACAACAATGTAAAGCAATTATACTCCAATAAAGATGTCAAAAAAAATTATGACACCAATCAGAAAAAAATAATCTGTTCTTGGTTCTGAGCATCACCAGTTTTCTTCTACTCTTCAGGAGATATTCTATGCCTTACCTTTTCATTTTCCCAATCTGTCTCATGTATCAAATATTTGTTTAGGTTGGCAGGCACACAGAGCACCCTCCTCTTCTTGGTTTCCTTCCGTCCCTTACACCTTTATGCTGCTTTTTAATTAAAAGAAAAGTTTAAGATGTACTTCAATGTGTCAGAAGAAAAAAAAGGAGAAAAGATCCATGAGATGGAAAAAGAAAGTCTCCTATTTGCAGATTTCTAATGAAGAGGTTTTTAAAATATTTCCTTACACACACAAAGTTAATGTTTCGGTAGGTGAGTTGTAAATGCTTCTTTTTGTTCCATAATTATAAGTGAAATGTTCTTTAATGTGCAATAATAATGTTCAAGCTGTGCTATTTTGCAGCTAATAATTATACACAACAGCGTGGGGTATTATGGTGAACAGAAAGTTTTCCTTCTCAATGTAATACCCTCATCTCTGCTCTCCCTGGTCCTGCCTTATTTGCAGTGACTACGCTTTTTAATCCACTCTTTATTCTAGGAATAGAGGCACTAGTTAGTTACTTTCTTAAGGAAAGAATGTGAGGCAATACTGCTGACGGGGGAAAATCGCTTCCATACAAAGTGAAGTCTATAATAGGCTTTCTTTAAAGAAAAGAAAGAAAGAAATATACAGTCAAACTCCAGCTAAGCTTAAAATGTGCGTGCTTGAATCCTCAGTATTAAAAGGTCAGAAGTTTGCTGTATGGTTTAACACAGTGTTACTGAAACAAGACTTGAAGTTGGCAGTGGAAGCCAAGGTCGTCAAGCCCTGGCCCAGATATCAATTTCTTCACAGATGGAGAAATAAATTTATCACTGCACACCCACATTTGTTCTTGTGGACATGCACCAGTTCCGAGATATCTTGAGGTTAGCCAGCTGTGTATCCCAGTCAGCTTCTCCATTAACTTTTCAACCAGGTTTCCTTGAAATTGCTGAATATATTATGTAATTTTCTTTGAAAAAATGAAAGAAAGAAAGAAGATGCCCCATGTATGAAGAAACGCCATACCAGATAAAATGAGATTTGGTGGCAGACATTTGAGGACACCGCCTTACCTCAAATTGAGTGTTCTAAAGAGTTTAGATGAATTAATTTCTGCATAAATTTGAAGAACCATAAAAGGAATGTAAGCCGGATATAGGAATTGATTCAGCAGAAGCAGGCATTCCT
>NW_006775077.1:1356087-1357410 GCF_000442215.2 Lipotes vexillifer | reverse complement strand
CCCCCCACTCTCCAAAAACACCCCCCTTTTTTTTTTTTTTTTTTAATTTATTTATTTTTTTGGTACGCGGGCCTCCCACTGCTGTGTCCTCTCCCGTTGCGGAGCACAGGCTCCGGACGCGCAGGCTCAGCCGCTCCGCGGCACATGGGATCTTCCCGGACCGGGGCACGAACCCGTGTCCCCTGCATCGGCAGGCGGACTCTCAACCACTGCGCCGCCAGGGAAGCCCTAAACATACCTCCTTCTTAATGGTTCACAATAAACTGACCATATGGGTTAATATTGAGTCCATGCTTTATTTTCCCTTGGTCTTATGAACTATGAAAGAGGATTCTTTGGCATAAACCGGTGGATATGGTCAGCCATAATCCAAACAGATTATTGGAAAACGTATAAATTTTACTCAGTATTTCCGGGCAATTAGGAACACAGGTGAGAAGGCCATACAGAATCTAGAAGTTACCCTCGTTTCTTATTGGTAGATATAGTGTGGGTTTTCCAGAAGCTTCCACAGGTTTAGAGCACAGTTGAACTATTTCACAACTAGCTCAGCTGTGCTACACTAGAATAATATAACGTTATAATAATATAACATAAAGTTATTTATATTACTCAACTGTGAAATACTAGAATAATATAAAGTTAGAACTTGATGGGAACTTAGGTATCAGCACTCTCTCCCCTCATTTCAAAGATGAAGAACACTATGCTTCAGTGGATAGTTTGCCCAAGGCTGATACAAGGTTGATTTGATTGTGACATCTGTCACCCCAAGAATCACTAAAATAGACTCCAACGGCTAGACAAATTCTCAATTATTTCTCTATGTGTGTGCTTCGCTTGGTGTGTGCTTTGCTGAAGGGCAAGAGTTGGATTCCCCTTCAGGTGGATTATCTGGATCAACCCGCACACAACAGAACACAAAATGGTGGACAATGTGTATAAGCATCAAAGAGCTGACAAAGCAAGGAAGACGGACACCTTGGAGGTAACAGGAATATGGGTCTATTTTTGCTTTGGGAGCACATGCTAAACCTGAAGGCATATGTGAGGGTCTGAGCTGAGTTTCTGGTGCCTACGTAGCCCTCCGGGAACAAATCTTAGAGTCTGGGGCACACCATGAGTAAGGACCCTGATATACTACCCCCGCCTTGGTCTAGAACTCAAAAAAACTGCTCCCTGAGAGTCAGAATATACCAGAAGTAAACTGTCCCATCTATTCACAGACTGCAGAGCAGATTTAAACCATCTGGATGGCCCAAAGTACTTAAAGTAATCCCAGATATTTAATAGTTGCCGGAAGTAAAAAAAAAAAAAAAAAAA
>NW_006775077.1:1330327-1355557 GCF_000442215.2 Lipotes vexillifer | reverse complement strand
TATATGTGGCGGAAGTAAAAAAAAAAAAAAAAAAAATGTGTCCAGAGGAAGATAATGTTATCCTCTGCCTCATATTATTTCTATCAATAATTTCTAAACAAATGTGTAGCCTAAATTCAGAGATAACTCAGCACATGGGGATCATGAGAAAGAGCTGTTGGAAACCATGGGCAACAGAGACAGACCTCTGAGGGCTGCAGATACTGGAATCATCAAAGACTCTGAAATCACCGTGCGTACTCTGTTCAAGAAGATAAGATCTAAATTGAAAATTTGGAATACAAAACTGGAAACTATAAAAAACAACATCAGAGTTTTAAATGAACTGGCTATAAATTTTGGAAATAAAATATAAAATAACTGAAATGAAGAAAATAGACAAATTTAACTGCAGATGAGAGAGAGCTGAAAAATGCTTGAAAATAAAATGGAATAGAAAAAATAGAAAAAGAGAAGCTTCAACCAAGAAAACAGAAATCACTCAAGTATTTTTCTTTAAGGAATTTTATGTAGGGAATTGGTTACACAGTGAGGAAAAGCTGAGAGTCCGAGCAGGAAATGCGAGATAACTCAGAGATTAGCAATAGAGAAAATCCAGTAATCTTCCCCCAAGCCAGACAATCAAAGGAAAGATGTGGGTTGCTGGACCCCAGGGACCCTGGGTGGAAGAACAGCACGCCTTCCCAGCAGGAGCCAGAGTCAAAGAGCAAGTGCAGTCGTTGCCAGAGACATGCCCTAAGGAAGGTGGGAATGACCTATGTGCATCATCCCCATGCTTTCACACTCGTTTGCCAAAACCAGCCCAACTTACCCAGAAGTTAACTGTCCCGGGAATCTGGGATCTGAACCTTGCAGTGGCCAGTGACTTCATGAGATAGAACAGAGCAAGGAAAGACCAAGGAATGAATCCAACAGCAAAGGGTCCAAGAACCGGTGGAGGAAAAATGAGCCACAGAAGATTGGAATGGTGGGGGTCGGGCAGGTCTAATCTATTTAACCGGCCAACAGAAGAAGAGAGAAAATGTGGTAGAGACAATATATTAAGGATAAGGACTGAAAGTCAAGATCTGATGCAAAACTCAATCCACAAATTCAACAAATGCAACTAAAATCTTGAAGGAGAAAAAAGGACATTACTTTTAATGATGTGACAGCTCGCTAACATGTGACATCCCTCTAATCAAAATAAAGTATAGGACTTTCCAAGACTCTTTAGCCTTTATGTGTATTAGTGTCCCACTCTGGTCAATGCAGTGCTGGGTTTAGAGAGATGTGGTTCTCAGCCTTGGCTACATGTTAGCATCTACTGAGAAGCTTTAAAAGAAAAATACCAAGCCCATACACATGCCAATTACATCAGGATCTCTGGGAAAAGGCCCATGCATTAGTTTTTTGTGATATTTACGGCTGTTTTAAATCTCTGCAGCTGATTACAATGTGAAAATTAAGCCTGAGAAGCACTGTTATAGAGGCATTCTGATGTAGATCTAGGAAAGTGTGAGGCCCAGTATAAATGAAGACATTGATGTAAAGCAATGAAGACATTGATGTAAAGCAATTAAGAGCACCATAGAGTCTCCATTTATTTCTGCATCAAATTCTTCTGTGTTGGCTACACTGATTTACAACAGTGTAGAGCCATGGTGCTCATTATCTCCTGAGTAGGCCCCATCCAATCAACAGAAGGCCTAAGAACAAAACTGAGGTTTCCCTAAGAAGAAGAAATTCCAATTGTGGGCTGAAGTGTCAGCTCCTGCCTGAGAGTTTTCCATCTGCTGGCCTGCTCTAGAGATTTCAGACTTGCATAGCCAGCCCCTATAATTGTGTAAGCCAGTTTCAGGAGATAAATCTCCCTCTCTCTGTCTGTCTGTCTGTCCCTGTCTGTCTATCTATCTATCTCTATCCTACTGGTTCTGGTAGACCACTGACTACTGATGTAGCCTCATCAGTAGAATCAACTCTTTGCATAGGACAGCAAAGGCAGACAGAGATTTTAGGATTACACTGTTAAAATGCTTACAGATAATCTGTAATGTAAATAACATCTTTAGGAAATCCTGACTGCTCCAAAAAGGATTTGGGTATTAGATTATTAAGGTATAACCTATTAGGGAGGAGATGGGTTACAGATATAAATATTTTGGTAGGAAGTGCAGTTGGTCAGCACAGGAACAAGCTATAGAAAATACAGTAGGAAATGGAATATGAAAGGCAGATGCAAACAGAAATACCCCAAGGTGGACCTGAGCTACAGGAGGCACTGAGGTCTAAATCCTACACCATGGGGTACCAAGGAGTACCAAGAGATATGCCTTAGAAAAATGGAGGATAGAGGCAAATTCAAATCTGGACCACTTTGGTACATAGCATTTGTTCATAATCTCTCATCCTTCCCCACTCTTGACAGGTCTTCCCCATCCCATTAACTTTGGGTTTGGTGATATGACATGCTTTGAACTATGGGGTGTGAGCAAATATGTTCCAAGGCTGAGCAGAAGCTTTAAACTTGATTGCATTTTATGACTATGACTCTCTTGTTCCTACACTCTGTCATGAGAAGACAAGATATAAGAGTTGCAGGATCTCATTCCCTCTGCTTCTTAGTATAAAAGCCAAACCATAATAACCCATAGCCTGGAACAGAGCTACAGAAGCACAGAGCACAGACTAAGAATTAGCTGCCATCAGATACGTAACCTGGGCAACAAACCTTACTGTTATAAGGCATTAACATTTGGGGGAGGGGGTGTGTTTCTTATGCAGCATTACCACAGCAAAAACTGACTGATACATCTTCTTCACCATTTGTGTTAGGATTCTCTGTTCCCAATTTTATTCCTCATAAGTATTCAAATAAAGTCATCTTGAAAGTTGTATGTGTTTCCACAAATGTAGTATTAACATTTTTATGATCTTTTAGCCTTAAGAGAGCCTTAAGTTTGAGGAAACAAGACAGTTCCTCATTTCAGAACAGCTGTGTTAAACATATTGTCCAAATTCTACTCAAGGAATAATGATAAGTGTAGCATTAATATTTCAAATTGGTCCCACTGAAAGGTTCGTCTTCTAATAAGCTTCCCAATATCCCACAGGGAAATTAAAGGAAGGTTGGACTAAACAGAACTTGGATGGAATGAAATGTCTTTAAAATACTTTTTAAAAGATGTGACAGACAACATGCAGCTGAGCAGTTAAAACAATACTGCAGGCATAATACAATAAAGAGCTGGAAAGCAAAACTCTTACAAAAAAGGTTTCGTGGCAAGGACTTTATGATTAAAGAAGTCATTTAATCCTCTCCTCATGGTTTTGAATAACCCCAGTTTGATTTTTGAAACTAAAAGTTCAAATTCAACCCCATTTGTACTGTCGAGATGAGTAAATGAAAGAGCAGGTGCGTCTGGGAGGCAGTGAACATGCGTGCTCATTGCTGACCTGGTGGAAAGAACTAGAATGCTCATGCAGAAGGAAACGCTTAAGGATGTTGAAATAACTATAAGGGAGTAGAATAGTTTTATTAAGTTTTAACTGTATTTTGATATAATTTCAAATTCACAGAATAGTTTTGGGAATAATAAAGGGAACTCCTACATATTCTTTAGTCTGAAACAATTGATTTACCACCCTCTCTCTCCCTCTCTCTCTCTCTCTCTCTCTCTGCCTCATATATATATATATATTTTTCCTGTATCAACTAAGAATAAATTTGAGACATGTTGCTTCTCTACCTTTAAATATTTCAGGCTATATTTTCTAAGAACAAAGACTTTTTTACATAAACACAGTAAAATTATTGAAAGGATGAAATTTAATCTTAATAGAATACTATCATCTAATGCACAATCCATATTGAAATTTTGATAATCACCCCAATTGTATCTTTTATAGCAATTATTTTTCCAGTACAGGACCATGCAGTGCATTTGGTTGTCATATCTCTTTAGTCCCCTTCAAACTGGAACAGTTTCTTAGCCTTTATTTATTTTTCTTGACCTTGATATTTTTGAAGATGACAGGATGGTTATTTTGTACAAGTCCTTCAATCTGGGTTTACTGGATATTTCCTCATGATGAAATTCAGAGTATGAAATATTAGCAGGAACAGTACAGAAGGGAGGTTGTGTCCCTCAAAGTGTATCATGTCAGACATCATGATCTTGCTTTGTCTCAGTATAAATGACGTCAGTTTGGTCATCTGCTTTCTGCTGGATTTTAGCACTATAATGTTGGGTTTTTTCCCTTTGTACTTTGTAAGTAATTTGTGGAGAGTTTCATTGTTATTGTGTATGCATTCTGTTTCTCATCAAACTTTCACCCACTAGTATTAGCATCCACTGATAACTGCCTAAACTCCCTTATTCCTTCGACATTTTCTTAGATTGTATTCCACTAGAAGGAAGAGATCTGCCTTCTCTTCTATTTATGTACATACATACATATATATGTACGACAGCATGTATGTTGTATGTATATCAGTGTAGTCTTACAGAGCACTAAGAAACAAAATTAGACTGTTTTCATAAATGAAAATGACCAAAAAGTTATGGAATAGAATTGAGATGTGTCACAGGAACCAGCCAGTTGGAACCATCGATTCAAGATGCCTCTCTGAGTAGCAGGCATTGAAAATAAATAAATAAAAGGGTATCATAGCTTCACCTCTCTGGTTGTGACTGCCCTTAAACCGGCTAGAATTACAAATATCCTAACAGAAAATTCTCCCTGAAAACCAGAAGCCCTGCCATGCTTCCGTAATCATTTTATCATGAGCAAAAGATGTGATGGAAATAGCCCAGCCAAGCCAATGGCTTAATGAAGACTCAGAAATCCATCATCTCAAAATACTGCAGGTGCCACTTGGACCAAGTGTTCCAGTCAACTCGACATTCATAAACGCTGTCTGGTCTCACCGTGTTTCCCCCCGTGTTGCTCTGGCGATGTGAAATCCACCACAATGTCAAGGGAGACTTAGGTCTTGGCCAGTGGTTGAAGTGTGGAGAAATTTTGCTTCCAACATCCAGTGGACTTTTACTCTCCTGTACCCTTAGTCGCTTGAACTTACTATCAGGCTGCTGCTCCTTCAAGTTCAAGGAGCAAAATGACATGCCTTTAAAGAAGGCTGTTTGCTTCCTTTAAATACCAATGACTCTTGAATACGTTCTTTAAATATTTGAATAGAGTTGTGTTTTGTGACATCTTAATGTGTTTCTGCATAATGAATAATCTCTCCCATTCCATTCCTAACTCATCAGCTTGGAAGGCACAGGACAAGAGTCAGACCCCGTGTGATTTGATGTCCTGAAGTTTCAGCTCTGCAAGCCGAGAATAAAATGTAAAAGATGGTGAAGAGAAAAATCACTGTTGACAACACATTTCACCTGGCCGTCCGACATTGTTTATCAGCATAATAAAATGTGCCAATACTTATCACCACTCTAAAATATGCACTAATAATAAACAGAGATAGAGGGCATAATATGGTCAATGATGAGATATGAATTTATGGCTCCTGGGGAAAGAAAATGATGGGCTACCTCACAAAGGGCAGATTTGGCTCTGGATAAAACTGAGGGCTTTTCTCCTTTTATAAGCATCAGATGCAAATAGCATTGATTTTCTTTTTTTCTTTTTTCTTTTTTTTTTTTTTTTGCTGTTGTTGTAAAATAATTTTGTAAGACCAAGAAACAAAAAATATCCAGGATATGCTTTTCGGCTCTGTATCTCCCACCTTCATTTTTTGCACATCGTGTTGATGGTTAAAAAAAATGGTTTTATCTGGAGGACAGAGCAGCGTGTTGTACATGCTGATCATTAATCTGACAAGTCATCAACTACAATGCTGTCTTTCCTCCATTCTTTAAGGCAAAGGGAAAGAAAAACATTCAAAGTCACTACTCCGCTGTGATTTTCTGTAATACCTGGATTCTCTGCATTTTCCACAACTAAACATTCACTCTTATCTGAAGAGACCACCATTTAAAGGTTGCTCATCAGCTATTGAGGACAAGGCCACAGTCCCAATTTCCCTTTCCATGTACAATGGCAGGTTGGAGCCGCTACGTGAAAATAAATAGATGATCTGACCACTCTGACCAGTGTGTAAGCACTTCAGTGTGACATTAAGCTGTTTTCACAGCCTTGGTTGGAACTCAGTACTTAAATATTACTGTTCCATTTTCCTTTCCGCTTAACAACCTTTTAACTCAATTTTGAACTTTTGGAATACTGTGGCCGCTAGCTCTTTCTCTAAACCACATAAGCAGCATGATCATTTCACATTTGATATTTTGTCTGTTTTCCTGTTACAGGTGAGTCAACTGGCACCTGTATCCACTGAATTTTCTTCATGTTACGTTTTTAGTTGGTCTTCCCTGTAAATGTCATTTTGGAATTCATTATTTTTTATGTCCCCTGATCGTAATATAGTACATATGTTAGGTAGATACATTTATTAGCCCAGTTGTCATCTCTCTACCTCGGGCAGTTTCCGCACCTAAATGTACAATCATTGGTAAAGAGGTAAAATTGTTCTAAAACCACCAACAACCAGGATAGAACTAACTAATGCAACTACATTCATCGCCTTATCTTTATTCCTCCCAGAACTAAAATGATGTCTTTTATCTTTTACCATGAAAAGTCATAGCAAACAAGAGTAATAGCTAGTTTGGGCTGCGCTCTGAGTCTGCGTCAGGTGCCCTGCTAAGCCTTGGATGCATTCTCCTCTTTAATTCTCACAGTCAACCTAGGCAATAAACATTCAACACATTCTTGCCCAATTAGATTGTGCGGTGACAATCTGTCGGTCCTGAAGATGCTCTCCGGACCCCAAGGTTCAGGCTTTTCTAATTAAATGACGACCTACCCTCAGAAGGTTGCTGTGGTGTCCTCAAAGACAAAGTCTCAAATATTGACGGAGGGAGGTCCCCCAAAGCATTTAAGAACAGGAGATCAAAGAGGGGTCAGAAAACCCCCTAAAGACCCGCCCAAAGAGTACGCGTGAATGCCCTTGAATGGCTCGGAGGGGCTCTCTCTGACCCTAGGTGATCCTCCTGTCACAGAGCTCCCCATTCAGAGAGATGTGACAGGCTCCCCTGGAAGGAATAAAGGTGGTCTCCCCTCCCTAGAACGGGCCACATTTTCTGTAGAAAAGGCGTGAACACAGATACCGTGTTTGAGAAGTTCGCTAGCAAAGCAAATGGCTGATCCCTGGCGGTGGGTCTGGGGGGTAAGGGGGCTCCACCGTGTGGCCTCTCCTATCCTCGTTGGCTTGGGCCTGGCGGTGTCCTGGAGTATGGCTGTGAGTGACAGCAAAGATGCTGGGCCCAGGGGTTGGCAACGCAGGGGCCCGGGCACAGGGCTGAGCCGAGCACTGAGAACAGTCCTCCGGGATCAAAGGTGAGAGGCATTTTTGCAGCTGGCACGAGCCTCAGCTCGCAGTGGGAGGGCTGCCAACCACTTTGGGGCAGGAAAAAGAACCCAGGGTCCTAGTTCTCCCTCTGTGCAGGGATTGAGGGCAGGGTCGCCACCTTTGGACTAGTTCCCTGAGGATTTGGGATACGATGGCTCTCCCCACTAATATGCATGTGGGGTCCTTGGGCGACCATTTGGAATGAGAGCAGTTGACTCTGTTCGCACTCCAGGTGTGTGCAAGCGTTTACAGAAGCTTCACTTAGTATCACAAAAGCCTGCGGAATCTCACCCCATGACTAAGAAAGCTGGCGGACGAGAATCAAAGAAGGCTTTGGATTGGGTTGTTCGTTTTCTTGATATGGAGCTGCATGAGCTGCTTGTATATTTTGGAGATTAATCCTTTGTCAGTTGCTTTGTTTGCAAATATTTTCTCTTACTCTGAGGGTTGTCTTTTTATTTGTAGTGAGGTGGATGGACCTAGAGTCTGTCATACAGAGTGAAGTAAGTCAGAAAGAGAAAAACAAATACTGTATGCTAACACATATACACGGAATCTAAAAAAGCGGTACTGATGAACCTAGTGGCGGGGCAAGAATAAAGATGCAGACATAGAGAATGGACTTGAGGACACAGGGAGGGGGAAGGGGAAGCTGGGATAAAGTGGGAGAGTAACACTGACATATATACACTATCAAATGTAAGGTAGATAGCTAGTGGGAAGCAGCCGCATAGCACAGGGAGATCAGCTCGGTGCGTTGTGACCACCTAGAGGGGTGGCATAGGGAAGGCGGGGAGGGAGATGCAAGAGGGAGGGGATATGGGGATAATATGTATACATATAGCTGATTCAAATTGTTGTACAGCAGAAACAAACACAACAATGTAAAACAATTATACTCCAATTAAGTTGTGAAAAAAAGTCTTCTTGAGGGGAACAAACACTAAGAGGGGGGACCATGTCCCGGTACCAGAACTAGAGAGGAGCGTAGAGATCAGTGCACCCACTCGTCTTTCATGAAGGCCCCATGAGAGGCAACAGGACTCATTCAAGGTGACAACACACAAACCAGGACAATAACTCAGGTGTTTTTGCTTCCCCACTCCGGAAGCAAGATGAAGACATAAGCTATCCTATCATTAGCATCTAACCCTAGGATAAGTACAGCTTCTTCTAAAAGCGCTAATCCCTTGCTCCAGTGTTGGAAAATTCTCATAGTCCGACTGTATTTAAACTTCAAAAAAGATGTGCACTTTGTTCAACAGAGTCCGAGGCCTTCGGGAGGAATCCTGAAGGAAACCTTGGGCAACGTGACTTTCCTCAGGATGATTCCCATTCAAAACAGCAGAGCAGCGGGTTGGGAGGTCTCTGTCACTTATTTTATCCCAAGAGAATTGTCAGCATAGGAAAGAGTCACACCGCAAATAAGGGGCCCTCTTCCATGGGCCCATGGACTCCAGAGAGCTCCCAACCCCACTAAATTAAATGCCAAATTCTAGGTGTATGTGAACGTGCCCTCTGTGACGATCGGATCTGCAGCTCTCAACAGTTTTTTTAGAGGAGCTTGTAACCAAAAGAAAAAAACAGTTTGCTGTCACCACCCAAATTTATACCCTGACCATGCTTGCTTCTATTTATTCACAAAAGAGTCTCACTTTTCAATTCCCACTGTTTATTCTATTAAGTTTTTTTTTAACATCTTTATTGGAGTATAATTGCTTTACAATGGTGTGTTAGTTTCTGCTGTATAACAAAGTTATTCAGCTATACCTATACATATATCCCCATATCCCCTCCCTCTTGCGTCTCCCTCCCACCCTCCCTATCCCACCCCTCTAGGTGGTCACAAAGCACCGAGCTGATCTCCCTGTGCTATGCAGCTGCTTCCCACTAGCTATCTATTTTACGTTTGGTAGTGTATAGATGTCAGTGCCACTCTCTCACTTCGTCCCAGATTACCCTTCCCCCTCCCCGTGTCCTCAAGTCCATTCTCTATGTCTGCATCTTTATTCCTATCCTGCCCCTAGGTTCTTCAGAACCTCTTTTTTTTTTTTTAAGATTCCATATATATGTGTTAGCATACAGTACTTGTTTTTCTCTTTCTGACTTACTTCACTCTGTATGACAGATTCCAGGTCCATCCACCTCACTACAAATAACTCAATTTCATTTCTTTTTATAGCTGAGTAATATTCCATTGTATATATGTGCCATATCTTCTTTATCCATTCATCTGTCGATGGACACTTAGGTTGCTTCCATGTCCTGCCTATTGTAAATAGAGCTGCAATGAACATTGTGGTACATGACTCTTTTTGAATTATGGTTTTCTCAGGGTATATGCCCAGTAGTGGGATTGCTGGGTCTTACTGTAGTTCTATTTTTAGTTTCTTAAGGAACCTCCATACTGTTCTCCATAGTGGCTGCATCAATTTACATTCCCCGCAACAGTGCAAGAGGTTTCCCTTTTCTCCACACCCTCTCCAGCATTGACTGTTTGTAGATTTTTTGATGATGGCCATTCTGACTGGTGTGAGGTGATACCTCATTTCAGTTTTGATTTGCATTGCTCTAATGATTAGTGATGTTGAGCATCCTTTTATGTGTTTGTTGGCCATCTGTCTAACTTCTGTGGAGAAATGTCTATTTAGGTCTTCTGCCCATTTTTGGACTGGGTTGTTTGGTTTTTTGTTTTTTGTTTTTTTTTTATTGAGCTGCATGAGCTGCTTGTATATTTTGGAGATTAATCCTTTGTCAGTCACTTCGTTTGCAAATATTTTCTCCCATTCTGAGGGTTGTCTTTTTGTCTTGTTTATGGTTTCCTTTGCTGTGCAAAAGCTTTGAAGTTTCATTAGGTCCCATTTGTTTATTTTTGTTTTTATTTCCATTTCTCTAAGAGGTGGGTCAAAAAGGACCTTGCTGTGATGTATGTCATAATGTGTTCTGCCTGTGTTTTCCTCTAAGAGTTTTATAGTGTCTGGCCTTACATTTAGGTCTTTAATCCATTTTGAGTTTATTTTTGTGTATGGTGTTAGGGAGTAATCTAATTTCATTCTTTTACATGTAGCTGTCCAGTTTTCCCCGTGCCACTTATTGAAAAGGCTGTCTTTTCTCCATTGTATGTTCTTGCCTCCTTTTATCTTTGATAAAGGAGGCAAAAATGTATGCTAAGTTTTCAAAGATCAGTTACAACTAAAGGTGTGGAAAAGACAATTTTTATTATAAAACTTAAGGCTAGGGCTTCCCTGGTGGCACAGTGGTTGAGAGTCCGTCTGCCGATGCAGGGGACACAGGTTCGTGTCCCGGTCCGGGAAGATCCCACATGCCGCAGAGCGGCTGGGCCCGTGAGCCATGGCCGCTGAGCCTGCGCGTCCGGAGCCTGTGCTCCGCAACGGGAGAGCCCACAACAGTGAGAGGCCCACGTAACGCAATAAATAAATAAATAAATAAATAAAACTTAAGGCTATTCCTAAGGCTATGAGAAGGTGCCAGTTTAAAAAAAAAAAAAGATTAGGAAATCATAACTAAAGATGTATACGTTATCACTTCAGGTAAAAATATCTTATGAATAATAGAATCATTGTCTCTGGTTATTGGATGTGAAGGAGGTAAGTGTCCCCAGCCTGGTGTGACAGAGGGCCAGTAACACTTTCCCACCGACTGAATACAGACTCAAAAATGAGTTAAGAATCATCAGGTCATCTAAGTGGAGGATAATTCCCCATGCAGGCCCCCAGGTCAGTTTAAATTATTAAAGTTATATCTCAGGGATCCCAGGGGCCCAGCTGTCATTGTGTTTGCTCTTTAACTTTCAGTGTTGTTAGCATGAGCTCAGAAAAAGGTCAGAGATGACAGGGGAAAAAAACCAAAGAGGATCTGAAACTCCTACCTGGGCCTTTAGGTGGTTAATGAATGAGTCATAAGGAATCCACCTAGACTGTGTCAAGGGAAATTTACTGCTGAACAGCTTTACTGATGCTTTTTTATTTTTATTTTGACAGTGACACACTGAGGTAACTATTGGTGCCCACGGCCCATTGGTTCACAGGCAAGGAGAGGTGAGGCGTGGTCCTTCATGGGATGCTTCCCACATCCAAGGAGGTCGGCGCCACCCTATTTCAGGGTCTGATGGGTCTTCACTGTTCTGTTTTCCTGTGTCCCTTGACTGGACGCTTTCCAACTTAAATTCCTGTGCACGAGTGAAGCCACGCTCCCTGGACAAACAGCCTACCACAGTCCAGAGAACTCTGACCCAGCCCAGAGCTTTACAGGACCAAGCCTGGGACATACATACCACCTGTCCTAACCCTAACCCACAACAGGCTTTTATTTCTGACACACCAGGTGGCTAGAATCAGGGGTCCTGTAGCCTCTCAGAACCCCAGGGAAGTTGAGAGAGAAAAAAAATCTTAAGAAGCTGTACTGACGTCATGGCATTCAGGAAAGTATAGGGAAATACCAGGCCCTGCCGCTATTCTCCTTGAAGAAGCAAATGTTCTTAAAGATTCTGGAAATCCTTAACTGTGTTGTCCTTTCTCTCCCCCAAGGAAACTCACCCACTCCTGTGGACATAAGCTTCACCTCTACAGCACCTCTGCCAAAATTCTCTCTTCAGCCCAAACCTCTCAGACCTGCAGATCCCGCAGCACACTTGACACCCCATCTCGAAGCTGCCCCGTGTCCCTGACTAACCAGACTGACACAGTCTCTTGAACTCTCACCTCATGTCTGCTCCAGGACCTTGGTTCCACGCATCACAACCCCACCATCTGCACAAAGGCCCTGTAGTCATCCTGGAGGCTTCCCTAACCCTCTGTAGTGGGTTGAATAGTGTCCCCCCCCCCAAATTCACGTCCACCCAGAACCTCAGAATGCGGTTTTATTTGGAAACAGGGTTTTTCCAGATGTGGTTTGTTCAGGATGGAGATGAGGTACCAGGATGAGCCCTGTATCCAGTGACTCGTGTCCTTATAAGAAGAGGAAACACCTGGTAGGAGGCCGTGGGGAGATGAAGGCAGAGGCTGGAGTGATGCGGCCACAAACCAAGGGACACCAGGAGCCACGAGAAGCCAGGAGAGAGACCAGGAAGAGTCCTCCCCTAGAGCTGGCACAAGGATCCAACACTGGTTTTGGACTTGCAGCCTCCTGAATAATGGGATTCCATTTCTGCTGGGTGTTTTTTCAATTTATTATATTTTTGGCTGCGTTGGGTCTTCGTTGCTGCACGCGGGATTTTCTCCAGTTGTGGCGAGCGGGGTCTACTCTTCGTTGTGGAGCGCAGGCTTCTCATTGCGGTGGCTTCTCTTGCTGCAGAGCACGGGCTCTAGGAACATGGGCTTCAGTAGTTGTGGCACACAGGCTTCAGTAGTTGTGGCTCATGGGCTCTAGAGCGCAGGCTCAGTAGTTGTGGTGCACAGGTTTAGCTGCTCCGCGGCCTGTGGGATCTTCCCGGACCAGGGCTCGAACCTGTGTCCCCTGCATTGGCAGGCGGATTCTTAACCACTTCGCCACCAGGGAAGCCCTCTGTTGTTTTTAGAAAGTTCATGGTACCAGTCTGTGGTATTTTCATATGGCAGGACCCTAATACACTCTCACACTCACATCAAATCCATATGCAAGTTCTATCCTTTCTACCCTAAAGTGTATTTTAGATACATGTTTTAGAACTGGTGCTTCTCCATTGCCATGGCCACTGTGACCAGCAAGCCTTGGGAAATTCCTCCCAGCAGGTCCTCCTGCCACTGCCCAGGGAGCCCACATCCACACTTGACTCTGCCCCATCTGATTTCTGCAGACCAGATGTGTGATCGTGGGAACCACAGATTGGATTGTGTCGATTTCCTGTTTGAATCACTTGGCAGTGTTGTGTTGCTCTTACAATAAAATTCAAGACTCCTAGCACGGTTTCAAGGCTCCAAATGTTGCGGGCCTTCCTGCCCATCTTCATTCCCCTCCCTTCATGAAGCTACAACCCCAGTCGCCTTCTTCCCATTTCTGATCCGACCAGGAAGTCTCTGTCTCCACTCTTGCCTCTGATGGAGACGCCTGCCCCGCTCCTCATCTGATCAATTTCTGCATCCCTAAGCCTCAGGATAACTACTGGCCTTACTTACCTCTCCACGCAGACAAACATGATATCCCTGTTACACTTTCTTAGTCCTCTGTAGTTCTTCTTTTCATACTTTTTCAGAATTATGGTCATACATTTATCTCGACAGTGACTTGGTTGGTATCTCCACCCTCTACCAGGCTGCAGGCTCCAGGATGGCAGGGACCCTCATGCTGTGTCTCCAGTCCGTAGCACAGTGCCAGGAATGCACGTAGTGTTTGCTCCATAGACTTTGTTGAATGGATGGTCATTGAAAACTTAAGTCCTCCCTCAATTCCATCCATCTTCCACCTTATAACCCACCTCTATCAAAAGCAGCAGAAAGGGAAATGTTTGCTACCATCTTTCTCAGCCCCTACTTTCTTTCTAATATCTGAAGTCTGCAGCATCAGTGGGGACTTCTGCCTATAGCTCCACGGTTGTGCACACCCCCTGGACTCCTGCAGCTTATACTCCAGGCACAGACAAGGTGGTCCGACCACCACTGACGTCCTGGGCCCCAACCATGCTAGACATCTGGTGGTTTTCTGCTTAATTCATGTAGGACATGTCTTTTGAAAGTCTCAGGTTATCTAAATCAAATATGGGAGACCATGAATCTCAAGTGCCAGAGGAGACAAATCTGTATATAGAGAACTGATATCCTAAGCAATTAACTAGAATCAAAGAACTGCCACTGTGTAAACACCAGGCACCTTAGCCTATTCCACTTTGAAAATATAATACTGTATCTTTGATTTGAAGGTCTCAAAAGTGTCAAAGGGGAGACATTTTATCATTTTCTGCCACTGAGCACCAATGAGGGCAAGGTGGTGACTACAAGGTCTCTGTAATCAACATTCCTAATAAAACTACACACTTAATAAAACTGTATAATTAAACAATTCTAACCTATATTCACTCATTCACAAATATAACTTGTTTTGTTTTGTTTCTTAATTTGGGGAGTTTTTTTCTGTCTTTAATTTACAAATATTTCTTGAATACCACTATGAACCAGGTGTGTAACTGACATCTGGATATGTAAAAGAGAAGGAGTGAAAGAAATGATGAACTATTGAATCAATTTGGTAGTGTCAAGCGTGCTATTTTGTAAAGGATATTCACGGCAGTCATGTCTGAAAAGGTGATGATTGATCTGAGACCTGAAGCAAGAGCAAGAACTACGAGCAAGACCATCTGGTGATGTGATTTCAGACAGAGGGAAGAGCCAGGCCCTGGGGCAGAAGTAGATTTGTCGCCAAAAAGAACAGGAGGCCGGTGTGCCCAAGAAACAGGAAGGAAGGAGCAGAGTCACGGGAGTGAGATAGGAGGAGCCTCTGGGAACGTATCACTGGGGCTCCTTGAGCTGTGATGAGAGCCTTGGATCATTGACATGAGTGGGGACAAGCAACAGGAAGGAATGATAGACATGCCTTACTTTTTAAAGGATCTCTGAGTTGCTGCACGGGACAGGCTACAGGGAGCAGCTAGTCAGGAAGCTAGTGCAATAGCCCAGGTCAAACGATGCACTTGGGTAGCAGCAGCAGATTATGAGAAGTGATTTGATTTTCATTCTTTCAGTGTATTTGTAATTCTGATTTAAAGTCTTTGTCTAATAAGTCCAACATCTGGGCCCCCTCGGGGCACTTTTCTATGGTTGCTTTTTTTTTCCCCGTGTACGAGACATGCTTTCCTGTTTCCCTGTGTCTCATCATATTTTGGTGAAGACTAGACATTTTAGATAATAGAATGCAGCAACTCCAGAAATCTGATTGTGTCCCCTCTCCAGGGCTTGTTAGTACAGCTGTTTGTTTGTTTAACTATAATATCTGAATTTCCTGATATGGATGACTACTGAAGTCTTGGCTTGGTTAGCTTAGTAGTAAGATAAAAATTGGTCAGAGATTTCCTGAAATGCCTGAGCCATTGAGTCTTCCAGGAGCCAGTTAGTACCCTGTGTGTGTCGGGCACACCTTCAATGCTCAGGGCATTTACAAGTCTTCCTTAGCCTCCGCTGCCTGCTTCTGCAGTATCAAAGTCAACCAGGGATGGGTTACTGCGGACCTCTTCAGGTCTTTCCCAAGTGTGTGCACAGCCCACACGTATATGGCTTTCTAAACCCCCAGGAACATGCCAGAGCTTTCCAAAACCCCCATCTCATTCCCCAGATATTTCTTTTAAATTTTGTTTAAATTTTTGTTTTCCCCAACTGGTATTGTAACTTTAGGCAGGTGTGATGTTAAAAAAATTGCAGCTAATTATTTCTGACAAATGCCCTGGAGATAGGATTTCTCCCATGGAGTTCAGAGTCGGGTCAATAGGACAATGCCTTGTGAGTGGGGCTTTTCCAGGGACCTCTGAGACAGATGGATTAGTGACAAATGCTTTGTGGTTGGACCATTCTGAGGAGCTCAAACCTACTCTGCTCCCTTCAGCTACAATTTTTCATGGATTCTTTGATGGGAAGGCTGCTGGTTTTCAAGGCTACTGTGAACTGAAGAGAGGGAGTGGGAGGGGGCCAAGTTAAAACACCACAACCCAGCTGTTCCTACAAAAGGTCGGTAGTTTTTTCTTGAATAAATGCTCTTCAGGCTGTTGTAAGCCTTCCATTAATTTCTAGAGTTCTGAAAAAGTATATGCTGTTGAAAATTTTACCAGTACTGTCATTACTTTCATGGAGGAGGGGATTTATGGAAGTCCTCATGCTGCCATTTTGAAAGCTCCACCTCTGAGAAGTGACTAGATTTTAAAGGTGTACTTGAAACTGAGTCAGAAGGATTTCCCATAGATTTGGATGTGGGGTATGAGAGAAAGAAAGGAGTTAGGCTAATTTCAAGGTTTATGTCCTAAGAAACTAGAAAAATGGAGTTGCTACTTACTATGATGGATAAAAATGGGACGAAAGCCGATTGTTTGAGGGAGATCAAGAGTTCAGTTTTGGACATATTCAATTTTAAGTGCAAATTAGTCATTCAAATAGAGAGGTCAAGTGGGCTATTGGATATACAAGTCTGGAACAGAGATAGTAGCGTGGAAGAGATCACCATAAATGATGTTTACAGCAATGGAATGGAATGTTAACCTAAACAAGACAGAGTTTCCACACAGACGTCCTACATCCAGTAGTCAGGAAAACAAGGAGCATCCAGCAGAGAGAAGTCGGGAGTGAAGCAGAAAGAGAACCAAGAGGGAGCGATGCCAGAACAGTTTCAGTGGAGCAGAGGGAACAGATCTCCAGATGGATTCAAGGGAGACTTGGACGGGGAGGAAATGCAGGCAGCTTTTCAAGGGATTATTCTGCCCGGGGTGGGGCTGGGGGGGGGGGGGGGGGAGAGGAAGAGAGAGGGAAGTGGGGAGATTTAATAGGGCTTCGTGGGCCTCAGAGCTACCTGGGAAGCTTTGCAAATCCTGGTCAACACGTCCCAGGGATCCTGACGCACTATGTCTGTGGCCAAGTCTGAGGACCTTCAATTTAATTTAACTTACTTTAATGAACATTTCTTTTCTTTTTTGGCCCCGCCGCAGGGTTTGTGGGATCCTAATTCCCCGACCAGGGGGGGGGGCTGGGGGGGGGCGGGGCGGCAGAGAGGTGGGTGGCGTCCATACCGCGTTGCTCTTTGAGACGGCTGAAGTGGACCCTGGGCCACCGTGGCCAACACAGGGCAGAATGGTTTCACTCAGGGAGCCTCACGGATTCTGTGGGGCTTGATCCGCACTTAAACTCCCAGCAGAAAGCAACTCTTCCTACATAGGGGAGTAGAATATAATGCCCACGCCACCCATCTTGACAGCAAACATCTGTGCAGGATGAAGGTCTTCAGTAAGAAAGAGGGACAGACGAACAGAGCAATAATCGAGCCTGTGGACAGTACTCTGCTGTAGGGAAGGATACAAGCTCCACAGAAACCAGTCGTTATAGCGGAAACCCAGAGTGATCTTTGGGTGAACGCGGTGCAATGCAAAACTAGTAACCAGGCTCCAACCGAAGAATATTTCACTATCAGGGCAGGATACCCAGGACAGGTCTGGTAAGAGGGGCAGAACAGGGGCAGCAGTAAATGAGGTTTGGAAACGGACTCAGGCTGAACCAGAAGAGAAAGCGCCTTCAGCAGCCCTTTCCAATCTCCCATGAAGGGTTTCGAGGGGTTTTTTGGTGGATTCTGTCTGGTGTCTATTTTTACGCATTTATGGATTCTATACTCATTTATTTGGCGGGGGGTCCAGTTCCTTAGTGAAAAGGAACTGAAATTTATATCAGAGCCCATGGCTCCTTCTTTAGCATGGCGTGCGTTTGTGGTTAAGTTCGTAAATAATGATCTAAAGCAAATCAGCATTAGAGAGGCATGCATGGTCCCTCCTGCCAAATACTGAGGTCACGCTAAAAAAACCTCTGAACTTAAAACATCCTCCCACTGCACCAGGCACGCTGAGTATGAATACCAGGACAGGTCCACCCCACAATTACAGTCAAATCCTCGCTCCTAAATCATGCAAACCAGGAAAACGGTCAGCCCTCGGGTCACTGTCTTAGCTCTTTTGCCTCTGGACATCCACACCTTACAAGCCCCTCCCCCAAGCAATCTCCCTGAAAGCAAAAAAGTGTTTGCAATGTGCAGCCCCCCAAATGTGTTTGATATAATGAACTTTAAGATTTTTTAAACCGCAAATATTCTTAAGGATATTTTTACTTCTCTCATCTCGGAAGCTGCCTATCTAATCTTGCTGCCCAAGTTTCAGGTCACCTTTCCTCTGCTGTAGACAGAACTGAAGCTTGTAAGCACAGGTGCCGCACCCCAGGTTTCTAATCCCCAAACACACCTCATTTACTGCCCAGTCAAATCCAGTGGTTACAGCAGTTACCTAGGCAGGCCCAACCCTGGAGTTTAAAAATCCCCTTCTCCAATATATATAGTTAGTCTTAATAAATAAATGACTTGGACTATGCATTATATATCACTCAAATCCACGAGGACACAAATTATGTATAATACATCGGCTGTGTAATTTATTTATTAAGCAAAACGTGAATTTTCCACGCTTCTGTTTGGAGGCACAGTTTGTCACACACAGCTAAATGATGTATTCTTATTAGTCCCACTCAATTACCAAGTCATCCCTCTGTGTGCGGTGTATTTGTTAATGATAGTGCCACAACGCTGCGTCTACAATACCTGTGATTTTAGTGATTCATAACCGCTCACTAAAACTGTGAAAATGATAAATTGACTGCTGTTGATTAAATGCCGCCAACAGTATGTTTCATATGTGTTTGTCGCAGTTAGGAGTTAAAGAAACAGCACTGCTCGAAATCATTTAAATATCTAATTAAGCCCAAGCCCTCAGTCGATATAAAGAACTCATCAGAATACAAGAATGAAAAATACAGGAAAGCTCGCTGGGGGACAGGGGAGGAAATACAACCCTCACCATCACGGCCTCATTGATGATAAGGAAACTGTCATCATCACAATTGGAAAGGGACAATAGCCACATCCAAAAAGGCCTGCGTGTTAGTCCCTCTGCTCCCCGGCGCGGCTGTCTGATGCCCTTGTCTTGTCTTTGGGATTAGTCTTGGACAGCAGTGGATTTCAATCAGATATAAGGAAGCTCTGGGTGATGGCCTCTGAAATGGGAACAAATTCGTAGATGTTGGGAGAAGGGGGTTTAGGGGTAGAGAAGGGGAGGGGGATTCTCAGGCAGTTTCAAACAGCATGCCTTTGGCTTTCACTGCAGTGAAGGGGCTTTTTAATGCTTCCGCATGACAAATGGCGGCAGAAAGGAAAATATCATTTCAAACAAAGATTAGTTATCTTTATGGCTTCAGCTAACTTTTCCTCCCCTTAGATGAATCCATTTAGAGGCCTTACAGCTAATATTCAAAGCAGGGTAGAAGGAGC
The DNA here is from genome assembly GCF_000442215.2 of Lipotes vexillifer. Lineage (NCBI taxonomy): Eukaryota > Metazoa > Chordata > Mammalia > Artiodactyla > Lipotidae > Lipotes > Lipotes vexillifer. The sequence continues at coordinate 1,336,158 of NW_006775077.1, read as the reverse complement.
CCAAGCACGGGGGACGTTCCCGTGCCAACGCTCGGGTCCTGAGTCAGGCTGCCAAAGTGAGTAGACAGGATCATAAAAACAGATACCCGGTGAAGCTTGGTGATCTTATTAAGACCAGCCAGGAGGTGTTTATTTTCTTCTTTTGCAATTTTGAAATCAACTGAGAAATGTAAGCGGAAAGCACATGATTTCTTTTGCAAGTCAATCTTCCTAAATTAGACCGTGTCTCCTGAATGTTTGAAGCAGAGAGTCAAACAAAAGGAAGAAAATAAGTGGACAATTTTGAATTTCAGAATTTGCGTGTCTTTCATTTGGGCTGAAGACCCTTCTTCGTTATCCTTTTTTTAAAATAATTTTTATTGGCGTATAGTTGATTTACAATGCTGTGTTAGTTTCAGATGTACGGCAAAGTGAATCAGTTATACATATACATGTATCTACTCTTTTTTAGATTCTTTTCCCATATAGGCCATAACAGAGTATTGAGTACAGTTCCCTGTGCTATGCAGTAGGTCCTTGTGGTTTATCTATTTCATGTATAGTAGTGTGTATATGTCAGTCCCAATCTCCCAACTTATCCCTCCCCCCCACCCCTCCACTGACCATAAGTTTGTTTTCTACATCTGTGACTCTATTTCTGTTTTGTAAATAAGTTCATTTATAAAGATAAAACTCTGGGCAATGTCCCAGTGGTAACTTTGCCTTAAATTGTTATTTTAAAATTAAGGTGGAACATTGATCATTAGCCACAGAATCTATAACTGACCATGAAGAAAGCACCATGTTTTCTATTGCCTTTGCAAAAGCCAATTTCACTCTTAAAACCTGAAACTCATCAGAGGGTGAGATGCTGAAATCTTAGAACTTTGAAAGGTTCACGATGACGTTCACGGTGTAAACTTTTATAGGCATAGCCGAGGTCATTTGCAAATTCTAGACCGGAACCCAGAGCCTAACACATGTGTATCAATTTAAACACTCTTCATCTAGGAAGCTGGGATGATTTCCTTGATGTCAAAAATCCCTAGGGTACTTTTAACGGCATTTAAAAATTTTATTCCCACATCTGAAAGCCATTCCACGGTGTCCTGGCAACAAGGATCTCAAGAATCTGTGTGCACCCGCTCTAGGTCCTCGATCCTTGGATGGAATATGTCAGTCAGTCACTCACCTGTTTATAGGGTTGTGTTTGGTTGTGTTTTGTTTGCTCGAGTTTTACTTGCACTCAACCACAAAGTAAGATTATGAATTTGTTACCTGAGAAAAGAAACGCGTGGACACGCAAGTTCACAGGACGGCAGGAGGGCACCCAGGTGGAGAAAAGCTTCTCCGAAGGGACGCGTTCCCTCTAAGTTTCTCTGCAGCGAGACGTGGAGAGACCAACGTCCCCACACGTCTTCCTAACTAGCCGCATGGCTTTGGGTACCATTATGAGATTTCAAAAATGACAAAATTGGGCTTGGAGACAGTCCTGGTTTCCGTCCTTATCTAACCTTTAGGGTCCAGACCACTGCGCTGCCTCATAGCAGCACCAAGACCCCCAGTTTGCCCATCAGCATCCTTGGAGCAGCTCCCGGTGCCACAGCCGCCCCCAGTTCTCACGTGTCGGTGTGGGGAGGGGGGCAACTTAGGTGGCATCTCAAGGTAGGAATCATTCCAGAAGCTCCTGACCCAATGAAACTGATTCCCCAGCCGGTGGAACACGTGCACAGTTTACAGAGCTCGGGGGCCCAGGCTCCCTTTCCTCCTGTGGTCCTGCCCCGCTTGCTCTGCAGAAGAAGAAGCTGCTCCCTCCCCACACTTCTGCAGCAGGTGGTCTTTGAACAGCTCCTCTTTGTCAGTGTGATTTCCTTAACCTCTAATATTTACAGGGATGTTCTCATGACCGAGAAGAAGATAGACAAGGTACAGTGAAGACGACACAGGGAAGGACTACAGAAACACAAAGCCTCCTGTCATTCTTTCTGCCCCCATTGGATGAAAATGTAGCCATGTAGGCATTTTCTGGAAACTTCTCCTTCATCAGCAATGCCATGGACCAATTCTTATCAGGTCTTCTGCTTTCTTTACCAAACGTGTAGAAAAACTTTTAAATATAAAGTCGAGTAAGGAGGAAAAAACCCTGAATTCTATTAAACGAAAACCCCCAAAGCATGAAGTAATGTCATACAAGAGTGCTGTCATGTTCCACAAATAAAGTTGTTAACTAGACCTCGTGTGAGACAATTTCTACAGTGAAATGGAAATGGAAAATTTCTCAAAAACTTGTTCCGTGGTAAAGAGTAAATCTGTGGGGGAAAAAAATCCCTTTTTACCGCTCACGAAGGCTATACAATTAGAAGGTGTCTGTTTTACCTACCAGCTGTGCAGAGAAGCAAATAAAAGTTATGGAGCTCCTAGCATTACAAGTTGATTTTATAAGAATAATACTATTTTTAAAAGTCCTTTGGAACAATCATTTGTTAGTCCTGCAGTAAAGTTCTCAGGCATAATTTTTGAGATAAGCTTTTGCTGGAGATCTCGGGTTTCGAATTGAAGGGCAGGGAGCTGGAATGTTTCATTACTTCATAATGACCTAGAGTTGCAATGGAGAGGCAGCACTTCCCTCCTGAGGGTCCCAGCAAGCTGTCTGAAGGGGCTTTGGGGCCATCTCCCAAGTCTCACAGGTGTGGCGGAGACAAAGGCTCGAGGTCTGGAAGATGCATCACAGGCGCTGCCTGAGGTGACCTTGGGCCCACTCTGGGTTCAGCTCCCCCACTAGCCAGGGTGGGACAGAGTCCACCTGTAGAGCAGAGGTATCCCAGAAAAGCAATCGTTTTTATTATTTCTTTAATACTGGGTAAAGTAACACAATATTATGTATCACAGATGCAAGAAAGAAAAGAACAATAGCACAGATTAAGAGGAAGTGGGTCCAAGCATCAGAACCCTTTTGAGTAAGCACCAGCCAACACAGTAACATGTTTTCTTCTTACTTCTTTGTGAGTTAATATTAGAAGATATGGTGTTTCTGGGGCCCTTGGAGGTCAACCATGGTGATGGTAATAATACTTTCCACATGAAGCGATACAGACCAACATGGATGAGGGAATCAGCAAGATTGAAAATTAAAGGGAGATTGTGTAAGAAGATCTGAGTTATGTAATGACGGCAAGTATCGTATAATTTGCACGTTTTCTTCTTATGAGAACTTGTAATACCGCATCTAACTGGCTGAGTGAAGGATAACAAAAATATGAAGGTTATGATAAAGCGAAACACTAAGAGAATTTAAAAATGCAAAAAGGAAGGAGAAAGAAAAGGGAAAAGGGAAAAGGAAGAGAAGGAGACGAAAAGAGAAGCAATTTGAAAAGGCCGTTCTTGCTGCCATCAGTGGGGCAGGATGCATATCGTTCGGGGGTGTGGAAAAGGGGCAGAAACCAAGAGCCAGCCATGAAATTCTGATGATAGGGACGAAAAGACGACCTTGGCCTTGAAACCTGCCAGGAAGGAAGGTCTGAAAATTCAGCAGAAACGCCTGAAAAGTCCTTGGCAGAAGAGTATTGCGGGACAACTGCACATCGATGCTTTGCTTCCAAGGCCCAACAACATCTGTTCAGTGCGGAAACAATACTCCTGGTGGTAAAATAAGCAAGAAGCACAAAGTCGCTAATTTGGGAAGGGGGGTGGGGGGAATCGTTTTCAAAGTGCCTTTAAACATGTCAAGCCAGGACTCAATTTTAGATTTAGAGTGAAGACGTAGAGCCCAAACCACTGGTCTCCTGGGCCCAGGGAGAAGGCATTTCCACCCCAGCACTGGCGAGTGGAGCCTAACATCCGCGAGATAGTGTCTTAAGGAAGGGTGTCCTCCAGGGCAGTGGATGCCAAGACGAGATCAGAGGATTAAAGCCCAATTCATGGATCAAAGGGTAGGAAGCAAGGATCCAGAAACAAGACTAAGGATTTTATATCTCCTCCGAGAACAGAAAGGTGATAATGGCGTGAAGCTGGCAAGGGAGAAGGCAAATCGTTGAATGAAAAGAGAATATTGTCAGGGCAACTTTTTTGTTAGGAGAGAAGATGGTGAAAGGAGACCCATGGGATGGGAAGGAGCTGGAATTCAGACGCTGCTTCCATCAGCTTCCGATGGGTATCTTCCATGGAGACTAAGGGTCACCGAGAGGGCAAGGTTGGAAATTTGGGGGGCATTAAATAAGAATGCAGAATGGACTGGAAGTAAAACGTGGCAAGGCAGCTTCTCCTAATAAGTCAACGTAGCCCACAAGCTGGATCAGCAACACGAATGTAGATTCGGGAGTTTATTCCTCACGGCTTTTCTGCAAGGATGACTTCTCATTTGTCCTAAACAGCCACTTGAGGGTCAGGTCCATCCCCAACTCAGAGAGAACACTGATCCTTCCAATGTCACTCCTGAAGGGGCAATGCCAGGATTGACAAGTTCTCTCCTGGAGTTTCGGGACCTCTGCCCTGACGTGGCCACCGTCACCGCGGGAAGGAGAAAGGAAATGACGCGGTTTATAAGACATAAGGCAAGAGAAACACAGAACGGTAAGTGCTCTGGTTCCTCCTGGTCTGTGGCTCGAGCTCCTGTTCTGTAAATGTGTAGCAGCCGGGAAATGTGCTCACTACCGAAGGTGGCAGCAAAGCCTACAGTCTCCCGGGGACCATCAGGAAAAGAGTGCCATGTCTGGGTTCCAACCTCACATCTAGACTGTAACTGACTCACCTCTAACAATACCTGAGCTCCAGGTGGATTATTTAAAGCTCTTTCATCCCAGTACCCTCACACAGCAAGAATAGGACCTGTAATCTTACGAAAGGGGAGTAAGGCAGCACCAGACATTCTTCCTGGGTGAATGAGAGAAGACGAAGGAGGAAGGAAGAGGGCCCTGGTGGTGCTGGCGGTGGCCAGGGGTGCCTGGGTGGCCACCGGGTCCAGTCAGTGGATGGATAGCAGGGCTTTGGCTGCTGTGGTCTGAAGCATGTGGTGACGGAAGAGAATCAAAAAGCTCAGTAAAAGAATAAACTGCCGGGACTTCCCTGGTGGCGCAGTGGTTAACAATCTGCCAGCTAATGCAGGGGACACGGGTTTGAGCCCTGGTCCGGGAAGATCCCACATGCTGCGGAGCAACTAAGCCCGTGCACCACAACTACTGAGCCTGCGCTCTAGAGCCCGCGAGCCCGCGAGCCACAACTACTGAAGCCCATGTGCCTCGAGCCCATGCTCTGCAACAGGAGAAGCCACTGCCACGAGAAGCCCACCCACTGCACCAAAGAGTAACCCCCGCTCGCTGCCAACTAGAGAAAGACTGTGGGCAGCAACGAAGACCCAATGCAGCCAAAAATAAATAAATGAAATAAATTTATTTTTTTTTTAAAGTAGCAGGCTTAAAAAAATAAACTGCCGTAGGAAATGCTAAGCCTCCCCTCAGAACTTTGCGGGGATAACCAGCCAGAAGGCAAGGGTGGTTCCCTTCTCACAGGGAGAAGAGGTCAGTGCAGGGGTCAGATGAAGAGGTGGGTGGACAAACACCTGGACACAAGGGACAGCCCTGTGGGCTGTGCCGGGATGGAGGCTCACAGACACCGTGACCACCCCCAGAGGAGCAACGCAGAGATCGCCACGCACCCTGAACAGTTGCCTAAGGCGCACACTGAAAAAGTCCGCCTCTCAGCCCCTCCACGGGGATCCTGACGCCCACCTCTCGGGGTCCACGGTTCTTCCAGGGGTTTCCTTGATCTCAGTATTTGTCAGACTGAAGTACTATTACAAAAGGATCAGCATCAATGGCCCAAGGGGCTGGAGAGTGTGGTACACAGGCCAGCAGGAA
>NW_006775077.1:1311105-1330213 GCF_000442215.2 Lipotes vexillifer | reverse complement strand
GGGGTACACAGGCCGGCAGGAATCATCAACCGGCTAGTGTCAGACCAAGTGCCAGGTGCACGTCAGGTGCAGGCACTCAAGGACCGGGACCAGACGTCACAGCATCCTGGGAGAGCCACTCCGTGGGGTCTTCTGAAGAAGAATGAAGGTCTAACGAGTCTGTCAACACCCCCCTGGGAATCTGACTTGATCTAAGCCACTGCAACGTCAGGCAGCAGAGCCATGATCACACCGCATGCAATTACACTCTGCACAGCGACCCAAAACCCTCCGATGGTGTAGAAAGCATCACTATCAAAGACTGATGGTGCAAATATCACCACGTCAAGAATGAGATGGGTGAAGCCTGCCATAGAAGACACAGAGACTTAACAAATTAGGCAAATATGTCTTTGGTGGGTTTTGTATCGTATCATCCTGGTTGGAGAAAAAGAACAACAATGTCAATGGAGCTCTGGCAACACTTAGTGCGCTAAGTCCTGTGTGTGCGCGTCTACTTTCGTCCTCGAGTGAGCCTGACAACTAGGTACAACCGTTACTACAAGTGGAGAAACCGAGGTTTGCTGATGTTTGTGAAACTGTGCCCGCGGTCCCACGGCGGGTAGGGGCACAGCCTCGATGTTTACTCTAGCTCCCGAGCTTTCTATCACTGTTTTACACGGACTTGTATCATTTGAACCTTTGTATTAAAACCAAGCGTGTGCCAAGCTGTCTGTGAACGCCTGCTCTTGTCCAGAATAACGTACAGATCACGTCTTTTTATCTTCTCCCCTGTCCAGAGTGGGTGACAGTCCTATAGAAGCCGAATCGGGTAAGACAAGGTAAGACCAGAAGGCACTGCATCAGCCTCTGGGTCAGGCAGAAGCAGCCCCGTGGTCCAAGCCAAGGCCTCTGCAGGCCCGCCTCCTCAGACACTGGGGAAGGACCCAGTGACGCTTCCGCAGCGCGAAATCCACCATCGGTGATGGAGGTACGGCTTTGAGGCGGGGCATGTGTCGGAGAGGACCAAAAACCTTCCTATTTAAGGTACTGTTCTAAACACCGGGCACCTACAGTGCAATCCTGAGTCAGGTTTTTACTCATTTAAACATTTTTTAATGTTCTTTTCTTCTTTGCATTGGATAACTGGCCTCTTCCAGACACGACCTTGGGTCTTTGAGTGATAACAGAGCTGGAGCAGCTGGAGCAATAAATGACCCATAAGCATCGTCAGAATCGTGTTCTGAGCAGGTGGGAACCCCATCACCTCCCCAGGCGCACCTGTCACCCCAGGAAGGGGAGTCCCCGTTTCTCCTCTGATCACCAGTTGCCATCCTGGGAGAACACCAACCTTCAAGAACTATTTACACGAGTACCACTGACTGTCCCATGTTTTTGGTAAAACTGTGCAGCAGAAACCAAGTGCCCTGCAGCCGCTCTATTGAGAAAGAGGAGCCCTAACTCTGGGCCCGGGGGACCAGGGACAAGAGCAGCGTGGGGCGTCCAGATCCCTGTGAGCAGAAGACGCGGGAGACCGGGGCCACACTGACGCACCCCAGCCCCTTCGTGTGAGGTCGTGTTGCCCACAGAGCTAAAGGTCTTGCCTTCCTTGTTTCCCCTTCTCACCCTCTTTCTTACCTTCTAAGGAGAGACTAAAAGGAAAGGAAGAAAGCGTGGCGGCAGCAGTGGCCGCTCTCCTCTGCGCCCTGGGCGCCTGCGGGGCCTGTCCTCCAGTGTCCTTCCCGGGCCCCGAGTCAGGCATCACTCATCTTGTCACGTTGAACTCCAGATGCTCCTACCCTAGAGAATGCTCTGACTCCGGCCATTTTTCTTCATTCTCGCTAACAATTTGGTAATGAAATATTGATTTTTTAGTTAGATTCATATTGATGCTATTAGGTTTGCATTGATAAATCATGCTGGGCTCCTGTCTGGGCCGCTAGAAAGTGCCACACTGAGCCCTGGAGATTACAATCAACTCATTGATGTGTTAATTTGATGGATTTTTCCGTTCTCTTAGAAGGAGTGGGAGGGTAAAGGGAGATTTTTCAGTGCGGCCATGGTAAAGTTTTCACAGTGAAATCAAGGACAGTAATTGCAGCCTTCACAGGGTAAGTTCGCTTCCAAAGAGTCCTCAGGCTTATTTGGCCGGAACCTGAAAAGCGGGAAAGGCGGTGGGACTGCAGGGCCGGCATGGGAGGGGTGGGTGAGGGGTGGAAAGGACGTGACACACCTTGTAAACACTGGCCTGGAGCCCCACAGGGCGAGGGGAAATCATATCGGTGAAATGCTAATTAAACCATTAGAGGCTGTCAAGAAAGATCATTTCCCATCTCCAGGAGGGTGTGTGTCTGCAGTCTGCCCCCGGGAAGTGGAGGTGGGCGTGGGTGCCCGAGGACCACCTGCAGGCAGGCTCGGCCCCTCCCTCCCCGGGGGCTGGCTGGCGCCCTAGTGGTTTCAGGGACATTTCTCGGGTTCTTTCCCTTGCAAAGTGCCACTTAGCCAGCAGTGTCCTCAGCATCTGCAGCCTATTTAAAACAGCCTCTCGGCTTGATTTATGGTCCTGTGCAGACGTGATGCCTGTCGTTAAGGGGCAGGGCTTGGCTGCACCAAAGGATCATCTTGTGATTTCCATCGGAGACCCAGGGCTTAGCGGCTCCGGAGAGAAAGGGCTCTGAAAATGCTTAGGTAGAAACTCATTATGTTTTGTTTCGTTTGTTTCGTTTCATTTTTCCATCAAAACTATTTCACATTCAAGCCAGATGCGCTTTACCTCTGCGAGCTTTCCAGCCCCTTCCCTCTGACGGGCACCAAAGGGCAATTCACATCACCCAAATTCATTCAGTTACATTCATGTGTGTGCAAATGTGTGTACCTGTGTGCAAAGCAAATGTAAGGCCGGCTTTCTGATACACACACACACACACACACACACACACACACACACACACACGGAAAGGAAGAGAATGCTCCAGAGCCCTGCTGTGTTTGGCGAGGGAGCCTCTGGCCTGGCCGGAAGGAGGTAGGGGAATTTGTCAGCTTCTCTCATCTTAGCATCTTAAAGAGCTTGAATAACTAGCCGCGCCCACTGTCTTAACCCACAAGCTGCTGCTTGAGAAACAGCCCAGCCCAAGGGGCCTGCCAGCCGTCCTTGTCAGGACAGCATGTGGAGGAACCCTGCGGTTACAGCAGGTGCGTGGGGTCAGTGTGGCCCTCTTCCAGGTTAAACGTGCGTGTCTGCCTGTCTGCCTGTGCAGAGCGACAAGGGGTGAGAGAGAGGTGGCTGGACTTCACACCTCCTTGTAACCCAAGGGTATTTTTGGTGGCACTCAGTAAGGCTTGGGACAGCAAGACCTTATAAACCACACCTCCTTTCAAGATCACAGTCATAAATAACCACTGTACGCTTCCAACTATTGTCACCCACTCCTACGCTCACCGGGGTTCACAGGTTTAAACCTCTCCTTCCTTTTGAAGGTTGGTCATGTGTCACTCACTCTGAAAGGAACCAGCTCTAGTCAGTGGGACAAATCCCCATCGCCCCAGGCTCCAAACTTGACTCCAGGCCCGGGTCCTGAGCACAAAGACAGGAGCGGAAATCCTATCTGGGAAAGCATTTAGTCAATAGTAAAACACCGGCAAAGTCAGAAGCCATGGCCTCATCAGGCAAACCCAAGATGCTGGGAAGACGGAGCCCTTTCCGAAGCACCACTGCTGCCAGGATGTACAGTTTTCCATTCTAGGCAACCAGGTGCCACGTGAGAGCCAGGCCTCAGAGTAGTAAGCAGGCCGCATCTCAGGTGGATCGGTAGCCGGGAAGAATGGGGCTCACATACCCCAAGGGGGACCCTGAGAAACCCCGCAGGGCTGCCCTGGGTCATCAGTCTCAGTAATTTCCCGTCAAGGTCTCAGCCCTTCCCCTTCTCAACATATCTTTCTCTTGAACCTGCAGGTGACTCCGGTTATACCTCATCCTCACCTTCACAAATGCCACCAGTGCCTGACCCAGTGCCTCGCCCAGCCCCGCCCCAAAGAACACAGGGGTCCCCCAGGAGGTCACTCAGCTCTGCTCACCCTGGGACGCTGCAAGTCCAGCAGGAAAGAAACTACAACACCCTAGACAAGCAACTACATTCAGCTCCATCTCCAGGAATCACATAGTCAAAGAGAACGCTCTATTCAGCACTGTAAACACCACCTTCATCCCCTATTTTCTGTCAGTCTTAACAATTATGCTAAATACATACATGCACTAAACGTACAGTCTCTTGGGTGGATCCACCTTCTACATTAACAACTCTAATTTCAAGAAAGGTCAAACCTACACTCAGTGTGGCTATAAGTCCCCAAAGAGGAAGCACATGTCCACACCCACCTCCCTCCCTTTCCTCCATCTGCTCTCCTTGCGGACGCCAGCGCATCCACTGATCCAGACCACCAAGGGGCTATCCTTCCCACCGTCTTCTCCTTTTCCATCCCCATCCCATGTCCCCGGAATCCCACTGTCCATATTACGATCATTTCCTCCTCACTGAATCTCCAAAACCTCAGCCCTTCCCTTTCCCAATTGTGTTCACACTGTCAGCACGACATCAATCTCCCTTAAACCTAAGTCTCAGGTCTGTCTCCTCAAAAATGCACAATGGTTCCCCTCGCCTATAATTTCACACCCAAACCCCTCCATCTGGCTTTAAAGTCCTCCGTGAGTTGCTTCCAACTCCGACCAGCCTTTTTCTCAGCATCCCTCAACCGTCAGCATCCCTCAACCATCAGATCAGGCACCTTTCTGTAAGGTGAATGTCCTCCATCACCCTCATCCCCAGTGTACAGATCTTTTTTTAAAAAAACATTTATTTATTTTTATTTACTTGTTTGGTTGCACTGGGTCTTAGTTGCGGCAGGCGGGCTCCTTAGTTGCGGCATGCATGTGGGATCTAGTTCCCTGACCAGGGATTGAAGCCAGGCCCGCTGCATTGGGAGCGTGGAGTCTTATCCACTGCGCCACCAGGGAAGTCCCCAGTGTACGAATCTTGACTTTGCTCTTTGTTCCACGATGGGGCCTTGCACATATTCATTAAGGAAACTAAGATTCAAAGAATCTATCTGCAAAATGTGCATCCCTCCTTGTGTTGCTGAGAGCACTGACACGAGATTCCACAAGTAAAACACCTGCAGAGGTACCCAATGGATTGTAGGCACTGATGCACCCCTGGCCCCTTCTCTGACTCAGTCACCCCTGGCAGAAACACCCTCTTCATCTCAAGTTAGACAAGCCTCTCCAATCCCGTCCCTCCAAGAAGTCTTCTCTTCCCAGGGCACTCAAGCTCACTAGGACCTCGGGCTTCTCCAAGCTCTTGTTTTACTGAGTAGAGGTGGGGGAGCTTCCTGGGAGACCAGCTGGGAGTACAGGTGAGCCCAGGGTCCACAAGGCACATGTGATGCTAAAACTGGCACTGGTGATGCGTCTCCTGTAAAGGGATGCTAATGGTAGGACCAAGGTGGCCACCTGGGGCTCCCGGACCCAACATGGTCCACAGTGCTTTGTTTCATATTTGAATTTGGATTTTTAGATTATTTCCAAACTGTGGTCAGTTTCTTGTGAATATTCATACCTGACTTCTCTTTAAAAGCCTGGAGGAGGGTAAGGCTTAGAAACACATGCTCTGGAGCCAGACTGCCTGGGTTCAAATCCCAGTGTTATCCTGTCCTTGCTGTGCAATTTCAGGTGAGCTCCTTAGCTTCTCTGTGTTTTCCTTATGAACAGCGCGAAGATCCTAAAAATGCACCTAACAGAGTTGCTATGAGCATTAAATGAGTTAATATACATGAAGTATGCTGAACAGCGCCTAGAGCACAAAGGTCGCTCTCGTCTATGTGTTACATTTTTTCTGGCAAGTTGGACCCTCATTCTTGCTCAGGGGGAAACTTGGGGGCAGCAGAGTCGGCCTCCTTTAGGCTGATCATGACCACTCCTGTTACATCTGGTCGGGTCCCTGGGGCTTTACTCATCTGGCCATTGCAGACAGCGGCGTGTGCTGCCCTGGACATCAGAAATGCGTCTCAGGATGGCGCTGTCAGATGTAGCTCTGGTCGGGAGCGTCACACCAGGTGTTGGTCCGCAGTCAAAGGGGCCAAGGAAGGAGGGGAGCTGATGGGGCTTTGAGATCAGGAGAACAAGGCCGCGGTGCTGTGAATCAGCCAGTGCAGAGACAGGCTGGTGAGAAGACCGCCCTACAGAGGAAGAGGCAGCCAGGCAGCAAAGGCCTGGGCAGCAAGACATCCTCAGTGTTGTGCTATCACAAAGGAGAAGGCAAACGTAGAACTGCAAACAGGGGAGCCAACTGAGAGATCTGGGGAGCGGGATGGAAGAGGAGACATCCAGAGAAAGAAAGCCAGCACACTGCCACGCCCGGCACAAGGGCACCAGCTACCAGGCCCACAGCTCAGCCCAAAGACATCTGTGAGGTACATCACGGGAGAAGGTCCGCCTAGTGTTTTGACCGCTGATCACAGAGCAGGGCCGACCTGCCATCCCCCCTGGTTTTATGATCCCCGCTCCCAGGATAAGCTGCCCGGGAGCACAGGCCAGAGGAGGCCACCATTCCAGATATGGGCCGCATGCTGGGGTCACAGCATCAGGACCAGAGCTTACAGAGATTTATAAAAGTTTGCATCCATGGTAGACATCACACAGATTAGTCCAGGCATCTAAGCAGTCTCTTAATCAACCACAAACAATCCCCCAGGTCTGGAATACCAGCTCCTTCTGTAACATAGAAACAATTCCAGCCAAAGTACTTTCTAAACTCCAACTACGAGCCTCAAAGAAAATACAAGTTGCTATTTAAGTCTTAGGGCTAAACAGTAGTTCCCAAGATCATTGACCCTACCTAACAGAACATGAAATTCTAAGTTCCAGAAAGTTATACAAATTGCAGATTATTTTCCTTTCAGGGCGAGGCAGGTTTCATAGTCCCATTCACTTTGAGTTTTACCCACACGGTGAAGTTTTCAACTAGGCGAAGGAGGGCAAAGTATATCCAATAAAACTTTTTAATTGAAAATCACGACCAGACGGCTTTCTTCTAAGACAAGCAGGCTTCGGAGCTAGAATCTCTTGTCATTCTCCAATTGTGACTTTTTGTAGCATTTCCTGGCAAGGGCAGGTCAAGGCGACTGACAATGGTGGGTCTGACTTCAAGGCCAGCTGACAATTCCTTACCTGACAAAAATAACTTCTTTCACAGGGAATTTGAGAATCTAAAAATTGGCGAGCGAGCCCGCTCCATGGGAGACAAGCACAAAGCAAGGGCTCCGTCTGAGGAGGGTCCGTAACACTGAAGAAACCCCTTGGATGTGCCTGGCCCTACCTCGGGGCCCTTCTGCAGGCAATCACAATCAAGGGCTTTGTCACCGAGAACAAGGCATCTCTGTGGCAGGGGCTGTCCTGTAGTTAGCCTGGCACGCACCTGTCAGGCTGTTGACACTGTTTCCAGTGAGGCTTTTTTCCTAATGCATCCTCCCCTGGAGGGGACCCTCTCCTTGACACCTGTGACAGCCCCATGGGGGATCACTTTGTGAAACGGCCTTCAGCGTGACGTTTGCTCTCTGATCCGACCTCCCCTAACTGTCTGTGTCTTCCACGTCCTGGTTGTGCTGGGGCCACGGTGGCACACAGCGCACCCCAGGGAGGCAGGTGATTCACCAGCCTGTACTCCACCACACGCTCCTTTGCCTCTGGGAACTAAGTTCAGGATGTCGGCGAGCAATTCCAAAGCCCTTCACATCTTTAATTTAGTGGCAATGATGCATCCATCCTCTAGAAAATTCCAAGACGAGAAATGTGGGAGTCGACGTCAGAGCTCTATGTGGTGAGGACTACAGGCAGGGGCAGAAGAGACACTGAGGCACAAACGTCAAGGTCCTCTGCAGGGGATGCAATGCTCAATATTCCTCCCCGTCTCCCACCCTCCCTCCACCGCCCGAAACGGATGGCCCAGGTCCCCATGTAGGCTGTTTGCCCCACGCAGCACGCTCCTTTCTCCCTGTCTACCTACCTAGCATCCCGCTACCTGTCCTTAAGGACTGGGACCAAAGGCCACCTCTAGCAGAGGCCATTTGCCAGGGCAGGGCGGGGGCGGGTTTCTAACCTGAGCATCGACGGCATCACCTCTACGTCCATCTGCACTTCATCTTCTCCCACCCTCTCTTTCCATCGCTCCAACCAAGCTTGTGTCTCACCAGCCACCAAAACTGCTGTGAGGACCACTGCAGCCTGAGGACGCCCAGGGTCTGACTCAGCCCACATGCCCCTGACCGGTGGGCGGCGGCGGGTGGCCCGGCCGCTCAGTCCTCATTCGTTGGCTTTCTCCACTCAGCACCTGCTTCCCAAAGCTGCTGGCTCTCCCTCTTCTCGTCGGCCCTCCTCTGCCGGCTCCTTGGCCGATTCCCCCGTGTCTCCTGGAATTCCTAATATTGAAATTCACTGGATCCCTGGGCTTGGTCCCCTCACGTCCACACTACACCCTGGCCATCGGTCCTCATCTCACAGCTTGAAATGTCATTGAAACGCCCACGACTCCCGAATCTATATCTCTAGCCTGACCTCTCCCCTTAATTCTAGACTGATTTACCCCATTACCTACTCGCCATAGCATCTGACCACCTGATCGATTATCCACACAGACTCCTATCAAAGTTGAAAGAAATTCAATTATTGGAGTTGCTCAGGAAATCCTGGGCCTAATCTTGGACTCCCCTTTCTCCCACCCTTCCCCCAATGCATCAGCAAATCCAGTTCACTCTGTCTTCAAAGGCTCTCCAGCCACTTCTGACAAACTCCACAAGCAACACCCAGGACACCCCAGCCATCACTTTGAAACAGGAGGGAAGGGGGCAGGGAACAACCTTTAAAAGAATGACATAATCATAGTACATGACGAAAACTAGTGAGAGCCAATTGGGTCCAAGATGGCGGAAGATTTGACTTCCAGTAGACACTGAGCCTCATTATACACTCATTGTGATACATTAGCACCTAAATGACGCACCCACCAGCGCCATGACAGTTCTGAGGCCGACCCTAAAAGGCCAAAAAGGAGCGGCGGCCCAATTCCTAGAAATCCCCACCCCTTCCCCAAAATAGTTGGAATAATCCTCCCATTCATTAGCCTATGACATTACCCAGCCCATAAAAATTAACCACACCATATTTCAAGGCCTCTTGCCTCTTGCCTTCTGAGATGGCCTGCCCACTGTCTGTGGAGTGTGTTTCTCTCTAAATAAATCTGATTCTTACGTATCACTTCATCTCGCAATTCCTTCACGACAGCCGGCAACAACTTGTCTCCTGCATTAATGCAGTTGCCTTCTCTCTTGCTCCCTTGCCCCCCTGCGAGTCTGAACACAGCACAGTAGGTGAAGGGACATTAAATACTTAAGTCACACCTTACCTCTGTTCTGCTCTGATCTCACCCAGGAAAAACACCAAAACCCTTCCATGGCCAACAAGACCCTACGTGATATGGCCTCACCACGTCCTCCGGCCCCTTTACCATCGTGCTCGCCTCGCTGCCTGAGCTCCTCCGCACGCGGGGCTCTTCAGGGCCTTCGAACACACCAGCTACAGGCCCTTAGCACCTGGGCACTGGCTGTTCCTGCTGCCTGGGATGCCCTCTCCAGCCTTGCTCTGTCCCCAGCCCGGTGTTCACATGGGCACCGCCTTCCGCTATTCCTTCCTTCCTTTATGACTCAGAGACCTCCGTGCCCACCCCATTAGCAATGCCGGGTCCCCCATCCAGCACACCTCACCCTGCTCTACCTCTTTCCTCCAGAGGCTTAACGCTTTCTGACACACCCTGTATACTTAATTCTTGCATCCACTATCCACCAATTGTGTCCCTTCCCTAGAATCAAGGTGCCCTTGTGCCACCGGAGTCTTTATCCTTTTCATTCACGGATACATCGCAAGCCCCAGCCGGAGACTTGACGCACAGTCGGCGGTTAGCGGATCCTCGCCGAGGGAGCGAACACCCTTCATTCTTTACATGTTAACATTCTGCATCTTAGTCATCAGCCCACTGGACAGAGAGTGGGTCTTGTCTGGCGCTGTGTCCCTTACCTTCAGCACGGTGCATGGCTCGGAGCAGGCAGGCAGCCAGTGCTTGAGGAACAAATACATGAACAAACAAGTGAGGAAGCCAGTGCGCACACGCTCCGTCCTGCACTGACCTTGTGCTTCTCCCCTCCTCTCAGACAAGGAAGCTGCCCTGCCTCTCTTTCTCTTATCGAAAATGAACACCAGAATTCATACCCTTTTTCCTATGGAATGGAACAGTTTTAATAGGTTTGGAACACAAAAATCCAATTCCTTTTTAGTACCGTGGAGGGGAACAGCGGGAAATAAAACAGTCCACGACACTGCAGTTCTACTACAGGTCTTACTTTCTGATGGTTTGCAATGTCTTATGGGCTGAATTTTGTCCCCCCAAAACACATATGTTGAAGCTCTAATCCCGAGGACCTCAGAATATGACCTTACTTGGAAATAGGCTCTTCAAAGAGGTAATTAAGTTAAAATAAGGTCATTAGGGTCAGCCCTAATCCAATATAACCGGTCGCCTTATAATAAGGGGGGATTAGGACAGAGATACATACAGAGCGAAGACCACCTGAGGACCCAGGGAGAAGCCTGCTGCCTGCAAGCCAGGAAGAGAGAATCAGGAGAAACCAACCCTGCCAACACCTCAATCTCCGCCTTCTAGCCTCCAGGACTGTGAGAAAATAAACATTTGTTGTTTGAGCTCCCCAGTTGGTTGTACTTTGTTACGGCAGCCCAAACAAACTCATCCACAATGATAATCATATTAGCCATCAGAGCATGAGATTTCAAAATTAAACCACTGATATTTAGAGTCCAAAATCAGAGGGGCTCTTTTTCACCTTTACAAGGAAATTGTCATGAAGGAGAAAATTCATGCCAATAAAGGACCTCTGTTCATTCTACACCCAAATCCAAATACCAACCACAGCTGCTATTCTCATCCTATAGCAGATCATTTGCTTCAATAAAAGCAAATTTTCTACCACAAAATGGTTTTATCACAAATGGCAATTTCTCATCATAATTAATTAATCATTAGACAACATTTTGCACTGTATTGACTATTGGAATTTGTTTATTCATTTTTTATCCTTTCCTTCGCTACTTATTTACTTCCCTAGAGAAGACAGGACATTTCTCGAGTTAAAGTTCCTGACCTTTATATGACCCTTGCCGACTATTCAAACACAAAAAGCCATTAAAAAATTATTATGGGTCAATTTAACAGAAATCCAAAATTCTCTCTGTCCTTTTCTCCTAGCTACTGAAGAATATCAGAAATGACATATAGAAACTGGAAATCACTTCCCGCTTTTGCCAGCATGTCTTAAATTGACATGGCCAAAAATATTCCTTGTAATTGTTAAATGAATTTAGATATTCTTGATGTATTGTTCTTTGCGTGAAAATCACTCGTCGTTCTTCTTTGGCTATCCGCCTTTTTTTCCAAGAATAGGGAAAGTTGCATAGGACACACCAAGAAACTATCTCCTGCACACAGGGCATTGGCTGAGGACCACTTTTAACCTCACAACTCAGGGGTGCTTTTATTACAAAGGTCATGTCACGCCCAAAGCACAACACTGAGATCTGCTCCTGGAATCTTAAAGTACAGGAGGGAGTTTGAATTTTCCTTAAAGGAAAATAGAGATAAATAATTATGCCTTTTGGGGGAAAGGCCTCCTACAAAACCTCCTTAAAAAGTCTCAACGTCTGCAGTCTCCCTGGCTAGCAAGCAATATTAGCTAAATGTCAAGACAACCTACAAATATTTTAAAAACCTAATAAATCATCTCCTGATTAGTTTTACCTACGAGTGTAGAATCATATTGGGCTTGGCTTAAATGTTATAAGAAAACTAGAATAATTCAAAAGAAATCCAGCTCTACAGACTTTCCCCCATTTAAAAAGTACATTCTGAATGATGCAGTTTTCTTTCTGCTCTGTACCTCAATGAATGCTGAGTGAGTTCAAGTGATCTGTTGCCCTACTCTGTGTCATAAGGATTAAAATAGGGAAGGTAAATTTTTATAATTCTGTGTTCTCTTAAGCTTATCTAAAGAACATCTATTGTTTGTTAAAATAGAAAGTGGGTTTACATTTTTAAGCAATTTGATTTGGACATTTTTATTTTTTGAACAAAATGGAGTTTCTGTTAAATGCTTCATGCAAACCATAAGTAAACTTTGTTTCCTCTTTTGTATTCTGAAGCACCTTTGGGGGACTGTTGATATCCTAGTGGTGCATCATGATGGGGGATATTTGGACCTTAAGCCCCGTGGGACCACACCAGCAGTTTACAAGTCATTCAAGACGCCTACCGTACAGTCTCTACCAGGCTGACTACCAGGTGTTTAGAATCTCACCCCTATATGTGCATATGGGCCCCATAGGATACAAATGCTCTCCCTTGTAAGAAACTTACTTCATTACATAGCAGTAGCATCATCTCCTTCAACCAGCATCTCTGTATCTGCTGGGTTCGTGTCCTCACAGGACCAGACCTGTCCCTGGTGGTCTAGCAGCCAGCATGCCATGTTGGGATGCTGGCCATGCGCCATCTCCAGATCCGGGGTCTCGGGACTAGGGCAGAGGCCCTATTCACACACTAGGCACTGAGATAGGACCATGCCACTGATGTAAGGTGGCAAATGTTCTCTTGTGAACGGAGAACCCCTCCATAAGAGCAGAATCACCGAGTAAACCAAGGAAGTGCAGTATTTTTATCTGAAACCAGATGCATTTTGACAGAGAAGCCTTGAAAACAAAGCGTCAAAGCTCCACTATGGAATAAAGATGAACAGGAGTGATCTACCCAATAGGAGTTACCAAGTCCTGGGAAAGCCTCTGCAAGCTTAGGGACGGGCTGAGGAATGGGCCCCTGATCTCAACATCTAATTACTCAGGGCGTCAGGACAAACTGTTAAACCCACACTACGTGCCTGTAAGGAAAAGGAGTTAATTTACCGTGAATCATGACTGTACGGTTTCCTGCAGAAGACTCCTAATGGGTCTAATTAACTAAATGTCCATGCTTACTTTAAAAATTAAATAATGCTACCCACTTCCTTTTCATGGAATTTTTTACTATCTTATCTCTTCACAATATACTATAAATATGTATATTTATACAATATATAAGTGGTATAAATATATATTTAATAAATATATAATACAAATACATATATACATATATATACAGTCCCTGACTTAGGATGGCTCAACTTATGATGTTACGATGGTGTGAAAGCAATACTCATTCACTAGAAACCATATTTCTAACGTTGAATTTGGATCTTTTCCTGGGCTCGTGCTCTGTGGTCAGATCCTCTCTCATGATGCTGAGCAGGGCAGCGAGTCACAGCTCCCAGGCAGCCCCGCGATCACGAGTGTGAACAACCAGCACACTGGCCTGTGTGGTTCTGTTTTTGACTTTCAGTACAGTATTCAATAAATTACATGAGATAGTCAATGCTTCATTACAAAATAGGCTTTGTGTTAGATGATTTTGCCCAACAGTAGGCTAATAAGTGTTCTGAGCACATTTAAGGTAGACTGGGCTAAGCTGTGATGTTTGGAAGGTTAGGCACATTAAGTGCATGTTTGATTTATGACATTTTCAACTTATGAGGGATTTATTGGGATGTAACCCCACTGTAAGCTGAGGAAGATCTGTATGTATAAATATTATATACATGACATTTACTCATAAATATTTATGTATGTGTGTGCATATATATATATATTTATATTTATATTTATATATATTTCCTCATGGTCCAAGAGGAACTGTAAACCCTTTTCATGTCCAGGTGTGCTGGTGTCCATATGTGCTGGGTTTCCAGGTGTGCTGGTGTCCAGGTGTGCTGGGGATGGACGTCAGTGAGCTCCACATTCAACAGCTTCACAGCCAAACACAAGCTCCAGGGCAGGACAATTCCAGCTACACCCTCGCCAGGCCCTCCCCTGGCTCACCTGTGCACAGGTGAGAGTCTGCACACAGCACTCACCTGCACGCACACGTATACTATAGGTCACATTAGCTCTCTGCTGGCGGGTACCTGAGGAGTTTTTCAAGTCACAGTCCTTACCTCCATCCCTTACCCATACGTCTGACTGCACCTGGGCTGCCTCTCTTACCTCTATTTCTGTAATTCTGCCTCTAAAAAAGGTACAACTCCCGAAAACACAGCATCTTCATTGGCAGAAGAGCTCCTATCTTTCCAATGTACATTTGCACCAGCTGAATTAATGGGGTTCATAGTGAGACCAGAGGGAGGAGGCTGTGTCTGGAGCGCCATCAAAGGGAAAGCACTGCGGATTTGGCTTCTTTCACGACGGGGGAGCGGCTGGGGGTGCACGGGGATGGGAGTTGCATTTTCTCTTTCTTTTCTTAGATTTATACGGTGCTTCCACTTCAAAGAGCTCCCCTCAAGGGCCCACATACTAAACATCTTTTAAAACAGAACAGACACGACTGAACAGAAGTGTAACCCTGAGAAGAGGAAAGAAAATGATCGAAATCTGTCCAGCTAGTTGGCCTCGATCTGTGTGTCTGCTTCAAAGAAAGCGTCAGCAGTTGCAGGACGGGAATCTTGGAGGGTATTTATTTGATTTCCTTTATCCCACTTCCGTGGGGGAGTGGAAAGGGAGGTCATTTTTGCGGTTGGGGGAGGATGGCAGCTTGGACCTCAGGAGCCAACGGACACCACAGAGCAGGTTAAAATGCCAGCTCACCCCATAGTGCTACGGAGCTGAGCAACCATCCCAGGGGCCTCCCTCGCTCCTCTCTGCCCTGTGACTTTGGTGACAAGTACAAATAACAATTCATTCAGCAAAGCCTGGTCACGGGCCGAACATGGCCCAGGAACAGGAAGAAGTAGCACACAGATGGGAAGCACAGATGTAAAAGATGCAGACCCTGCTCCAAGGCGCTGCCTGCCATCAAGTGGGTGAACTCACAGGACAGTTAAGCAGTTCAGAGCCCTCACCCCACCTGTTTACATGAAATGCAGATAAAGCACCTCAGAGCAAACTCGCATTTGAAACAATGAACTATCATAATGTGAGAATCCATCACAGCAAATCTTGAGTCTTAATAAACATACCTTCATCCATTTAATGAACATTCATTAGCTGTCACCTTCTACGTAGACTGGAGATAAAAGGACACCCTTCCCTAAAAAAAAAAAAAAAGACAGAAAGAAAGAAAAAGAAAAACACAACTGCCAACAAGCACAAACACCCAAAGACCAGCAACAACAAACCATCCCCGCCTGGGTCACAGGGAGGTAGAGCCCACAGAGACCAACAGGGCGCCGATTTCTGCACAGGCCACTACGGGACAACACGTAAAGGCAGCCCATCCTTCCCACGGGTGACCTACAGGCAAAGGCAGGAGGTAGGCAGGGGCCCCTCCATCAAAGAGTCAGACCACAGGGATGCCTATAAAACAAGGGATGTGTAGGAGGGCCAAGAGCTTGGGCCATCGTGCGAGCTGCTGCCCTAGACGCAACTCGTGTCTCCGCAGGGCCCAAAGTCCCAGGAGAGAACTCGCAGGCCGAGTTCCAGGGGTCGAGCAGTCAGAGGAGATACAGGGGGAGCCCCTCGGGATTGAGGAACCGGGGGCCTGGTTGCTGCCGCAGGACTGAGATGGGCCAGCAGGTCACACCGGCGGCTGCCGCCTTTCCACCCTCCAAATAGTGGGGACCGCAAGTGCCTCCTATAGTCCCCACTCACCTGGAACCACGCACCAAAGGGAACGCTGGGAACATCAATCTCACTCAGCTGAGGTGACCCAGCACAGAGCCACCGCACCTCGCAAGAGGGCGCCCAGGATGCATGGGCCGGATCCGGCCTCTTGCAGCAGGGCTGCCTGTGCACAGGTGAAGGGATGCCCCTACCCTGTTCACACACAGACCCCAGGCCCAGCACCGCCTCAGGCAGGGAGCACGGGCAGGAGACAACCTCCCGGGTAGCCCAGGCAAAGAACAAAGTTGTTAAGACCTTGTCCAGTAAGTGTTTCTAAGTTGTGCACGTGTGCATTACATGGAAAGGACTTTTAAATGTTCATGTAATTTGGTTTCGTTTACTTCTGCAAAGTTTTATCTACCCAAGTAGGCCCTAAAACCAATGGCATAAACACTGGCAAATAGCAAAATGGCAAAACCAATGGCATAAACACTGGCAAATGGCAAAATGGCAAAACCAACGGCATAAACACTCCTAAAACCAATGGCATAAACACAGATATCCATTGGGCTATTTATATGAATGGAAATAATCTACATTAAAAAATAGCCAATTCTGGGCTTCCCTGGTGGCACAGTGGTTGAGAATCTGCCTGCCAATGCCAGGGACACGGGCCCGAGCCCTGGTCCGGGAAGATCCCACATGCTGCGGAGCAGCTAAGCCCACGTGCCACAACTACTGAGCCTGCGCTCTAGAGCCCGCGAGTCACAACTACTGAGCCCGCGTGCCACAACTACTGAAGCCCGAGTGCCTAGAGCCCGTGCTCTGCAACAAGAGAAGCCACCGCAATGAGAAGTCCGTGCACCGCAACAAAGAGTAGCCCCCGCTCGCCGCAACTAGAGAAAGCCCGCGCGCAGCAACGAAGACCCAACGCAGCCAATAATAATAAATAAATAAAATAAATTTATTTTAAAAATGACCATTTCTGTTTTCAAAAAGTAAAACTGGATAGTTTTCAAATAAAGGGCTTTAAAATGATAAGCTTCTTAAAGCCAGGACCCTGGGATTCTCAACCTCTGCTGCACATTAGAATCGTCTGAGAAGACGAACGAAAACAGAGCGTCTGAGTCAGGGAGCGGCCTCTGCATTTTTTAAAGTCCTCCAGGTGATTCCAGCGTGCAGCCACATTTGAGAACTAGCATCTGCAGGTCTCTCATTTGGCTTGAATGGGACGGAGGCCTCAACACATCTTGGATAAACCGATGATGGCAACTCCAGACTCACTTTCTTCAACAGTTTTGTTGTCCTGTCCCAGCTGTGAGCCCCCAGTTACTGGCACGTGGATCCCCCCATTGAAGATACAAACCACACAGATTTCACTGACAAAGGATGATAAGAAAAAAGCAAATTGGATTAAGCCACATTTAAAGGCACACGCACTCAGTGTGGCAAAACAATCAGAAGTGTGTGGCCTGTTCCCTCTTCTCTGTGCCCTATAACCTTGTCACTTAAAAACATGGCTTCCTGAAAAGGTTACCAAGGACCGTAATGGACATAATGGATGTCTAGGAAAACTCATACGAGAGGAACACAGCTGCTGTTTCCATCATCTTTCCCTGCAAACCCCTCACTTTTAAAACCAGCCAAGTGAGGAGGCCAACTTCACTCTGAGTCAAGGACAAGAGCTGTGCGTGTCAAGCCTTAGCTGCTTCAGTAACTTCACTCAGCCAACAAGCATCACAGAAAACTGATTCCTAATAAAGCAACGAATAGACACTACTTACTAGCTTTGGTGAACAGACAGAGGTGGAGAAATTAGGGTCTAATAAGAAGACTGTGCGGCCCTTCCCCTCCACGTTTCCGGCCGCGGAGAACCACACCTGGTTTAGAACCTGGTTTACAGCTTCAATCAGCCGGAGCTCACGTAGCCATGGACCTCCACCACCGTTCCCACAACCTGGGTTCCCTTCAGACGCGCGGGCACAGCACCACTATTTACTAGCTCTGTGGTCTTCCACCGGGCATTTCACCCAGGGTTCAATTTTCTATCTGTAAAATGGGATTAATGCTCGTAGCTTCATCACAGGATTGCGAGGATTAAATGAGGACGATCCACGTCAAATGCTGACACTCGGCATTAAAACGGCAGCTGAAAGGTCCCCCTTACCCTGTTGTCCATGCATTTTATATCCCACCAACATATTCCTTGAGGGTGCATACTCTTTCACACCTTTTTCCCCTTTTTGGCATCCTCCCTGCATCTACCAAGGAGGCACTCAATAAATCTTC
Source organism: Lipotes vexillifer (assembly GCF_000442215.2). NCBI lineage: Eukaryota > Metazoa > Chordata > Mammalia > Artiodactyla > Lipotidae > Lipotes > Lipotes vexillifer. The sequence goes on along the minus strand of NW_006775077.1, from coordinate 1,312,152 downwards.
ATTGCATTGAACTGGCGCTGAATTTTTAAAGAAGTCTGGAGATCATTGTTTTAAATAATGTATCATCTTTTCCCAAGAGACTCAAACATTCTCCTTTCAAATAGCTTCGTCAGGTGCCCTAACAGTTTTGTACGCTTTAATGTAAAAAATGTATTCATGATAGAGTACGAAAAGGATTCTTTCACGTCATCTCCGTGGCTTAATATTCAGTTGAAACATTTTGGTATAATAAATAGTGAGAATCATAAAGAAAGCCTGAAGGATTGCGGGTGCTCTTCTCTAAAGATGTTGCAACTGTTGTGTTCTCAACGCCCATTTCTGGAAGAAAATAGAAAAGTTCCTGAAATCAGGATGTTAAGAAAAAGTCGATCGGGAAGAGTAAAGAGAAAGGAGAAAGAGGCTTCTACTACTTACGGAAACAAACAATGCCTAAAAAATAAATTAAAGCTCGTTGTCAACAGTCCCTTCTCCCAAGGGATGGATATGTGTGTAATAAAGATCTCCAGAAGCGTCCACCCATATGGTTTGGTAAGGGTGCTCTGAATAGGCTACTTTAAATTCTACCAGGAAGAGACTGAAGTGATTTAAAGTTTACATTCCTGTTGTAAATGGGCATTTCATTTTCTGTGTAAGGTCATATGATTTCCCTAGATTTACAGCTGCAACAAAAGACAACAGTTCAAATTTATTAATTTTCTGGGGTGAAGTTTAAAATGTTAGGAATGTTAAAAATGCTCAAGTGTCAGGCTCACGCCTTTGAATGCAGTCCTTGCTCTTATAGCACGAGCTGCCATCACGCAAGTTGGGTATAACTGATCTGATAATTAGAGAACACAATTTGCATTATTGCAGACCTTTATTGATTATGAAAGACCCCTATCTAGAGCCCAGCAGAGGATAAAGAGGCTGCAGTCCCACACGGAGCTCTCCTGGAGTGGCTGGTACCTCGTTAAAAAGTGAAGAGAAGACAGAAGACGTGAAAAACACTGGGTTAATGAGAGTGAGGAAAAGCCTTAGATCTTGAGTTAGGAGTTAGAATGAGAATTA
>NW_006775077.1:1298783-1311082 GCF_000442215.2 Lipotes vexillifer | reverse complement strand
GAAAGAGCTGGAAAGGCATTTGTTACGAAGAATTAGGAAAAATAAGCGTGCTCATTTCGTGTGATGATTTTACTTGGAATCTATTCTAAATATTCAGTGATATTTATATCTTACAGCTTTACACTATGAAAAAAAAAAGTATTTTTAATTGAAATTCCTACAGAATAAACCATTTTGTTGTCTGGGGCTTGAAATGCCAACTCCTTTTCCAATAGAAATAAATGTCATTATGTAGGGATTTGTGTAGGGTTTTCTAAGGAAGGCAACTAATCAACTACAGAAGTAAAAATTTAAATATAGCAGATCTGCTCACTTATTGAAGTGAACAGCTGTCCTCATCGTAGTCAATGAAGCAAACATTTCCCACAAAAATCTATGTTCTTTCAGGGCGCTTGGCCACGGGGTCTATCTCCTCTCCCTGGCCTTGTGTCAATCAGAATTTTTAATCTGCAGAGTTGCATGCCCCCCCTAAAATAACCAGCCACTTTGTCTAATAATAAGCAACCCAAAGGCAGAATCCATATGAGTTTAAATATCAAGATAAGTGAGACCCAGACATGGAGCTCAGACTTGTGGTTGCCAAGGGGGAGGGGGTTGGGGGCGGGGATGGAGTGGGAGCTTGGGGATAGCAGATGTAAGCTGTTGTATATGGAATGGATAAAAAACAAGGTCCTACTGTACAGCACAGGGAACTCTGTTCAGCATCCTATGATAAACCATAATGGAAAAGAATATTTAAAAAAAAAAGAAGTATGGCCGACTTAAAAGTTGCTTCAAAATTTAAAAGGCCAGATCTCATGTAAGTGTTCTTACCATAATAAAATTTTTAAAATTTAAAGTATAAGGTTGGTATTTAGCATACATTAAGTGCTTAATAAATATTAGTTCCTTGTCACACACAAAAAAATGTATATATATATATATATGTGTAACTGAATCACTTTGCTGTACAGCAGAAATTCACACAACATTGTAAATCAACTATGCTTCAATTCTTTTTTTAATTTAAATAAACAAATAAAAAGATAAATGAGACCAAGGCACGAACATCCATTGGTGCACTTGAGAGGTTCTCACTTTCAAGGGCATCTCTAGGAACTGGTCCCAAGTATCCACTCTGCATGTCAGAAAAGAATGAATAATTACAGGAAGGGCCCTGGCAGAAGATAAGATACATTTTCCAAAGGCGAGAAACTGCTACTATAGCTCTCTTGCTTTTCAGCCCCTGGAGATGGTGTGATCTGTTCTTTGACTTGTCGGTTTTGGAAATCACACCCACCTTTCTCCTACCACCAATGGCTCCTGCAGGCAGTGTGTCCCAGAAGCTCCCCACTCCCCACAAACTCCAGCACCCCTTCCAAGCCTTCAGGCCATCCTCAACTCTGGAAGGCTTTTGCCACAGCAAAGTCCCCACAGCACTGTCTGGTAACATGAAAAGCACATCCTCCTGTTTCATTTCCAGGTAAGGAATGAATTCTAGAGAAATTTCAACCAAAAAAAAAAAAAGCAAAACGTATCTTTAGTTGGCCGATGACCATAAATTAATACCAAACATCATATTTGATAACCTTCAATGGAAATGACACCACACCACCATTTTAGCAAATAGGAGAAGTAAGTGCAATCCAGAGAAGTTACAAATGCTCAGTAACTTATCCCTGTTGCCTGAAATTGGCTACTTTCTGTAACTGTAAGAGGCCTGTGTAAACTATTCGAAATACAATAATTATTGGGTCGGTCAAAAAGTTTATTCAGGTTCGTATGTATGGAAAAACCCGATTGACCTTTTTGGCCAACCCAATATTTTGGAATTCACTGTGTATTTACCCAGATTTCGTTTGAGGAAACCCATTGGCCATCACTTCCATGTCCCTGTAGTATACAACAAACTAAAATGAATGATTAAGAGCCCAGGCTCTAAATCACACAGAGCCAAGCCTGTTGTATCATGTGTTTCTCCTTCAATAACGATTACCAAATTATCGACTAATGATGGAATAGGCCACCCATCCCAGCTCTGCTACTTATTCGCTCTTTGATTTGGGGAAAGCCACTTCACTTCTTTTGAACCTCACTTTTCTCGACTGTAGAACAGAAAATAATATCATCTCCCCCGGCTATGGTAAGCCTGCAATGAGATCATGAGTGTAAGCGTCTGGCATAGAGCAGGGCTCAGTAAACGCACCCGTTGTCTGAGCTGCTCCCAGTGAGGATGCTGTAGGAAACAGATTCTGCTCCCACACTGGCCGGAGTGCGACTTCCTAGGCAATGCTGCAAGTACGTCACAGCCACTCTCCTTTATGAGCCCTACATTCTAGTGGCTTTAAATAAACCAATCATACATCTGGCTATCTGTCAACTGAGTTGACAGATAGCCTTTACATTCAAGCCAAAGAATTAAGGGCATAGTTTTATGAAACTATTCCTCTGTCGTCTTGGGGTCAGTATTAGAAACCCTTGCAAATCTGTGTCTCAGCCAAACAGACAAACGAAGGGGTGTCCGTAGTAGCTCAAGTCACTAGTTCTGTAGAGGAACCAGTGGAGATACAGGGGCGGCGGCAGATGGACAATAGGACATCCAGGCGCAGAGAAAATAATTTAATCCTTTCCCTCTTATCCTGTCACGCATATAGAAAGAGGCCACGGGAGCTCAGTCAACGTGGTAAAGTGATTCTGAAATTGCTGACATAAAACTGGACATTTTTGAAAGCCAAGGACTGCTTTTCCTTCAGTCTGTGTTAATCTGTGCAGAGTTACACTCACGATCATAAACTCACTGGTGAGTAGAACAGCACGAATGTAATAAAGTATTTCATAGTCTGGTACGTGTAAAGCTGGGAAGGGCCATACCTGCCACCAGCCCATTACATTCCCATTCATTCTCACCTCAACTATTCGATGGGACTTGCTTCACAACAGAATAACAATTATTACCATTGCTAATAAATGTATTATTGTTAGTGTTTATCGAACACTACAGGATGCCAGGAATTGTTCTAAGTACTTTTCATGGCTGAATTCATGTATTCATCGCCAAATCTTATAAGATAGCTGCTCTTATCCCCATTTTACAGATGCGTAAACTGAAGCAAAAGGGTTTCACGTACCCAGGGATGCAGGTTCTGCCTGGCAGCGCTGGGGCTTGGACCAGGACGTCAGTCTCTAGAGCCTGTGCTGTAGTCACCACGTGATGCTCCGTAAAGGAATCAGCCAGGGAGTTACTGGATCACCTTCAAGACGCATAGCTCATGCTAAGTCAGATACTCCTCAATGCCCAGCAAATGGATACACACTGACCCTTATCCTCTGGCCACTTCTTCTCCAAGTCTAGCCCCAGTTCCATCCTTGGGTCCTGCTATTAACAATCCCCTGGTCCCCCGCACCACACACACACAAGCTCACTTGTCAGCTGACTGCATCACTGTGAGGTTCCTCATCTAAAGAACTACTTTTTCATGTTGGTGTTTAATGGGGGATGGAGTGTGGTGGGATTCAAGGTGGGTCAGAGGCAGGTACCATTTCGCCGTGGCCTGTCATCTGGGAGAGATACAGGAGGTTCCGCAGGAAAGGGTGAAGGTATTGAAACTGAGGAAGAAACTGAAGTGAAAACAGATTTTGAGAAGGACTCTGAAGTGAAAACAGATTGAAAATATAAATTGTCTACAGATGACGTGTTAATAGGGCTGAGAGAAAAGGGCTATGATCTCAGGGGAGGATATGCATGTGAGCTGAGCAGGACCAAGGAGACGGCTCAACACAGACTGGACATCGGCTCCTGGTGGGTTAGATACGAGAGCAGAATGAGAATTCTTAATATGCAGTGATCCATGGATTTCTAGCATCCCTTGGTTTGGAAAGTCGTTTTGTGGGATGGAAAACCTGGACCTGGAAATGCACAGACCTCACTCCCTGTCACAGCTCTTCACACCACGTGGCCACTGGCAGAGACCTGGCCTTTCTGAGCAGACAGCTTGCCAGCTGGAAGGGACCATCCAGAGGTGCCCAGATTCAGAGCCGGTGCCTGGAATCCCCTGGGTCACTGAGAAGGGCAAGTTCACACAGAAGCAAGGTAGGGGTGGGGGAAGGTTTCCAACAGAGGGGCTGTACAAAGGTGTCGGGCTGGAAGAGGCCGCACAGGTTCACACATGCCTCCCTGCAGGTATATGACCCCCGGACCAAGCCAAACGCCCAAATACTAAACTAAGTGTTCAAGATAAGAGCAGAATCCACCTTGAGCCTAGACATGACACCGAGGCCCTCAGCCAAGGCCCTAGTCTCCTCTGAACTCCTTCTAGAACAGGAAGAAGGCTGCTAGAGCCGGGGACAGGCAGAGGGCTAAGCAGGTGCTCAGGGCACAGTCCAAGTCGCTGGTCAGTGGTGAGGGGTGGGCACTAAAACTTGTTAAAGTACGCCCCCAACACTCGACCTGAGGAAACAGAAAGCGCTTTAACTCCCATCTGAAAGGATTTTACAGGTATGTTCTAGGCTTAAAATGTATGTGGAAATTGTCTCTCTACATGTCCCGAAGCACTGGTGTGGGTACTGCGAGCCTCACTGTTGCTCCCGTGTGGTTTCAAACTTCGTGTCGCACACACTTGGAGACTGGGGGTTAACAGTCCGGCAGGCAGTTCTGCGCCTCCCTCTTCCCTCTCCTAACACATGCTTCACTCACAGCATCTGGTCGCCCTCCCGAAATGGTTGTAAACTGAGCAGTGCCCTGATCTACTGCGCTTCAGCAGCATCGCTGACACCACCTGCTATGAAGTGCGGCTCAGAGCATCGCTGTGCGTCCTGTCCTGCCTGTTCTTTGAATCCTATCTCTACAGCCCACAATGCTGTTGTTGTAAGTGAAAGGACAGTAAATGAGAATTAGGTTTTGTACCATATGTAATCAGGATGCTGTTCGGTCGCCCTCTCGACGGCACGATGCTGTGCCAGCCTTCTCCACCTGCAGACCCACTGTGTGTAGGTGTCCTCTCTCTCTCATGTGTGTGTGTATGTATCTATGTATCTATGTATAAGTTTATATGTGCATAAATGTGTATGGATATATATGTGCGTGAATTTTTGTGTATATGTGTGATGCATGTGTATGTCTATATGTGCATGTATGTATGTGTGCCTGTGTGTATGTATCATATGTGTGTGTATACTCATGTAAGTCTATGTCTATATATGTGTATATGTATATGTGTGATATATGTGTGTATATATTGTGTATGTGTGCATTTATATGTATGTGTATATATGGGAATCTGTGTGTATGTGTATGTGAATGTGTGTATGTATGTGTACTGTGTGTATGTATGCACACCTATTTGCATACATATATGTATCCTGACATCAGTCCTGTGAGATCAGCATTTTTCATCACTCTTGTGGCCTTGAGGAGTCAGGCGAAGAACATCCCTCGCTAAGTGACAAGACCATTGGCACCCAAGCCTGTTTGATGCCAAAACCCACTTGTTCTAATTCCAAAGAACAGTTGGGACTAATGTGCATCTGAATGGGGTCAAATGGAGAGTGTAGACCAGGGATCCGCAGTCAAGATAACAATAAAAACAGTAAGCTTCAGAAAGCCTTAACAGCCGCCCCTGGATAAAGAATCCCCGACATCCTGGAGAGACAGGAACGGCGGTTACCCGAGACCCAGAATGAGGCTCTGTCTCTCCAGCACTTAACGGATCTCTGTAGATCCACACTTGTGATGGTCAGTGACTCAAACATAATGCGCTCCTCTTTACAGACCCAACTCTTTCCAACTAATGCTCCCATTCTTTAAATAAGTCTAAAAATAAGGTAACCCCTTTAGGGAAAAAGGAAGCAGCTCTGTACGTGTGCGCACAAAGGCAACACGCGTGGCCAACCGAGAGAATATTCTTAATATTTAAAACTATTACAGACCAATAACAAAAAGATGAATACAGAATGCAACAGAGAACCATATTCACAGACAATTCTCACACATACTTGCAAAACGAACATCTAGTCAACATGAAAAAAATGAGCTTCATCATCAGAGAAGGAAAAAAAATAATGAAATACCGCTTTTCAATTAACAAGCTGGGGTATGATGACTTTCATTTCTCTGTCGTACATTCTGTGTATTTCAAAGTTGTGACAGTGTTACTGTTACCACCCGCAGAAGAGAAGTGCTGGTGCTTTACGAATGTGTCGAGAAGAGGGAGCACGTCGGGTCCTACAAGAGAGACTTACTACCCTGTGTAGACGGACAAAGCTTTCTTTGACGCCCTGTGTCCAGGTGAGCCACATTCGTGTAAGTAGCCTCCTTGGTGGGTCCATCTTGACAATCTCTTTGAAATTGCCCAAATTCAAGTCAAACTAGCTTCTACATCTGGGTACTGAGAGTTCTACCCCACCTTCAGTGTAGTCAGCCTAGCAATTTCCCACCATCTTGCCCCAAGGGGTTTAAAGTGCAATTTCCTAAAGCAGCCAAGATCAGAGGCAAGGTTACAAAATCCTAGAAGTGTTCTATCCCGGCTCTCAGGAGCTGTTCTTCCTGGCATGGTGCCCTGAGCAGAGGCCGAGGCTCACGCAGGATTTCCTGCCGTCCCCCTGAATTGCCAGGCTTTTCTAAGTTGAATTCAGATGTTGCAGTTTTTTATTTAAAAAATAATTTGACACAACTGAATGGATTCAGCAGCCTACTTACTTTCAAGGGAAAAAAATGAGAGAGAGACAGAGAGAGACCTCCTTCAGCGTCTGGGCTCAGCCTGAATTCTTTACCTACCCATCACCCCCAAACAGCATAACCACATTGCTACCTTTTTCAGATGCAGCTTCCCTGTGCCCATGTCAGCGCTTTGCATGTTCTCTGCAGAACTCAACCTTCTAGATGGTTGTTGTGTCTTAAAGCAGATAACTTGGCAAAGCTGTGGGATCCTTCCCATCTCAGGAAAATTATAGTAGCTTGCACATTTCCCCGGGTGTGTGCTCACTAGACCTGGCAAATCCCTATTTCCTGAAACATTCAGCCAAGTCAGTCTAAGGGACTTTTTGTGTTGCTAAGGCAGTGGCTTCACCAGGATTAAACACTCCTTAATGCAAATCCCCAGAAGTGTAAAACTATGCCCAGTATTGTAGTCAGAGCTCTTAAGATAGGGCCTCATTAGTTTATGACCACTGGTTCACATCTGCATCCTCCTCAAAATCAAGACGTGTCGTTAAATGTTTATTCCACCCGTCTCCACTCCTCCTTTTAAACCATTACAAGGAGGAATGGAGAGGGGAAAGGAGGAGGGACTGAGGGGCTCCCCAAAGAGAGGCGCTGTGAACTTCCCAACACAACTCCCCCACCCCCGTGTCAAGACCACATGCCTTGACAGCCTGCTCTCTGGTCCTCCTACACCTCCAGCCCTCCTGTGTCTCTGGTCCTCCTGTGTTCAGGAAGATCGTGAGAGAGACTCAGACGGACATATGAGGAGCAGAGCGTTTCTACTGAATTCAAGAGCTTCTCCACAGAAACCTATGGACCGAGTTTCCCACCGATCAAGTAAGTCACCAGTCATGTTTTCTAAAATACTCTCTGAATCATGCCCCAGAATAAGCTCTTAGAAGTATTATTACGGGAACTAGATATATGAAGATTTTTAGGACTATCATTTTGTATCAGTACGTCTCTCTCCAGACACATCTTGTATTTCACCTTTACCTTTACTGATATTAACAGAATTTTAATTTTGAGGCCTTAGGTCATTAGTGGAAATAGTTATGTTTTTTAAAGAAAGTCATTATTTTTTTTCAATATTTAAATTGTATGTGACTTAATTTAATTCAAAGGAACTTCCAGGAGAATTAATGTTATGATTACCAATGTTATGATGGGTATCAATGTCAGAACAGGGTTCACTAAAACGAACTATGCTCTGGAAAGGATTGGCTATAAGCTCAGGGCAAGGAGGTCAAACCTAAAAGAGATCTGTGCAGCCTCATGTATTCCACGCTCATGGTTAGAATGTGTGGTTGTTGTCATAAAGCTTGTACAAGAGACAATACAAAACCCTGGCATTGTTAAAAATAATCTACCATATATTTACTTACACAAAAATTACATGTAATCCTGACCGTATCTGAATATTTTACATGAAGTACGTAATTACATGTACTCTTGAACAAACCTGAATGTCTTCAATTTTCCTGTATTCCAGTAACATTCACTCCCCTAACTCAGTAGGTCAACCAGAGTCCAATGCGTGTGTTGTTGATGACTCTATGCTGCTGTTCGGTTCATGTGTCTCTTCTGCTTTGTTTTAGCCACAACGTGAATGGCTCCACATTCACAGTGTCGAGTCCTCAACCTCTCTACCCCTGACGCACTGTCTACACCAACACTGCTTTTGTCCACCCAAACCTGAGGTAGCAACTTGGAGTTCTTAACTTCAAGAGATTCAAAAATATGTTCTAAAGATCCTTAAATTTAATATGCCCAGTACTGGACTGACCATTTTACATCCGACTCCCAACCATGTACTATCAGCACTGACCATTCTAGTTAATGGAAACCTGGCAGTGCACCTAACTTCCTCTTTCTTTGTCTCTTGGTTTTTGCTCATGCATGTGGCTTCCAGCCCACCTTCTCCATCCTAACCACATTGCCTTTGTCCATTTCCTTATCTCATTTTTTTATGGCACGTGCTCTCATTCGCCTGAAAGCCCGCGCTCCCAAGAGGCGCGGGGCAGCACGCGTCAGGGCTCTGCCGCCGCGATGTGCCCAGGCGCGCGAGGCCGTCTTTATCACTGTAGGCCAGAGGCTCTCCTCCCCGACCTGGACACACCAGGCGGCCCAGCCTGGGGCACCTCCGGGTACCCTCTCAGGCAGCACCAACAGGAACCAGTCTGAACACCAGCAGCACAGGATAAGCCAAGCAGAGCAAAACGGCACCACAAAGGGTCTGAAAATTTTGATTGTTTGTGGAACCACAGCCTATAAAGCTAGACTAGGATCTACAGGCAAAGCTTAAACAGAGTGACTGCCTTCGAAAATAAAATACTTAAAAGGTCCCAGAGACTCCTAACATAATACTCAAAATGCCCAGGATATAAGTTTTTAAATCCCCCATAATACCAAGAATCAGAAAATCACAAGTTGAATGAGAAAAGTCCACCAACTGACGTTAACAGTAAGATGAATCAGAGGTTAGAATTATTTGACGAGAATTTTAAAGCATCCATTATAAAAATGCTTCAGTAAACAATTATGCTATATCTCGAAACAAATGAAAAAGCAGAGAGATACCAGCAAAGAAACAGAGGTCATAAAAAAGAACCAAATGGAAATAACAGAACTGAAAAATATAATATTAGAAATTTTTTAAATAGTAGAGTGTCCAACAGTGTAATGGAGAAGATAGAAGATGGAATCGAGGAACAGAAGGACAGATCAATAAAACGTACCCAGACTGAACAACAGAGAGCTACCAAAAAAAATGAACCAAGGCTCAGAGACCTGGGGTCAATAACAGAAGACCAAACATTCATATCAGATCCTCTCAGAAGGTGAGGAGAAAAACTGTGGCGCTAAAGAGTATCTGAGGGAACAATGGATGAAAACTTCTCAAATTTGGTGAACACCTTAAACCTATAGATTCAGCAAATTGAATAAAACTCAAATACAATAACCCCCAAGAAATTTATGGTAAGTCGTATCATAATTAAACTGCTGAAAACTAAGGACAGAAAAACTCTTGAAGGCATTTAGAGAAAAATGATACATTACCTTTAGGGGAACATGAATTCAAGTGACAACAGATTCCTCAGTAGAAATCACGGAGGGCATAAGGAAGTGCCACAACACTTTTCAAGTGCTAAAAGAGGAGAATTGTCAACCAGTAAAGCTATTCCTCAGGGATGATGGAGAAATAAAAACACTCTTAGATGAAAGGAAAAAAGAAAAGAATTTCTGACTAGCAGACCAGCTCTTAAAGCATGCTTAAAGTTAGTCCTTCAAATGTAAAGAAAATGAAAAAATGAAGAAATTTTGTAGCATTAGAGAAGAAAAAAGAGCAAAGGAAAGAGTAGAAGTATGAGAGTATATAATCAACTATCCTTTTCCTTGTGAATTTTCTAAATAATATGTGATGGTTGAAAGAAAGAGATAACACACTCAATAAAGTCATATTTAAGTGTAGAGCAGGTAAAGGGACCTAAGTGGAAGCGAGGTGTACACACTTCACTCAAAGTGGTAAAATGTTGCTACCAGTAGACCATGATAAGTCACATGTGTAATTGTAACACCAGAGCAAACACCAAGAAACCTACACAAAGAGATACACTCAAAATTACAATAAACAAATCAAGGTGGTATCCTAAAACATATTTAAGTAACCCACAGGAAGGCAAGAAAATAGGAGTAGAGAAACAAAAAGCAAAGGAAACATACAGAAAACAAACAATAAAACGGCAAACCTAAGTCTCATCATATCAATAACCACTTTAGGTGTAAATGGTGTAAATACCTAGAGCAAAAAGCAGAGACTGATGCAATACATGAAAAGAACAGGACCCACTATATGCTGCTTAAAAGAAATTCATTTCAAATTCAAACACATAGACAGCCTGAAAGAAAAAGGATGGAAAATAGGGCTTCCCTGGTAGCGCAGTGGTTGGGAGTCTGCCTGCCGATGCAGGGGACAGGAGTTCGTGCCCTGGTCCGGGAGGATCCCACATGCCGCGGAGCGGCTGGGCCTGTGAGCCATGGCCGCTGAGCCTGCACGTCCGGAGCCTGTGCTCCGCAGCAGGGGAGGCCACGGCAGTGAGAGGCCCGCATACTGCAAAAAATAATAAAAAAAAAAAAGGTAAAAGGATGGAAAATGATATATCATGCAAACGCTTATTCACAAAAAGCTGGAGTAGCAATATCAATATCAGATAAAGTAGACTTCAGAGCAAAGAAAATCACTAGAGACAAAAAAGGGACATTATATAATGTTAAAATGACCCATCCACCAGGAACGTACACAATCCCACATGTGTAGGGACCAAACAACAGAAGCTCCAAATATATGAAGCAAAGCCTTGAGGGCTTCAACACCACATTCTATGTGAACGATGGAACTACTAGACAGAAAAGCAGCCCAGGTGTACATCTGAGCAATACAATCAACCAAGAGAACACGTAGAGGACACTCTACCCAACAGCAGAATACTTATTTGGGGGTCAGGGGGACAGTTGCTAAGCACCCATGGAAAAGTTACCAAGAAAAAAAGACCATATGTTGATATTCTGGACCATAAAACAAACCTTTAAAAATTGAAATAATGCAGAGTATGTTCTCTGTCCGTATGGAATCCATTCACAATTTTTAAAAAAACTGTCAGAAAACTAGGAATACAAGGATACTTCCTCAACTTAATAAAGAACGTCTCCAAAAAACCTACATCTAACATTATACTCAGTGATGAAAGACTCAGTGTTATTCTCCTGAGATCAGGAACAAGGCAAGGATATCCATTCTCTCTTAGTCAACATCTTCCTGGAAGTTCCAGGAACCACAATAAGGCAAGAAAACAATCATAAAAATAAAATAGATTGGAAAGGAGGAACTCAAACTATCCTTATCTGCAGATAAAATCCCAAAGAATCTGCAAGAAAACTCTCAGAACTAGAAGGTGAGTTCAGCAAGTTTGCAGAAACAAGATTAACACACAAAAGTCAATTCCATTTGGATATATTAACCATGAACTAAGGAAATCAAAATTTTAAATAGTATTATTTGCAATCACTCCAAAGAAAATGAAATTCTTACTTATATACTTAACAAAACGTATTCAGGATCCGTATACTGAAAATTTTCAAACACAGATGCAAGTCAAAGAAGACCTAAGCAAACGGACCCTCATGTGTTAGAAGACTCAGCACAGCTCTCCCTCCACATCGTAAACTGTTGCCATGACATACGGTCATACCACCATCACAGCCACGTGAGAATATATTAGAAATTCTTGCTTTCTTGTCGGAATCCAGCCGCTAAACAACACACTGACTGCGGGCCGAGACTGAATTTTTCACTATTGTTTTTCCAGGGCCTGGCCCAGCACCTGGCACAGAGACCTTCAGTAAACACTGCTTAGACCAATGAGTCAAGCAAAGAAGGAGTAAGTTGGTCCAGAAGGGAATGTCCTACAGGCAACTAGGGCATGTAGTTCTGGGTTTCAGATGAGCATTCAGGGTTAGAAGTTCAGATTTAGGAGGCTTCAGCCTTAATAAGGCTGACTGCAAAGAAACTTCTGGGGAATAGAGAGAGAAAGAGGGGGTGGAAAGAGAGGTGGGAGGGAGGGGG
>NW_006775077.1:1291996-1298739 GCF_000442215.2 Lipotes vexillifer | reverse complement strand
GGGGGAGGGGAGGGAGGAAAAGGTAAAGCCGTGTAGAACAGCAATATATGAAAAACAGAGTTGGGGGAAAAGGTCTAATGAGTGAGAAGAAACAGACAGGGAGTAGGAAAGCTCCAGGATAAGGCTCACAAGGAAGCCAAGCTGGTCAAGCGCAGCAAACCTGCAGAGGTCTAGTGGGTAAATACAGGGGCTGGTCAGGACACAGTCACCCTCCCTGCCTTGTGGGGTGGGGGGCTGGGGGCGGACAGGCCGTGAGTTGGGGGTCTCGGTGGCTGTACAGACCAGAGAGATGGGGCAGAGCCGATGGAGGACGAGAAATCGAACCCACAGAAAGAAGAGCAGGAGACATTACTGCTGGAGCAGTAGCCCCCAGGGGATGGCGGAAGCCCGGAGCACAGACCAAAGGGAAGGGAGTTCACCGTGAGAGGTCAGGGGACCTAAGGTGCTCCGAGGTGAGCAGACTGGGGTGCACACGTCAGGGCATCAAACTATTCTCTCTAATCAGTTACGTGCTGAAGGATCTGGTCCAGGGAAGGTGATCCTTAATGGACTGACAAGGTTTTAAACCTACAAGGTGAGTAAAGTAACTGGGGAGAAAAGGCTGCCAGGAGTCACTGGAAGTTGACCTGAAGTGACCATGTGTACTTCCCAGCCAGACCTTGACCTTCCCTCGGCCAGAGGTCAGCGGTCCAGACAGGGAAGGAGAAGACAGGAGGGGGCCTCAGAGTCTGCAGGACGGATCCCGGGGCCTCCTCCGTCTTCCCTTCTGTGTCTTGTACTTCTGGGCTCTTGGATGTCGGCCAAAGTCTAGCCAGACCCCATTTTGCTGTATTTCTGAGGCTACACAGTCCCTGTGTCCCCCGACGTTCCTACCGCCTACTAACAAAGCTTATTCATTGTCCTATAGCAGCAGAAAAGATTCCAAAACTCATCTTCTCCATAATTCAGACCCAAGTCAGCAGGATGGCAGAGGCTCGGGTAACTTGGCCAACTCGCCGGCCACGATGCCTCACATTGTAATCCATCATCATTACGAGCTGCATTCACAACATTTCTTTCTTTGGCATAAAGTGTGAAATGCAGAGGATTGTTAGGACAGAGAGAGATGAACCAATGAGATATTGAGACCCAAATATGTGCTTTGTTAGAAACGAAAATGGAAATGTGATTCCAGGAGAAAAAGGACTTTGTGGCAACATGGTCACAAACTCCTTTCAAAACATGAAAAATAAATTCACTCTCAAGAAAAAGAAGAAAAATGGATCTGACAGATTCATTCTCTCCTATCTGGAGGTTCCCCCTCTGAGCCTGTACGTCAAGAATCAGCGTGAACCAGCAAGGCTGGGCCGTCAGGACGATAGCCTGATTCCCACTGTCACCCAGCCCCCGTCCTCTCCTCACTGGTCGCTGCTTTTTAACCCAAATGTGATTAAGTGGCTTGTCCCAGAAGTGAAAAAGAAGTCAGCTTCCAGCCCAAACGCAAATCCATTACGCACTCATGAGTACCGCCGTTACCACTCCCAGCATCCGCTACTAATTTGAGTGTTCAGACCTTCGATTGTATTTCTAACCCAAAAAGGAAAAAATAAAATCCTTCAGTGGCTCATTACTTACAGATTTCTCCTTGTAGTCTTTGAATATAGGGCAGAATGATGCGTGTTGGACAGAGCAGAATTATAAACTGTGGTCCGAGACTCTGAGAATTATCAATCCCACTCCCTGATATTGTAGATGGGCTGCCTACAGACCAGGAAAGGAAGGCCCCACGGGTAGCTTTTCCAGACCCGGGCAGTTTTGACCACATCCTGCCACCCATCAGCTGTAACACACAGAAATGCAGGC
This sequence comes from Lipotes vexillifer, assembly GCF_000442215.2. Taxonomy (NCBI): domain Eukaryota; kingdom Metazoa; phylum Chordata; class Mammalia; order Artiodactyla; family Lipotidae; genus Lipotes; species Lipotes vexillifer. The sequence continues at coordinate 1,296,897 of NW_006775077.1, read as the reverse complement.
AACCAGATTTAACTGGCATATACCCATCTTTGTTTACATCGAGGAGATTTTCTGCCTACCTAAACCTAGATGTGGCTGGACTGTGCCCAGGACACAGTAGATTCTCAATACGTATTTATTCAGTGCTTCCTGAAATCAATGCAAATGAGAACCCACTTGATCTCCTTGAAGTCCCAACCATAAATGATTCTCGGACACAAGGGGAATCCTGACAAATTCCCTGCTGAGGATGATACAGTTTGTCAATTTATTATAGAATCATCGTGACCATTTCTGAACCAAATCTTGGAATACCAAGTCTAACGATGGACTTTTTCTAAGTTATGAATGAATTTATATATATATATTCATCATTTCATTATACGGTTAGTGAGTCGCTTTAGTGGATAAATTTAAATTGCTTGTATTCAGAACTGTCTCAGAAAATCCAAAATAACTGTAAGGCAAGATCTAAGGGTCCCACTGCAAATCAGAGCTAAACAACTTGAACGCTGTGATGCTCATTTTGAGAAGTTCTCACCTGCAAAGGGACATGATCTGGTAAATTGCCCAGTCCCCAAAATTATGTAACTCCCCATGAATGAACCACTTTAGAGACAGAGATCAGTGATGTAATATTATGATGATAAGCCTACTAAAATCTGCCATCACCTTTCTCCTACACGTAGGGTAAATAAGTTTATTCACAACATAGTAACATTGCTTCATCTCTTCTTCTTAATAGTTTGTAGTCTATGGTTCCATTTTTGAGTGTTTATCTTGCCATCTGCCTGGCTGTACAAAGACGGGGAGGTTTTTCTGATGGATGTGTCTGCCCCCTTCTTACCTACTAAAATCAAGTGTCATGTTCAGCTACTAATACTGAGATGGAACAGATAATGGTCAGATAACCCTTAACAATCTTAGATAGATTCCCAAGTCAAGACCTTATAAAGGTCATATAAAAATGTTCAAAATGTCTAAAGACATAATGAAATCACAGCATTCTCCTTACTTTTGAAGTATGCAAATCAGCCACTTATTACTATGTCAAACCAGCTGCCCAGTAAGGGTATATATCAAAATTATAAAAAGACAGTTATCATTGTGCGAAAGTTTGAGGGAAAAAAATGACTAATTGGGAAGAGGGCGGAAAAGACCATTTCGAGTCTATTTTCCAAAAAAAATCAAGGAGGAAGCTAGAAGAATTTGGTTTCACCCAGCTTTGCTACTAACTTGTTATTAACTAGCTGCATAAGTCAGACAACCTCACACCGTTTCTCATGAAGTAGGATGATAATCCCAAAAGCAAAATGAAATTATTTGAACTTCCCAGCTCCAATAGTCTCTGATTGGCTACATTTCGAATGTAATGTGAACGTGAAAACACTTTTTTTCTCTCTTTCCAAATCTCTGAGCCTCCTGGCGCACGAAGTGAAAACACACGACATCCGCTCCTGAGCTGCAAAGAAAACCGTCCTCACCACACTGAGCAGCGATCTGAAAACACTTTTTAAAACAGATTTTGGTAAAGGCAGAACGGTGATTGGCAAGATAGGCTCTCGATAACATCGAAGGAAGGTTGAGGGTAGCTCCAGTGGGGACCCCCCTGATGAGGGTGCACAGCTGTTCAAGAGCTGCTGTAGCATCTTCTTTTCTGCACTCAGAGAAGACGCGGAGTATCTTTTTTATCTGGGCTAAACTGACATGACATACGTGAGCATTAACATATGTTTTCAATCTTTATTAGCAGCGTTATTAGCCTCAAACACCGCTGGGACTTTCTGCAGGACCGACATTTCTGTGTTGAGCTACATACCTGCTCTGTTTTGAAGTTTCTCTCCCTCCTTTCTGCCCCCACTTCCCCTTTTTTTAATTTAACTACAGAAAATGACATGTTAATTTCAGCTCCACCTCTGCTGGGTCATCCTGGGGTCAGCAGATCAGAGACATCAGCAGAAGAAGAAAGACAGCGCCTCCGACTGTGACTGCGGGGCAGGGTGACCCAGCCATCAATCACGCTGACGTACCTTTGAACAATGACAGTCATCTGTCAGGAAGAGGGAGGTGGCGCCTCATTAACACAGGGCTCACCTGCCGGGAGCTACACCTCACTCATAACAATATCCATCACTCACCTCCAAGGTGTTGCTTTTTTCTGCTTTGATGAAATAACAGGCCCTCTATTTCCTCCCTTGTTTCCCCTCGGAGTTCACAGGGCCAAGTCACTGGGGAAGGAATGAAGCAGGGGTGAGTTGGGGTCAGGGCAGGACCAAACAGCCCTGGGAGGGGAAGGGTGCCGTCAGAAGCCAAAAGAAGGCATCTCGCTTCACTGACCAGGAGAGGTCAGTGGATGGGGCCACTGAGTGGTGAGCTACCCACACCCCAGCCAGGGCTGCGAGAGTCGGATCAAGATTCCCAGGCATCCCCCGCACCGCTGCCCTCAGTGAAGGCGTCTCCTGGACAGAAATATTCCAAGACCTCAAATTCGTTTTTCACTTTGTCTCTTGTAAATACAGAGAACTTGCAAATAACCGCAAAACTTTTGTTTTCTGAGCATCGGAATCTACCACCACAAATCTCTACTAAATACCTGCACTTTTTCTTTCTGTGTCAGCCTCTAGCGTACAACATTTAATTAATTTAGCCTAAGGAAACCTTGAAATGCTGCCCACAAAGAGAATTCTTCTCGAGAAAATTTTGTTGTGAAACTATATCTAATTATGTTCCCCAAAGGAGGCTGTCACACATTCCTTGTGATGCAGCCTTCATGGCCTGTACAATCCCAGGTTCTGGGTGGTGTGTGTGTTTCTTTGATGGGCCATAAATAGACTCTGTTACAAAGTTTTAATGGGAAGCCCAGTTTAAACTTGGGCTCCCATCCAGATCGGCTCATAAGTTACAAAAATGTTTTACTCTCCCACAGTTGGGGAGTTACACACACACACACACAAACACACACACACACACAGAGAGAGAGAGAGATTTGGCCTTTCTCAATTCTTGAAAAAAGAAAATAATAACATACCTTTGTTTTTTCCAGGTTGGAAAAGTAACCAAAGGCCACTAAAGCTCAAAGGGAGCTTATGGACGGTAAGACGGAGGCCAGGAGTGATGGAGTGACCTCTCTGAGGCCGTGCAAATGAGAGGCAACACAGCCAGAGTTCGAAGGGCTGCCTGGCTCGCAGAGGAACTTGAGGTCCACGTGGAAACCTCACTGTAGGGGCAGGAGTCATAAGAGTCGACGGCCAGCGTGACACGCACCCTGGGTGTTTAAGGGACTTCGGGGTGGTGGTCACTTACACGCAAGAAGCGGACGGGCCTTGGGGACCAGGAGGAGAGAGGAGCCGGCACTGAAGCACCCAATGCCAGGGCAGGCCAAAGGCAGGTTTCTCCCCCGGGGAAGCTGGAGGCCTTTAACTTCAAAGTAGCGAGAGAAGCAGCTGACGGCCAGTGGGTGCAGGGACCACGGAGCACAGTCCTTTGGGGTGTCCCCAGCTGGCAGCCAAGCTCCACCTTCTTCTAGCGTCCTAGCCTCTGATGGAGGTCACGTGATTGCGCAGTGCTGCGGGGGCAGTGCCACCTGCCAGCCTCTGAAGGGCCTGGCCGCGTGTAGCACTTCCGTGTGAGGCCACATCTCCTTAGTGACAGAAGAGTGGGCTTCTGTACGAAAAACAGTGCAGACGTGCGGTCCCTGTTCGGCAATTACAAAATCCCAAAAGACTGGAAAACCGAAAATATTTTCGAAGCTCCTTTCACGACAGAATCTGATCTAAGCTTAACTGACGCGAGACTCTTCACAGTTTCTGTTTAAACCACGGAGAGCGAACACACCTCGTTTGGCGGCATCTAGATCCGTGTGTCTGATTCTGGAGCCACCTCCAACTCCTCCCGGGTGCTCTTTCGTACACGCCGTGCACCGTTCCGCCCTCTACAGCCTTAGGATTCTGAATTCCCAACTCATCTGGTTCCGTGATGAGATCAGGTGTTACGGAATTTACTCTCCGCCTCAGCTGTGAGAAGCGTTCTGCAAATTTCCGTCTAGGCATCAGCTGACATCCCTGAGGTTGACAAAACCACCACCAAAAAAATACATAGTTCATTTGGCTCTTTCTGGGAACCCCCATGTTGAAATTGTCCATGGATTATTGCTTTCCCTTCTTTTCTAGGTAACAAGTGAAGGTCATGGTTAATAACAGTTCTGCCAAGAATGCTGTGTTAATATCAACTCAAATGGAAAACAACTCCCTGTGCCCAGGACGCCGCAGCTCCCGCAGTGCGGCCACGGGTGACTTACTTTCCTGGGAGCTACGGGTCAGCTTGCGGGACACGATGGGGACAGCACCCCCAGAGAAAAGGTCAGAAATCGGATGGACCTCCGACTCCCCAAATCTTCATGCTTCCTTCTCTGATTTGCAAAAGTCGTTATCATAGTTGCTCTAAGGGGGGAAAATAAAATATAGGCCTACCCGATTCTAATTCCCAAGAACTTAATCTGTATCACACAGGATGAAAATATTGATTTTCCAGGAGGCCACCGGAAGATAAGATGTGGATTTTGATGCAAGCGTCTTACGTGTAACAGAAACCAAAGTTCAGTCTCGTGATGACCGTCTTATTCACCGTGACGTTCCTCTTCCCTGACACTTGCCCTATCTCCTTTTGTCTCACAGAAATTAATTTTAAAGCTTGATATTTTTCAATCTATCACCTGGCTGGCTGAGTAAGATGTTTCCCCATCACGGGGCAATGATCTTTTCAAAAATACAATCCAGTTTCCTTATGCAGCTCTTTAGGGTTTCCTTTATTTATTAAAGACTTTGAAAACACACACACGACACACACATTCATTTTTTTAACAGATCTCTTCCTCTCTCTCTCCCTCCATCTCTCCCTCTCTCCCTTTCTCTCCCCCCCCCCCT
>NW_006775077.1:1280263-1291926 GCF_000442215.2 Lipotes vexillifer | reverse complement strand
CCCCCCCCCCTTCTCTCTCTTTCTCCCTTACCCTCCCTAATTGTCCAGCCTTTACAAACCCATGCCTGTGAAAGAAACACCCGTCTATTGCCCTGTCAAATGTGCCTGCCTGGGATAGCGATTGGGTTTATAGAAGAGACAAACATTTCAGGCATGCCATTCTGGGGTAATGAAGCATGGCAACAAAATATACCTGTGCAACATTTGATAAAGATGAGCTGACACGCCAGTCCAAATAGGTTCTTTTGTGTGTCTGCACGTGTCTACCATCATGGCTTTCATCTGAACACAGGAAGAAGGGGCAGCAGCAGCTGGCAGGGCCTAGAAGGAGAGCTGCTCACACAATTACACGACGTTTACCTCTGGCCTTGATTTCACTCCCACTACCCTTAATTTATGATATGTTTTCTCCCTTTCTATGCAAAGGAAAAAGTGACTCGATTTTTCTTTCTTTCTCCTGCCATCTAATTCCCGTTACAGGGGCAGCCAATGAGCTGATCCCCGGGTGTTTAGCATGGGGTCTTAAGTTAAAATGCTCCTTAGTGGGGTTTTTATGGCTTTTATTGTTGTTTGATTAATGCAGAGCAAAATTAAATCCTACAGTTACACACGGGTCCATCAACCAGGGAGCAGGCCAACTGCACTTCCTACTTTGGTTTACAGAAAACATCTTTTGTTGCTTAACCTTCAGACAGAGAAGGTAGGGAGTGGAGGGGAGAGAGAGAGGGGGAGAGGCCGTAGACCAGCTAGAAGGTGAGCCTGGAAGATGTAGGAAATCTAGTGACCCAAATATGGGCTAGACAATCATTCTGATCACTCATCTGCATTGGGTTTTTCGAGTTTCCATTTATTTCCTGGCTTGGGGACAGCCATGGTGGCTGGCCCAGGTGTCTCTGAACAGGTGCCTGCGGCTAGGATGACGCCCAGACAGCGGGAGGGATGCTGTCCTGCGCCCTGCCGCTCTCTCTAAGCCTGACTTCACAAAGGCCTATACAGTATATTGCCTTTATGCTATTTATAGAGAAGCACATCCTATTTATAAAAGCAACGCAGTGAAACTGAAAGGGGTATAATAGCCACTCTGTATTATAAAGCTCTTCTGTTGAGAGAGCTGGACAAAGTGCCTTGGGTGATTTGATTTCTTTCTTCCTCTCCTGATGACAGTTTGGTGCTCCACACGATGACAGCAATGAACACTTTGTGGTGTGATGACCTCCCCAGGAACCAGACACTCACAAGTTTTACTTTTGTTCACTCATTTAATTACCAACCCTTCATTATACCTGCACTCAGACATCGAAACTTCAGTTAACCTGTACATTCAAATGGGACGGATTTTCAATTTGCCTACATCAGAGGAAGACTCCTCTGAATTGTAATTTCTGCGCAAAGTCGTCTGGGATAAGGATAATTCTTTATTCCCCTCAGAGCTTGTGCAATAATACAACGCAAACTTTGACCAGAGAGAATAAGGGTCAAGCATGTGGGGTTTGGTATGAAAGGGCCCGGGTTCCAGCGTCTGCCCAGCCTCTTGTTAACTGGGAGAAGTCTTAACTCCTGTTTCCTCTGCTTTAAAATTAGAATAGGAAGATGCTGGGCCTACCATAGGAGGGGCTGGAGAAAATCCAGGTGACAATGTATATAAAACACTCTGTAAACTGCAGAATGCTATACACAGGTTCTCTCTTTTATAAAATTTTTAAGTTCTTTATCTAGGTAAAAGCAAATTCCAGAAATAATAACAGAATAAAGTTGTGTTAAATCTCAAAAACTTAGTGAGAAGGGGAAAAAAGCCAATAAACCTTAAAATTGTAATGCTTCTGGCCTTACAGAATCTAAGTTTTATAAAATCCCCAGTTATTTAAGGCTTCTGTCTTGTCAAAGCCATTTCATTTACGTCATTCTTTCAATTTGCAAAGGAATGGTGAAAATATCCCTTGAGATTTACAGCAGTGAGCACTGTGTAATGGAAGTCACTTGGTGAGTTGACTATTGTTTTGTTGGTAAAATAGGAAACACACTCCTGACAGAGATGTATTTGGGGAGAAATTGCATAAACTTATCATAAAATCAGCCCATTTCTTTTTTTTTTAATTGAAATATGGTAGATTTACAATGTTGCATTAATGTCTGCTGTAAAGCAAAGTGATTCAGTTTTACAGGTACATACACTGCTTTTTATAATTCTTTTCCATTATGGTTTATCACAGGATATTGAATATAATTCCGTGTGCTGTACATTAGGACCTTGTTGTTTATCCATTCTGTATACACTAGTTTGCATCTGCTGACCCCAAATTCCCACTCCCTCCCTCCACCCTCCTCCCCCTTGGCAACCACAAGTCTGTTCCCTATGTCTATGAGTCTGTTTCTGTTTCGTAGGTAAGTTCATTGGTGTCATACTTTAGATTCCACATGTAAGTGATATCATATGGCATTTGTCTCTCTCTGTCTGACTTCCTTCACTTTAGCACGATAATCTCTAAGTCCATCCATGTTGCTACAAATGGCATTATTTCATTCTTTTTTATGGCTGAATAGTCTTCCATTGCATTTATATAACACATCTTTATCCGTTCATCTGCCGATGGACATTTAGGTTGTTTCTCTGTCTTTGCTGTTGTGAATAGTGCTGCTATGAACATAAGGGTGCATGTGTCTTTTCGACTTAGAGTTTTGTCTGGAAAATGAGCACTTAAACACACAAAAATAGTGGAGCTAATAAAATTCCTAAGGTTAATTAAAATGTCCCATTATATCCTTGTGTGTCTGGTTTCAAGTCAGATTTATTGAGGTATCATTTCACCATTATCAAGTGTGATAGACACATGCAGTCATGGACCTCCCACCAGAGTCAAAGTATAGAGCATGTCCATCACCCTTAATCCCCTCTGTAGCCAGTCTTCCCCCGCCCTGACGACTTCGACATCCACCACCCCAGTCCCTAGCAACCACTGCCTCATTTCATGTCTCCATGGTCCTGCCTTTTCCAAAGTTTCATATAAACGGAATCAGAGTATGTACACTTTGAGTCTGGCCTCTTTCACTCCGAATAATCCACTGGGGAGCCTTCCATGTGTCATGTGAATCAGTAGCTCGATTTTTTTTACCTTTGAGTAGTATCGCTCAGGTATCCCACGGTCTGTTTATTTACCAGTTGGCGGATGTTTGGATTGTTTCTAGATTTTGTCAATTATGAATAAAGCAGCACACCTTCGTCTTAGCCCTACATCTGCAGCTCCAGAGTATTTTGTCCCCTCAAACTCAACACAGGCAGGCTTTTCTATGAATGTATATTTTCATTTCTCCTAGAGAGAAACCTGGGAGTCAGATGGTGGGTAATATATAGTGGATATCTCCTTTCGGAAGAATCTGTTAAATTGTTTTCCAAAGTAGCTGTACCGCTTTGTACCCCACCAGCAGTGTATGAGACTCGGAGTTGCTCTGCATCCTGGACAGCACCTGCTGTGCTTTTGTAGCCGTCTTGGTGGGTGTGTACTAGTATCTCATCATGGTTTTGATTTGTATTTCTCTAGTGACTGATGACGTTGAACATCTTTTCATGTGCTAATTTGCCATCTGTACATCTTATGTGATGAAGGCTCTTTCAAATCTCCTGCCCATGTTTTTTATTGAGATGTTTCTCATATTATTAAGCCTTCAGAAGCTTTTATCTAGTCTAGATCCCAACACCTTACCAGATACGTGGGTTAAGGAAGGATATTCTCTTCTAGTGTGTGCCTTGTCTTCTTTTTTCTAACAGTGTCTTCTGAAGATGTTTTTAACTTTGATAGAGTCCAGTTTATCAATTTGTATGTTATGACTCATTCTTGTTGAGAGGTTTGTTTTGTTTTTTGTGGTTCGCGGGCCTCTCACTGCTGTGGCCTCTCCCGTTGCGAAGCATAGGCTCCGGACGCGCAGGCTCAGCGGCCATGGCTCACGGGCCCAGCCGCTCTGCGGCATGTGGGATCTTCCCGGACCGGGGCACGAACCCGTGTCCCCTGCATCAGCAGGCGGACTCTCAACCACGGCGCCACCTGGGAAGCCCCTTGTTGAGAGGTTTTTAGGATGCAAATTACTTAGAAAGACTCATTCACCAATTAGGGGATCCTCCCCAAACAAACAAATAAAACTGATCACCAGAACACCTCAATACAACATTTTCCATTCTTTTTAATGAACTTGTGAAATTCAAAGACCCACATGAGGAATGTGGCCTGATGGGGCTCCAGTAGGGTAACTGGTGGTTTAGGGCCTAAGATTCATAGGCTGATGAGGCTAATCCTTACCCAATTATTAAGTGTTTGGAATTAGGTGAATTTAACAGTAAAACGACTGTAGGCAACTTGGTTTTTCTGCTTTTTCAGTTCCTAAGGTTCCTTAATGCATCGGTCCCCAACCTTTTTGGCACCAGGGACAGGTTTCATGGAAGACAATTTCTACACGGACCTGGGGTGGGGGAGGTATGTGGTTTCGGGATGATTCAAGCGCATTACATTTATTGTGCACTTTATTTCTATTATAATTACATTGTAATATATAATGAAATAATTATACAACTCACCATAATGCTGACAGGAAGTGGAGCTCAGGTGGTAATGCGAGCGATGGGGAGAGGCTGTAAATACAGATGAAGCTTCACTGGCTCGCCCACCACTCCCCTCCTGCTGTGCAGCCCGGTTCCTAACAGGCCATGGACTGCTATCGGTCTGTGGCCCGGGGGTCGGGGACCCCTGCCTTAATGGACTCTGAAAAAAAAGAAATTGATTGTAAAGAATTTTTTTAAACTCTGTGAATGACTAATAGACATATTTAATGAACAATTAGCTTATGTGCATATACAACTCCTTAATATATAGGACAAGTGTCTCTTTTTATTTGTTTAACTGCTCTTTTTTTTTTCACTTTGGAGGGGGCAAGTTGTAAGATTCTTCTTAATCAACATGTCGAAATCATCTTTGAAACACAGACGGGCAGATCCCTGGCTCCGTGTGAGATGTTGTCTTTTTGCCACCTTCTATTTCTTGGGCTTCCCCTGCCCTCATTGGCTTGATCACCACCTGTATTGCTGGAGTTTTCTAGAACTGTGTTGGTTTGAAAGTTCTTGGCCTTTTGGCTTCAGATCTCTGTTTCCATTCCTGCCATTGTTCCCAAGCTGTTGCTTGTAGCATTTCCCTTCCATATCTTTATGCTTTTCAGGACACCTATAAGTAGACACTTTCCTCTGACCACTCAGAAAATAAACGGAGTTTTTCTTTTAATCCATTAGTGATTCTGCCTTCTCAGCACCCACACAAATCCTAGCTCAGCTCTGGTTTCTCAAGCCACAGCACCCCCTGGGCTCCGGGCCTCTGGTATTTTCTCCCGTTTCTCCCAGCCAGCCTTCTCGCCAAGGACTGGGCGACATTTATCTGCTGTGTGTTCTCCAGGCCTGGGCATAACCACATCTCTGGCCTCTCCTCTGCCTCGTGACTCAGGAACTCATCTGCTCTCTGCATCTCCAGCAGATGCCACAGAGGGCAAACCCAAGAAACCCCTGATGTCTCTGGCTTACGATCTAAACCCCTATTGTCCTTTCATCCCAACACTGAAGGTTGTTCAGTGGAGGACCCCTGACCCCATTCCTTGGACAGATGTGCGCTTCTCAGTGGACACCTGTGGTTCCAGAGAAAAGCCCGCCGGACTCCCTGATCCACTGTGAGTGGCGTGAAACCAGCTCCTCAGGAATCAAGGCTCTGGTACAGGAAAGAGGATGGAGGCTGCCGTGAGGCCAGGTGGGCTCACGTGAAGGACCAGGCTGGAGCAGCCTGTGTGGCTGCGGAGGGTTCATCAGATGGACTCGGTCATCTCATGCTCAGCAAGGCTCAGCCCCAGCTCCTCTAGTGGAAGGGGATTGGGGAGAACTGGAAATGTTCAGAATGATTGACCAAAATGGTTTTGCAATTTCTAGACCAAGGGCCATTAATCTGAAAACAGTTCTGAGTCTATTTGATTTCAATAGAAAGAAAAGACTCCTTTCGAAATGGACAGTGACAGCCAAGTTTCAGAGATAACAGACTGGCAATGACAAGGCTGTACTTCTTAAAACAAACAGCAGAAAACCTTCCCTAGCTGGTTTGGAGAGCGTCGCTCAGTTGGTTTTTCAGGCCATCATGAGAGGGGCTCGTGTGCCCCTCCCCAATGGCTCCCCTGCCCTCTGAACTCACCCTCCTGGGGAAGCGAGGCCAGGCTGATGCAACAGGGCAGAGGGGCATGGGGCCTGGAGGGCAGGAAGACAGGAGATCAACACAACAGGACCAGACAGGTGTACCCCCCATGCCCGTCTCCCTTCACACCCTCCACGTGCAACAGAAAGAAAATATCGCATGAAAAAGGGCGATGCAACACAAAGCGAGGAAGGATGGTGAAATAAAATGATACACAGACCCTAAGGAGAAGTGTGTGTCTGTGTGTGTGTGTGTGTGTGTGTGTGTGTACGCACACACCTGTGTTTTAGCTCCAACGCTTGGACTACCGCTAGAAGGACAATGGGACAAGGTCATGGGAAAACGCTCCTTTGAACCACTCTTAAGCAGGCCAAGGAATTAGGACTGATTTATGAATGTATTTCCACAATTTACTTGAAAATTTGTAACGTCTGTGCAGCCTGGCAAGAAAAGAAAGGGGCGGCTACTGTGAAGGAATGCCTCTGTTCCACTTTATTGTAAAATTATCCCATTCTACCTGCTCTAATCCCCTGAAAACAAATTAAATCCTCACTAAGCTGACTTTAAATCAATAGTTTCATTTAAGAATAGTGTGACTTAATAAAAATAAAAAACTAACTGGTCCAGCCAATTTAAGAGGGAAATAAATCATTGCCCAAGGAAAAATAGCAGATTTGACTTGTATATGGCCCAGGCTCTGTTTAGTGGGGAGAGCCTGTGTCTGATTTAACTCTGGCCACAGATGAAACTCATCTACCCCATTCAGAAACCTGCTTCACTATGGGCACCCCAAGAGCCAGGATGCCTGCCACCCCCAAAAGGAGAGCAGTATTGCAGTCTGTATTCTGAAAAAAATAATCACTAAAAAAATACAGGATGACACTCCACGGAATTCCTCTTCAGCAACCCTGTGTTAACAGTCCAGGGACTCCATGTGTGGACTAAGAAATACATTCTTGATTCCCGCAGAGGCAGAAAGGTTCCTGGTGAAGATGTGTCAGTTAAGTTGATACTTTCCTCAACCATCCAGGACAGATGTAATAGGGGTGGACAATTAACATAGGTAATTGTAACAGATGAGCAATCTATTTGCAAATCTTCTTGTAAAAAATCTAAGGGTTAAGTAGACTTTTTTGGGTGCAGTATACAAGAGGTATGTTGCCATATTATGAAAAAAGAAAGTCATCCAGAAATAAAGACTAAAAATTTACTCAAGAGGTCTTTGCAAGTGGTTACAGAGAACTACAATAGGTAATTCTGAACCAGTACTTTATCTATGTAATGGAGTACTGGTTTACTAATCATATAAATGAGAAAAATGCGGGGGACTCAATGCTTGCCTACTTAATTTATTATTATGTATTGGGGACACATAAACATTAAAGTGAGTGCTTTCAGACCATGACACATCAATATTATCAGTGCCGCTATTACCACATGAACATTTTTAAATTTTCATAATTATAAAATGTCAATGCCAGTTACTTACTAATGTTCATTGCCGATAGGGTGCTTTTATTTATCATGTTGACACTGACAAATAAGAAAGCATATTCTTTCCAATGTAAGATTTAAACCCAAAACGCCCCGGCAAGACCACTTGTTCCTCCGCATAGTCCCACTCTTGGGGACTAAATTTAATTTGTTGACTAGAAAAACGCTTGGCCTAATACCTAAAGAAATCAGTTTCTTAAGGCAGCATAATTTGCAGGGAAACAGCACTTGGGCTCAGATCAGGCTTACATTATGCTCCCATGTCTATAATTCTAGGTCATCTATCTAGTTATTTGACATTCTGGCCTCAGTTTTCTCATCCATAAAATGGGAGTGATAATACCTGCACAGTTTATAGAGTTATTAAGAGGCCCTGACTAGGCAATGATGAGTAAAGGTAAGGAATGACTGGGCCTCCTCTCTCTCCAAAGATGAGCGTAGAGATTCATTCCAACACAGAAAATATTGGCTTTCCTGTGGCATTTAAGTACATCTATCCAACGTGTGGAAAAATCCTATAATCACTCTGTGGATGCGGGTTCTAGGATGGAAATACAGCAACTAACTGAAGAGCTTGTGATCCCAGGGTTAACTACGGGGTCCTCATAGCTGTGTCCGTTTTAAGCCAAGTCCACCGTTTGGAGTGGAGAGCACTGGCCTCAGGAGAGCTGGAAGGGATTTCTCCAAACTTGTTCAAATTTGAACAGTGGGCAAGATGAATTAGTGTCTGTTTCATGGCTCCGGGCTTGGCCCCCTGCAAGCACATACAAAGGAACAATGTATTTGTTTCTATTTGTCATAAATTAGGAGTGTTTTCCTTTCCGGGAAGGTCAAGCCTTTGTCTTCAATACCCACTCAAGTGAAAACTTCACTATTATGAAGCAATTCTACAGCAGGCTGTCCTTGAAAAGTGCTTTAAAATCATTTTGTGAATGACTCCTCTCCATTACCCTGGGAGACAGGTGGGCGTTTTACAAATGGACAATCATAGAATGAGCAGGAAGACCTGCCAGACCGCAGGCAAACGACAGCGTGGCCCAAAGAGGGGTTCATTATGCCTTTTTGCGATTCCCGAACATCCAGCCTCTGGTCCGAAGTCTCTGCAGTGTACACCCAGCACCCGTCAGCCCAGAGCAGCGCATCACCACTACAAGAGCCATCATGGGAGTATGTTACCTGGTCTTCAGGTAAAATTCTATTACACTGATGGGCTGAACAATGGTTCCAGAGCAGCCCAATCTCATGGTCCCCATTTGCCCTTTAAGAAGCCCTCACCTGTTCTGAGCCTATGATCGTGGCCGAGTGACTCAGAAAATGCCTCCTGAGACAGAGAGTCGCCCATCTTTTCCTGCCAATCAAGCTGAGCCGACATCTGCGGCTGTACCAGGTCTGGAGGCCCCACATCCTCACATCCTAAGTGGAGCTCCATGAGTTCTGGGCCCTCAGGCAGAACATATGAACCCCAGCTTGGCAATTTCGAAGGCAGAGGCCATTAGAGAAGGGCCCGGGCTCTCCCCGCCCTGCCTGGGAATCCCGGGACGCGGGTCAGGCTCTGGAAGCTGAAGCTTGCCTCAGGTTTCTCAAACTTCCTGGTGACAAGGATTCCAGGGCCTCTGGTAAACACCCAGACCCTCAGGTGCCTGCCCTGGAGATTCCGTTGTTGCGCTGGGATGGGGCGCAGGGCTCTGCAGTGGGCACGGGCACCCAGGCCATTCTATTCACCAGAAAGGTTTGGGAAATAATAACCAATTAACCTGATTGGAAGCCAATGTTACAACCTGGGCAGGAAGTGAGCAAGTCATCAGACCTGTTGCAGCGAGATTTGCACACGTGCTGAGCCCCTTCCTTGCCCCAGGGACTGGGCCACAAACACTCTCAAAATACCTGTACCACCACCCAGCGTCCCAGGGAGCTCCACGCAGCTGTCAAAGACTCTTAGGGCAAAATGTTTCAAGATAGAACAATTGCAACTAAAGGAAAAGGTTTGCCTACGAGGAAACGGAGACCTAGTGTTAGTGCATACTTGGTATAGCTTAGGCTCAGCCAGGCAGCCCGAGTGTGGTACCCGCATCAGCAGGCGTGTGTCAGTGCCCCGCTCAGGGTAGAGGGTGGTAAAAGGCTGATGAGGAAGTGCATATGTTTCTTGAACAAAGATGGCCTCACATCCTACAATCTGGTGACCCCTAGTTTCTGGAGCTTGTTAAACTTCTGAACGAAGCTTCCCACCCAAACTGTACACACATTTGTTTTGATAAGTGACAAGAATCACAAGAACAGAAGCTTACTTTCATGGATAATTCTGAAATAAAGCTAATGTGTGCTTATTATGCATAGTGTGCCTACTTCCAAAAATATTTTCAGGGAGCTTACAACTGAAATATATATATAGATATATATAGATATACTCATGAAAATTTTTGAAAAAAAGTATTTAAGATGGAAGTCAGGTAAAAATGTAAAAGTTAAGTTTAAAAAATGTAAAGTGAGTAAATTATTATACAAGCGGCCAGGGGTTTGATATTTACCATAACTGAGTTCTGAACTTGGCTCTGAGCTTCCTGGCAGTCAAGGCAAAAAGTGAAACCTGCTATATTCTAAGGATATTAGAGTTGTCAAGAAAAACAAATATTTTTCCAATTGTAAAGTTCTACACTTAATTTACGAAGCAGACACTTAACATAAAAGACACTGAATAAGACTTCTCTGGTGGCGCAGTGGTTAAGAATCTGCCTGCCAATGCAGGGGACACGGGTTCGAGCCCTGGTCCAGGAAGATCCCACATGCTGCGGAGCAACTAAGCCCTGTGCGCCACAACTACTGAGCCTGCGCCCTAGAGCCCACGTACGACAACTACTGAAGCCCATGTGCCTAGAGCCCGAGCTCCACAACAAGAGAAGCCACTGCAATGAGAAGCCCGTGCACCGCAACGATGAGTAGTCCCCTCTCGCCGCAACTAGAGAAAGCCCGCGCACAGCAATGAAGACCCAACACAGCCAAAAAAAAATTTTTTTAATAAATAAAATTTAAAAAAAAAGACTGAGTGGATATAGAAAACTGCAGGAGGTTGGCAGAAAGGGAATCCAAAAAGGAATGCAAACTCTCCTTAGGATTTTGCCAAATCTGGCTTGGTTTTGATGGGTTTACACCTAAGGTTTTCAAAAAAAGCTGTGGTTCCTAGAGAATCAATTATTATAGTGATGCAAACCTAGGGTTTGGTTTCCTCTCTGTGAAAACAACAAAGTCCCTCAAAAATATATGTATATAATTAAACCTATTTACAATCCTGACCAAACATTCAGCTCGCCTTCCACATTTGCAAATTAGTACAGACCCAGAGTTAGACAGATACACAACTAAGCCTAAAAGATTTCAGATAACCAAACATTTTAGTAAAAACATAAAGTAAAATCTGGACCATCCTATTGGTATTGCTTTGGGACTATATTCCAGGTCCAGGTTAAAACAAATTTGCATTTGTTACACTTTCCAAAACCATTTCTTTTAGGATCAAGCCAACCAGCACAATGCATCACTTCCCTGCTGACAAAAGTTTAAAGATCTTGACTTTTCAAGTTGCCACAAAACCTTCATACATCTTCCACTCACTCATACATCGTGTGCCCAAATTTCATATTTTGCAATGGCAGTATACTATTATTTGAAATATTTTGCTATTTATTTTTTCTGGTAATTCATGGCTTTCCTTTGTGTTTACCCTAT
This sequence comes from Lipotes vexillifer, assembly GCF_000442215.2. Taxonomy (NCBI): domain Eukaryota; kingdom Metazoa; phylum Chordata; class Mammalia; order Artiodactyla; family Lipotidae; genus Lipotes; species Lipotes vexillifer. The sequence continues at coordinate 1,280,506 of NW_006775077.1, read as the reverse complement.
TCAAGCACCGATGCTGTTCTGTGTTTATTGCCTCGGGGAAGACTTCCACAAAGGAAGAAGAAATGAATCTGTGAATGTCCTTCTGGCTTCACTTTCGCCAAAAACGTAGTCCCTCAGAGGAACAAATCAGCAAGCCAAGACACACAGAAGAGTTGGAAAAGAGGTGGGAGGCAGGCATCTCTCCCCAGTCCTCCACTGCAGCACACCCTTAGACTGGATAAAATTTTACTAGCTTGTAGGGAA
>NW_006775077.1:1274218-1280149 GCF_000442215.2 Lipotes vexillifer | reverse complement strand
GGAAAGAGAAGAAAGATGGACAAGAAAAGATGAGAGTACAGTTGCAGGTAGGTTCCTGGGAGGCTGTAAAGCCTGAAAGAAGTTTGTAAGATCCAGTTTCCAGACACCTAAGGTAGGTCGTCAAGACAAGACTCCAGAGGGAGCATATGCAAAGCAAGTCCGGGTCAGCAGGTGCATGGTGCCCCACAGAGATTCCTGTCCGCTGGTATGTGGCAAAAGCAAGGAAGAAAGATTCCCGTGCCCTAAAGTGCCATGGAAGTCACAGCAGAGAGAGCCCATCAGGCGAGGCCCAGATGGAACCACGGCCGGCACAGCTGCTCCCAAGCAGGCAGGTGGCTCCAGATAGAGGACACAGGCTTTCCTCAACATCTGGGCAATGCTGTGAAGAATGGTGGGGTGGATTCAAGGGGCCAAGTGACTCTTACTAAGTTTCTGCTGCTACCAGAGAAAGGGCAGTTGACTTGGAAATGTAATCAGTTACTAAAAACTAAAGACTTTTCTATTCCTTGGCCAAGACTTTGGGAACCAAGAGTTGTACCTCCTACAAGTAACAGTCAACAGCATCGAACCTGCTGGAAGCAACTCATCGTGACCAGTGAGTTTCAGTTTCATTTCTGGGCAGAACAATCCACAAATTCAAGTGTCCCTCCGCTGACAAGGCCAATGCTCTGAGACCAGAATGTCACGTTCCTCATACTTGAACCGCCAGACCCACATCCACTTACTTTCTTTCTGTGCATTTTGTGGTCTGGTGCCTAGAGCAAGAAGCACAGACATGGAGGGTGGGGGTCACACCTGCATCCAAACACCAGCTCCCCTCGGAGCCCTGTTTTAAACCTCTTCAGTGTTCATTCTCCCTTCACAATGGTTTTATTAATAGTTACCTCTAGGACTTGACACTAAACAATGTCATGGAGAGATCTCTGGGGAGAGATAGCTTCTGGAAGATCTTCTTTCTAAGCCAAGAATTCTTGGAGCGGGAAAGGGCAGCTCTTTCTCTCTTCCAAACCCACTGTTCCATTCCAGCTGGGAAGCAGTGTGTTCTCCAGGACGTGCTTCTCGGGTGATGGATGGCCGGCCACCTCCGAGGTAGGGATTGAGAGTTCTAAGCAAATGTGATCTCTTAATCCACGTACTGAAAACCTCCTGCATCCCCTTTGGAAATGGCACGTGAGGTGTCCCGAGAGCACTGGGGAGACGGAAGAGAGGATGAAAAATTTCCAGGAGAATCACAAGCGAAAACCAGCTTGGAGCTGCTGGCCCCCACTGGTGCTTTCTTCAGAAAATTATTTGGGTAAGTCACAAAGCCAGACGTGTGGATTGATTTTGTTGATTGTCGTATTTCTCTTTCCATGTTCATTACTATCCTTCAACTCATCCCTGCCTGATCATTTCCTCTTATAATCATTGTTCACATTGAATTGGTAGGAAGTGAAGATTTGTTTCCTTCTGGTCATAGCCCGTCAGTGCCGGTCTTCTTGCCTGTTCACATATCCTACCCCCTCCTTCTACTCCCAGCGCCGTCCAACTAATCGTCTCAAACCTGGATCCAGTAACAACTCATCTGCCTCCCTCCAGCCCCCTCTGCATCCAATCCGCTCTACTTTCAACTCCTAGGTCACTCACCTCTAATCACTGCCTGATCTCACCACTCGCGATCGCCTGCCATAAGTAAATCAAGATTTTAGGCCAAGAGACCTCTTATGTCCCTTTATGGATGCTCTGCTCCTACCAGACTAGTCAACGTGCTAGTTGACTAGCACCTGGAGACTCTCATCTCTTCTCTCCACCAGGGTCACAGAGCAAACCCTGCGGAGGCTAACGAGAGTCTCCAGGTGGCTCCCCCAGGACACCTCATGGCTTGAGGCAAGTGGCAGATCCTCCATGGATGTTCTCTAAGACCTGTTTCCATTGCAAAGCTGTAAGTCCCCCTGCCATGCCTCTGCTCATGCAAATTTCCCATCTGAATGTTCCCCTGCCTCAGTTTCCTCATCTACAGAATGGGTATCATAACAGCACCACCTTGAAAATTGACCAGACTTAAACAAAACTATTTATATCAAGCATTTAGAACAGTGCCTGTGTCATAGTAGGATCTCAGCAAATGATAGCTTTATTGTTGTTATTATTATTATTATCTCATTATTACTTCCTTCAAACACCAGCCCACCTCCACCACTTCCGGGAAGTCTCCCAGGACAACTGTCATCTATGGTAATCTCTGCTTCTCAGGAACCAACAGCATCAGTTACATCTTCCTTTCACTTGACAGGCAATCATGCACACTCTTCAAAGACTATTCTGGTACCCGGATGCTATCTAACTTGTGATGTAATCTCTCTAACCAGATCCTGGAGGGCACTCCAGGCTGGACTGCTCTGTAAGCACCGTAGTACCTTCCACAATGCTCCATCCATTGCTGCACAGCTGGAGTTACAAATACTGGAAACTCTCAAGGGAATGTCAAGTGTCCTGCTGTGCCCAGAAATGGGCACCTCAGGTAAGCTGTGAGCTGAAAACCAAGAAATTGACTTCAGAGAAGGTAAAATGGTCACTGACACACCCACTTCCTGGGTGCTGTTCTGTGCGCAGAGGGTCCCCTTGGCTGCTTGATCCACTTATGGGGGAAATAAAGCCTGGAGACTTGGGGGCCTTCTTTAAATTCTGCACACGCTATTCATGGTTTCCCTTCTCTAACCAGTGAATTCTGTATCATCTGTCAATAGCGACCCATCTCAACATATAACGTGCTTGAAAGAAAAAAGGAGGGAGAGAAAGAGACCAGGGTGTGAGGGCGGTGGTCATTCCTGGAGTTTAATGCGACTCAAACACTCAGTGCTCAGTGTGTCCTCAGGGAAAAATCAGTCTCAAAAGAATTACAGGGACTTCCCTGGTGGCGCAGTGGTCAGGACTCCGCACTCCCAATGCAGGGGGCCCGGTTCGATCAGTGGTCAGGGAAGTAGATACCACATGCCACAACTAAGAGTTCGCATGCCACAACTAAGGAGCCCGCCTGCCACAACTAAGACCCAGGGCAACCAAATAAATTTAAATTAAATTAAATTAAAAGAATTACATCAGTCTCAGAAGACACCACTGCCAGGAAGAAGCACACCATAGCCGCCAGTCAGCAGGCTGGTTCTACTTACCTGAGAAGATCAAACGCACAGAAACACGTGAATCATCCACCCAGATCTTCGGCTGAGTAGAGCCTTGTGGGAAGACCGACAAGTGTGAAGCCCAAAGTTCTTTGTCCATAAAAGTTGAATAAGAACAGGCAGCTTCTGCTTCTCTTGACCTCAATTCTGCTTTAGCAGAAATAGCTTAAAGAAAAACACCTGACACTAATATTTTCCATAAGCAGCCAGAAGTCCTTTGTAAAACCTGCTGCAAAAAACGAAGGAGCCGTTTACCTCCTGGGACAACCATGGCGTAAACACCTTTCAGACAATACATGTCAGAGCCCACAGGGAAGCAACCAGATTATCCCAGGAGAAAGCCTCCTTTCTCAGGGTCTTCATTTTGGTCGATTTTCTGGCGGATCTTTCCAGATGATCATGTCTTTACTCTATAGTGATCTTAGGAAGTTGGAAGCCTTAGTTCTTTAAAATGGAAAGAAATGATCGTCCCAGCAACAATATACTGTCACAATAGGTGGTCTGTTGTAGTAATAACCCATTGAACTTGGGACAGAAAGAGGACTCTGCTTTTCCACTATGGTGATGGATTTTCTGAAGCCCTGTTGGGGAAAATAGTATAAAGTTTGGCTGTAGCTTTCTGGGGGAAAGCCTTTGGCCATAACAAAAGTAATTTTATGCTAAAACAACCCATGTGAGATCTCCTTACCCAGCAGAGCTAACCAAGGACCTTTCAGAAGAGCCAAGATAGATATTCTGAAGACAGAATGTTCTCAGTGGTCCTGGAAGATTAAATCCTTGACAGTGAGATCAATGGCTTGCAAAGGAGCCCCTCAATCAGGATTCCTCAATCTCGGCACTCTTGACACATTGAGCTGGATGACTCCTTGTGTGAGGGCTGTCCTGTGCGTTGTAGGAGGTTTCCCAGCATCCGGGGCTCCGACCCACCAAATAGAGTAGCACCTCCTAGTGGTGACAACCAAAAGTGTCCACAGCGCTTGCCAAATGTCCTCCGAGGGGCAAAAAGGGCCACCTGTCGGGAACCACTGCCTTAAGTTAACAGGAAGATCTCCTTCCTTTGTGACACCAGATTTCAGCCAATGCCTGACTAACTGAAGCAGCACTTTTTACCATTATCACGCTTTGGCTTTGGGTAAAGGGGATGGAAAGACCATCCCCTTATGTTCTTCCAAGAGACTTTCCAACAGAACTTCCTAATAAACCGGTAATCCCACGGGTCCCAGGCCTCCTCATGTTTCATGCATGGGATGTGGTCCAATGGCACTCGATCCCGCCTTGTGAATAACTCTTTCATCCTCCCCAGGGAACAAATCCTCTGGCTTTCGAAGGACACCCAGACAGGTTGCTTAATGATCATTGGGACATGGTGGCCCAGATTTTTTTAAATGAAACACACATAAATATCCTGAATCTGGGGGTTATTTCTCTCTAGTCCTGGTGGCCTCTCTCATCTTAAAATAATTTACAGGAATTCTGCAACGATAGTAGGGCCGGGGTTGTTTTTCCTCTCACCACGTTACAGAGATACTTATCAAAAGCCCAAACAAGGAGCCATAAATCGCTGGCTTCCCTGGTCAGCGCACAGCGTTTTGAGTCCCATGTGGTCCATCAAGGGTCACTTGGTGAGAGGCCAAGCTGCCAGAAATCCTCCCTCATCGCTTTTTTAATTTCCTCTCTTCCTTCCTTTATTCTCAGAGATGCTATGTCTTTAAATAAAAGGCCATGCACGACTTTACAGGGAATTTCATTTTAAATAAAATATTCCTGAATTTAAAGAGGAAGAAAAAGAAGGAAAGGGCGGAGGGGGGTTGGGGAAGAGGAGAAAAAGCAAAGCCTTTTCTTGATACCTTGCCTGGATTCTCGGCTCGGGCATTGGCCGGGTTCCCACTCCGTTAGTCTGCACAATCGGTGACTTCAGACACCTCGTCAATGGCACCAACGCCAAACAGAAGGGGACGGGCTCACTGGCTCTTTTCTGGAGGACTTGCTATTTCCAGGAGATGCGTTACTTCTGCCTTTCGAGGGCTCTCCTCGTTTGATGGCTGGCATCTTCCAGGAGAACCACTCTCCCTCTGGAGCCGGCTCCACGTGCGGGGCACAGGTGGCCAAGGACACATCCCCGAGGCGTCCCCCTTCCCCTCCGGAAGCTGTCTCTCCTCTAGCTACTTAACAATCTATTGTGCCCAAAAGGCCGAGGACGGCCCAGGCCCCTGAGGATAACTCCTTCACCTTGAACACCTGAAGCCCCGTCAGTAGGAATCAAAACATTCTGCCTGACAGATGACCTGGTTGAAATTTCATCTCCTTTTTCAGATTTATGAAAAATCAGGCATCTCATGGCTTCCTATGAAAGCAATCTGATATGGAGATGTCATTCCTTCTTCTGACATACATCATAGTTGGACCAGGGACCCTTGGTCCTCTCACTTCTACCATCTGTGATGCTGCGCCCTGGTGGGTGGATTAACCCGTAAATGGCTGCTGTGGAAATTCTGAGCGAGAACATTTTATTTTAAGACACCAAGTGATCCCACATGTGTGCTTGGGTTCTGTTTTCTGAAACAGCGAGCAGTTTCCCTGAAGACAAGGACTTACATGAAGTTCTTTATCCTTTTTTACGGTGTTATTGGTGCACCATGTCTATATTTTTTTCCCTTAAATTGGGATGTGGGTGATAAGTTTCCACTCCTAGTCTGAATCAGGTTCACAGTGTACACTAGTCCCTACGGGGTGGTCCTTCAGTCCGTGGCTTCAGCCATGTCTGCAGGAATGG
>NW_006775077.1:1262361-1274208 GCF_000442215.2 Lipotes vexillifer | reverse complement strand
GAATGCCTCTCACACAGGCAGAGAACAATCTGTCCCCAGTCTATGGTCATGACAAGATATGACTGAGGTGAGGAAGGAATTTACGTCCAAAACTCATATGGACTCCTCCCCTATTTGTTAAAACACTGTCAATAGTGTACAGAATTTTGGCAGAGAGAATATATTGATGTAAGATTTTTTTTTAATAAAGTAAATTTTTTTGCCTTTTTCCCCCTTTATTTATTTACTTTTTAATTGAAGCACAGTTTTTTGGTTTTGGTTTTGTTTCTTTTTGCCACACGGCACCGCACGGCTTGTGGGATCTTAGTTCTCTGACCAGGGATTGAACCCAGGCTCCCGCAATGAAAGTGCCAAGTCCTAACGACTGGACCACCAGAGAATTCCCAGTACTGATGTAAGCCTGAATGAAAACCCAAGAAAGTAATTATGAAGTGACTGGAAAATTCAAGGAATGAAAAGATGGGCCATAAATCTGGGTGAAAGGAGAGAAACCAGAGGGCACCTTATTAAAATCCTACTTGTCTGATCTTACTTATTGTTACCAGCAATGAACTCAGTACTACAGTCACCTCCTATTGCATTCAGCTAATCTTATCCCTGGGACAAAACAAGTATGAATTCTACATCTAAAAGTAGCTCATTTCTCGTAGGAAGGAAAACATGAGACAGAGGAGGGTATCTGTGCTTTACTGAAGGGTGATGTGAATGAGGTGATGACAAAAGGAAATGCTGAACATGAAAGCTGCTGGGATTGTCAACACAAAAATAGAGTCAAAAGCAATCAATCATCCTCAAAAACAACAGCAAAAGGTTTCTTGATTTAGAAAGTGATCATTTCATCAAAACTTGTCTCTCTTTTTTTATTTAAGGCTCTCCAGCCTTATGCTAAGAAAGTATACGGTAAATCCAGATTCTTCCGAACCAGATGAAATCACTGGGATACGAACTTTTCACAGGATTTAGGAAAATGCAAACATTTCAACTCCGAAAAAAAGTTTTAAACAATTTTATTAGTATCTGCTCTTATTACCTGTTATTAAATTCTTTTCGAAAAACAAAAAACAAAAGAAGCAGGAGGAATTAAGGAAATTGAAGGACAATGAGGAAGAAGTAAGGAAGGGAAGGAGGACAGAAGAAAACAAGGGAGGAAGGGAGGGAGGGAGGGAAGGAGGGAAGGAGGGAATGTATAACAGAGTGACTCTACATGATAACACTGTATTATGTAACAGAAATTTGCTAAGAGTAGAACTTAAACAGTCTCACCAAAAAGAAAAAAGGTAAATATGTGAGGAGATGGCTTTGCTAATTAACTTTATGGAGGGAATCCTGCCACAATGAATACATATATCAAATAATCACATTGTACACTTTAAATATCTTACAATTTTATTTGATAATAATACCTCAGTAAATAGGAAAGAAAGAAAGAAAGAAAGAAAGAAAGACAGAAAGAAAGACAGAAAGAAAGAAAGAAAGAAAGAAAGAAAGAAAGAAATAGAGAGGAAAGGAGGAAGGGAGGGAGGAAGGAAGGGAGGGAGGAAGGAAAGGAGGGAAGGAAGGGAGGGAAGGGAGGGAGGGAGGGAGGGAGAAAGGGAAGGAGGGAGGGAGGGAGGGACAAAATCACCTTCTAAACTGCTTACAAGGACGGGATTCTGTTGATCTGGAAGCATGACACAAGGAACAGATAATGTAATAACATGCTTAACCCTTTTAAAAATTACTCTAGACACTTACATTTCCAGAAAGATGGAGTAGACATAATTTTTACTGTTCCTCCTCCTAACAACACCTAAAATCCCTGCACATTATCCCTAGAAGAAACATAAGAAGACTCTAAAAGTTAGAGAGGAGAAAGCAGACCAGCAGGACCTGGGAACCCAAAGAAACACACAGTGGTATCATTTTTCAATTTTGTGTGTGCGTCTGTCTTGAATATACTAAACTGAGTATTAGACTAGAGAAGCCAGGAACCCAGAAGTACCCATAAGCACAGACAAAGAAAGGGACCAAAAGAAGCTGTTCTCACTAGACAAAGGGGCGGCTTTTAGGAAAAGTGAACACTTTGAACAAAAGTCATTCTACTCCAGCCAAACACCACAGAAAATAACTGTACTCACCCTCACCCCTGCCAGCAAATGGGGAGTGTAGATTCCCACCATCACCAGGCTATCACGAGACATCCCAGCCTCCCCTGCAGTGTTGTCAAAGGCCCTGTGGTGAGGCCTAGACTTCCAGCTCACCCCAGCCACCCCTCCCCACCAGGGTGTATCAGAGGTGAACAGTATAAACAAGGTCACCATGCCATGATGTCAGTGAGGGCCATGTAGGGAGAGTGACAAGGCACCCTGTCCCTTGGTACCAGCAGAGGCCAAGTGGGGTGTCTGAGCTCCCCACTCCATTCTGCAGTGATAAGGGGCCCCCACCTCCCTGTCTTCCTATATCAACAGAGACTGAGTGGGGGGCAGAGACTTCCACCCAAGCTGGTATAACAAATGGCATCCCTACCTCCGTTACTCTGCCAGAGCAGCATTAGATGAGGCTTGCCAAATAGAAGGCTTGAATATGATCCGGAGACTCATAACATCATACAAAACATGCCCAGGTCTCAATCAATAATCATTCATCATAGAAAGAAACAGAAAAAATCTCAACTTCAATGAGAAAATACAATCAATAGACACCAACATTGAGATGATAAAGATGCTAGAAGTATCTAGCAAGGATTTTAAAGCAGTCGTCATAAGCATACTTCAATGAGAAGTTACAAACATGCTTGAAAAACATAAGAATAGAAAGTCTCAGCAAAGCAAAAGAACATATAAAAAAGAACTAAGTGAAAATTTTAGGACTAAAAAAAAACATAGTAACTGAAATTAAAAACTGAATAGATAGGGTCAACTGAAGAATGGAGGGGACAGAGGAAAGAATCAGTGCACTTGAAGATAGAACATTAGAAATTATCCAATCCAAACAATGGAGAGAAGTAGATTGAAAAAAAAAAAAATCAACAACAACAAACAGAGCCTTTTGGCTGTGACAAAATATCTGACATTCATTGCAAAGCCTGAGAAGGAGAGAAGTTAAGATTGAAAAACTATTCGAAGGTTAATGACTGAAAATATCCCAAATTTGGACAAAGGCATAAACCTACAGAATCATGAAGCAGAGAAAACCCCAGACAAGATAAACCCAAAGAAATCCTTGACTAGATACATCATAGTCAGATCCTGAAACTTAAAGAAAAAAAAATATCTTGAAGCAGCAAGAGTGAAATGACATCTCACCTAAAGGAGAAAAACAATTAGAATGATAGCAGATTTCTGATAAGACACCCTGGAGGCCAGAAGAACTGCCATGACGTTTTTCAAGTTCTGAAAGAACAGAACTGTCAACCCATAATTCTATATACAGGAATGAAGGAGAAACCAAATATTTTCACATAAAGGAGATCAGCTTGGTGCTTTGTGACCACCTAGAGGGGTGGGATAGGGAGGGTGGGGGGGAGACACAAGAGGGAGGAGATATGGGGATATATGTGTATGTATAGCTGATTCACTTTGTTATAAAGCAGAAAATAACACACACATAATTGTAAAGCAATTATACTCCAATAAAGATGTTAAAAAAAAAAAAAAGTAAAGTGATAGACCTGCAACCTAACACACCAAGGATTATATTAGATGCAAATGGTCTAAGTATCCCAACTGAGACTGAGATTTCCAAGATGGATTAAAATACGTGACTCAACTACATGATATCAACAACAAACTCACATCAACTCTAAGAATATAGGCAGGTTGAAAGTAAAAGAATGATAAAAGATATGCCCTGCAAAACTTGATCAAAAGAAAGCAGGAGTGTCTATTAACACCATACAAAGTAGCCTTCAGGGACATTATATAATGATAAAGTACTGACCAACCAAAAAAAGATAACAATCCTAAATGTGTATGTACCAAATAACAGAGCTGCAAAATATGTGAAGCAGAAACTAATAAAATTGAAAGCAGGCATAGAAAACTTCAAAATTATAATTGGAGACTTCACTACTCCACTCTCAAAAGTTGATAGAAAAACTAGAGAGAAAATCAGCAAGAATATAGATGAACTTTGCAACAGCATCAACCAATAGGATCTAATTTACATTTCTAGAACACTCCACCCAACAACAACAAAATACGCATTCTTACCAAGATGGAGCATATCCTGAGCCATAAAAGAAATCTTGCCGAATTTAAAAGAATTTAAATCTTAAGGCATATGTTTTCCAATCACACTCAAACTAGAAACTAGAATCAAATTAGAAATCAATAACAGAACAATAACAAGAAAGACTCCAAACATTTGGAAACTAATCAAACAACTTCTAAATAATCTATAGGTCAAAAATAAAGTCTCAAGGGAAATTTTTAAATACACAGAACTAAATAAAGATGGAAATATATCAAAACTGGTGAGATGCAGCTAAAGCAGTACAATACAGTCAATATATAGCACTAAATGCTTACATTAGAGAAGAGAAAAATTCTAAAATCCGTAAACTAAGGGGTCATGTCAAGAATCCAGAAAACCAAAGAGTAAAATAACCCAGATCAAGCAGAAGGAAGGAAATAATAAAGACAAGAGCAAAAAGTAATGAGAATAAAAGTAGAAAAACAATAGAGAAACTCAATCAAACAAAGAGGTAGTTCTTTGAAGATCAACAAAAAATGACAAACTATTCCTATTACATTACTAATATTATTAACGGAACAGGGCCTTTCACTGTAGACCCTGCGGACATAAAAAATAATAAGGGGATACCACAAACATCACTACAACATAAATTCGACAACTCATGATATGACCAATTCCTCAAAAAGTACAAACATCATATTTAGTGATGAAATATTGAATGCATTCTCCCCTAAGATTGGGAGTAAAGCAAGGACGTCTGCTCTCCCCACTACCGTTCAACTCTGTGCTGGAGTTCTGGCCAGCTCAGGAAGTCAAGAAAAGAAAATAACAGGCATGCAGGCTGAAAAAGAAAAAATAAATTATCCCCATTTACAGATTTTCTACGTAGAAATCCCGTGGTGTCTACAAAAAGAACTCCTATAACTAGTAAGTCTTGGTTTTCCCCTTAAACTTACCCTGTAGCACCTGAAATCTTCCCACTCATTAAAAGCCTTCCACCCAATTACTCAGGAAACACGGGGCTGCGTCCCCCAAATATTTCTCACATGTGCCCTCTTCTCTCCATCTCCATTCCTTCCACCTCAACAAAAACTGCACAAGTCCTTAAACGCTAATAAACCCTGCCACCTACCTCAAGCCATTCTCTACCCAGCTGTGAAAGTTACCTTTTTTAAAACACAAACTCGTGAATGGGATCGAATCACTTCTTGTTCAAAGTCCTTCAATGATTCTTCTTTGTGCTTCCTTCCTCAAGCTCCTCAGCCTTCCTCTCACCCACTGTATTCTTTTCCTGTGGCTGCCATGACAAAAAAAAAATTACAAACAAGGTGGCTTGAAACAGCAGAAACGTATCCTCTCACGGTCCTGGTTGTTAGAAGTTCAAAGTAAAAGGGTGGGCAAAGCCATGCTCCCTCCGAAGGCTCTAGGAGAGAAACTTCTTGCCTCTTCCAGCTTCTGGGGGTTCCCAGCAGGCTTGGCTTTCCTCGGCTTGCAGCTGCATCACTCCAGTCTCTGCCTCTGTCATCACATGGTCTTTTCCCTGTGTCTCCTGTCTGTGTTCAGGTTTCCTTCTTTTACGGACACCAGTCACTGGATTATATCCCCCCCCAACTCCAGTGGGACCTCATCTTAGTTTGATGACATGTGCAAAGACCCTACTTCTAGATAAAGGTCACATTCATAGGCACCGGGGGTTGACTTGAGCATATCTTTTAGGGGGGCACAATTCTACCCACTGCATGTGTCTCCCCAACTTCTCCATACAGGCATCTCCTCCTCACCCACTGGCTTTCCCTAAAAGCGCCCAGCTCTAGTCCTACTGCCGGCCCTTTGGGCATCTTCTCTCCTGGCCCTGGAATGTTTTCCCCACCTTCCAGTCTCCATGTGGCTAGCTCCATCTCCTCTTTGGGGGTCTCAGCTCACACACCCTGAGTAAGTAAGCTCGCTCCCATGCGTTCTGTCTCAGCGTCCTGTTAGTTTTTGTCATGGAACTTACTACATCTTGAATTAACATTTCACTTGGGAATTGATTGGTTTGCTATGTAATGAGAAAGGGAAATGCCTTTTAAGAAACTCCATACCCCAGTACGGGTGCTCAGAGCTGTGGCCCAAAGTAGGTGCTGATGGAAAGATGTTCACACTGGAACCCTCACCTCGGTGACAGCCTGAAACAGTGCATTTCAGAGTTGAAATAAAAGCCAACCATGAAGCCTGCTTTGTTGGCCAAGTGAGTCGCTCGATCCTATATTCCAGTTTCTTTCTTCCTGCAAAGGAGGTTCTCACACAGTGGCCCATAACCACATGGTCCTAAAGCCCAGGAGGAAACCCCAAATTAAGTGGCGGGTGCGGGAGGATAAATCATACCTTGTGGACCAACACCGAGGTCCCTGTGCCCGGACCCCCAGGGCACTCCAGCAGGAGGGGCAGAGCTCTAGGCTGGAGGGCGGACTTCTCACCGCACGCCTGATGCCTTTCCCACCTTACCCACTGAACTCCAAATTACTGTATTTTTCACTGGAGTTTAATAAGGTTTCCTACTGTTGTGACACCTGACAGGCACTGCCTATGTTGGTGGAGGATCCAGATGTGAGCAATTCATTGTTGATGGTAACAAATCCCTGTCAATTTCAGACTGACAATTTCTACTTATGTTAGATGGCAGGAAAAAAAGATATAACACCATCCCCTATGATGTTATGAAAAGAAATAAGGAAATATTTGATATGTGCTTTTACAGTTTTGAACAAAACCTCAAGCTTTAGCTTTCATACGTTCTGAAAACAAAAAAAGAAGAAAAATGACTACAGCAGAACTGACATTACATCAGACTGACGGTTGCCTCACAAGGTTTTCTCTTCACACAGTTACACATAGGTCCACATATTACATATGAATTGAGATTCCATCACATCAAAATGAAAAAAAAAAAACTAGACCTCTTTACCAATAAAGTGAATTAGGAAAATGTTTCTGGCTCCAAAAGTCTCTGCTTCTTAAAATGAACGTAATTATAAGGGCTATAAACTTCTAAATCATTTCCTTGAACGTGTACAAGTGCATACCTGGTGAATCTCTTCCACAGGAAACACTAGCCCTCTTCCTAATGGTACATTTTCTTAATGGCTTTGCTGTTCCTGAGTTCATTTCATTGCACTGCTACTTGCTATGTCTGACATGAGTTAATATTGCACTTAAAAATATGGAAATGCATTTCTCCACCACGTCAACTCTCTCCACCTGCAGGGGAAGAGGAGAGGATAAGACCCATTGGATCCAAATTTCCTGGGAGGACATTTAAAACTTGAATTGGAGGAAAGGGATGAGATACAGCAGGCGGCTAGAATAAGTATCTCTCAACACATGAATGAGAAATATCTCTCCCCCGCAAAAATTATACTGTAAATGTAAATAGGGAAATAAGATACCCACAGTGCTGCACGGAAGGATTAGTGCTAGGGGGCCCTACATGTGCAGCCCCCTGCAGCTCCTCCAATAGTGCCTGAAAAGCGGAAGCCTGGGAGCCCAATTTGTAACCATCTCTCCCAAGACAGAAGCCCAGTACTGAGAGGTGCGTTTTGCAAATATCCTGACGACCACAAGCCAATTCCACAAATTCCTTTTTCTGCATTAATGACCTTTTTTGCACTAATAATCTGGCTGTGTTGCCTATGACAGATTCACTAGTTACATACCCATTGACTTAAATGTTACCAAGTGGATGCCTGACCTTATAAAAGGTGCCACAAAACGGAGAAATACTATAGGATGCATCCCTGGGGGTCGTCCAGACCTACACCCTAGTCTACCACAGATCTAGAGATGAAAAAGCCAAGGTCAGAGCTGTGCCCTCTTAAGGTCACACCATCAGTCCCTGTGAAACCCTAAACCAGTTCCTAAAGCCAAGGCCTCCTAACCCAGTCGGATCATTGCCGCATGACAGTGTATGGTAACTCTCACCTGATGGCAAACAGAAATATTTAGAAGGTCCTTGAAGGGTCTTATTTCTTGAATGGAAAATGAAGACCTGACGTTCTTTAAGACTGCCGGTCCACTCCGGACAAGCCGTAGTAAATCATGAAGTGGGAACAGGGACTGTGAAAAAAATCTACTGGTAGGAAAAAAAAAAAAAAGCTTTTTTCAAACAAATTGTGTAGATTTCACAGCTCTTAGAATTACTCTTTTCTTTTGCTGTCCTTGGCTCCTTCTTGGATTCTGGGTCCTGTTCAAATGTTAGTTTTACTGGAGTGTTTTACTGAGGCCAAACTAACATCCACACTGGAATTAGTGCTCACCTTGGTTCTGCCCACTCAGACCCCCAGATGTCATTCAGGTGTGAACACATTTTAACACTCAAGAATATTTCACACCAGAAAAACGCCTCGATTTACCAAGAGGCAGGAGCCTCAAACTTTTAAACCCTAACCCATCTTGGCTGCTAGGCACGGGTTCCTCCCACTTGCCCTGCTTTCTTCCCGCTTGGGTGTTTCTTGTGTTTTGTGTTATCCTGAGCACAAGGGATAGGAGGAGGACCAGGGCCTTTCCTACAACACTGTGATCCCTCAAACACTGCCACCTCCTTTATGTTCAGCTCCCTGGCAGAAAGAGGGAGATAAATCTTGTTGCCTGCGGGTTGTCATGTCGACGGGTGAGCTGGGGCCTCCACTGGTGGCCTCTGGGCATCTGAGTGCCAAGGCTCACCAGGGCTGAGTGCAGGGATCCCTTTTGTCCTGGCAGAGACAGGGACTTCCCTCTGATAAATCAACATCGTTTCATCTCATTTTGACACCATGATGTCTTTTTCGTACACCTGCTCTGACATTCTCAGGAAATCACTGCATCCCAGTCAGCCGAGTAGGGAATTAGCTTTGTGACACCAACAAGCATTCTGAAAAAAGTGGGTTATTTTTTGTATCTAAATATCTCGCCCTCATTTGCCTCTTTGGAGAGAGAAATTCATGATGGAACACCCTGCAAATTTAAAAGCTTGAAATACACCTATTTGATTTGACAATCTATGTACAACGTGTACCATGCATAGCTGGATTCACACCTGGGCAAATGGCTAACTTTTTAAAATAAATCAAATCGAGGACTTTCATAGAAAAGAAATGTTCCCATGTTTCAGCATTTTAAAAGTAAGAAACACTTCTCAATTGCCGTTCCTAAAATTTCATATTAGGATAATTATTGCTGTCGTCATTAATTTAATGATAATATTCTTTGTTTTTGAAATGCTCTCACACACCTCCTACCATGCACAGCACAAAAACTCCAGCATGATTTGTTTATTACTGGCTTAAATTTACAGGCAGAAAACTGACGCAAAGAGATGGTGTATGTAGCGTTGAAGACCCCAAATCTAATTAATGGTGGCGGGTGAGGAAGCATAAAATTTCAGTCTTTTGACTTCCGAACCATCACACCACAAAGAACATTGTGGGAACACCGTTTTTAGTGCATGCAGCAGTCTGCGTGCTGTTTGTAATCGTTTCTAAAATGAATTTCTAAATCCTTGAGTTTTTGCTTTACTTTTTTAATCAGTGTCATTTTGTGATCCAAGAAATAGCTAAGCTAAATCATCCATGTGTGGGCTATGTGTAGTTAATTGAATGTTTAGAAAGGCCCATGCTGGATAATTTTTGTGTGTGTCAAATCATGTTGCTACAGAATTGGATGGTGTGGAAAGACTTTTTAAGTGAAGTCTCAAACTGTAGTGCCCCCTGTGTGTATCGGCCAGGAAATGTCTACAGTTTACCGATAAAGAAAAATGTAAAGCAAACGTAATGGAAGTTGTGTTCATCAGTGTAAAATGGCAGAGGCAGCTCGGTTTTGCCGGGTGCAAAACACGCAATTTTGACGTAGTTGAAAGTAGCGTTTCTCTGCCTAAGATGCCTCATTACATTCCACTGTGTCCTCATCCACCTCGAATACTCCTACTCATCCTACAAGAACTTAGCCAAAAACCCCTTTTTTCCTCCTAAGTCTTCCAAATGAAACTAATAATTATTAACCTTTCATGCATCCATTTGCACCAAACACATTAACTATTATACTTAATTCAGTTTATTGATTTCTGTATGCATGTCAATTTCCCAACCTCTTCACTCCCAAAATTTTGCCTGTAAAATCCTCCACGGCAGGAATCATATGTTATGATTTTCAAATCTCCAGTGATCAGCATGTGGAAAACCTTGTTAAATTTTAAAGCTGCCTTCCAAAACTGAACGTCACCTTCCCCGCTTCGGAATGGTCTCCCAAGCTATATATTATGCAGGCAAAACAAAAGTATGAAATCAATATATATCTAAAAAATTCAACAAATATTGATTTCTGCATCTTGTTTAGTGACGCAGTGTGATGCACAGAGCTCCGTTTACCACCACCCTTTGCTAGCAGTGTGATTGTGTTTAAGCAATTAAAATATTTTAAGATATTTACCTAATTTGAAAACAAGTTCTTATGGGTACATCTGCAGTTTAAATATAAGAAATTCCACATAGAATCCAGGAGCAAGAGGTGAATTCATTCTCCAAAGATCATTCCAACCTTGGTTTCTTCTCCAAGCCCAATTAGTGGCATTTTCTGGAGTGTAAGGTATGGACATTCACAAGGAGAATACACATAGGGAATTTCACTTCATTTTGCTTCCAACCCCTTTCAGGGCTATTTGCTCTACTGAGCTGTTAATTCCTCATACCTCTGGTAGTTCTAATGGGTGTAAACTTGATAGAATAAATGATATTTTTGTGGTGATTGTACATGGTCTAGCCTTCTCAAAGTTTGCCATGAATAGTAAAGGGCTGAAGGAAGGATGATTTTTTCTTTTTTCTTTAGGTGCTAGACTTTTTTAACTGTGGACATTTAAAACAAAGTGTTTAAGCCACAGAGATCATAGACCATTCTACCTAATTCCAGGGAGATTATTTGTGTGGGCATCAGGTTGGGGGTGTCAGGAAGCACCCACAGACCCGTATAACCTGCATTTTCCTGGACGAGTGATAAGAAAGTTGATCCGTAGCTGATTTCCCAGGAGACATCAGGTGTCGCCTTGTCCATAAATATCCCAGTCTGGCCCAGTCTGCCCAGGGCCCTGGTGTGGGTGGGACTCCCCCAGTCTCAGGCTCCACCTGCTCTAGGTTCTGATGCCACAGGAGGGAAAATGGGGTCCCTGACAAGGACCCAACAAAGCGAAATGACCTACACTGCAAGTTCCTCACAGTTGCAATCATCAGCCAGGCCTCTTTTCAGGCTTGATCCCCTTTGGCTAGAAGCCAGAGGGTCAGTTTCCCCAGAAGTAAGCCCACCAGAGAGTCAAAGCTCCAGCCTCATCTCCACCCACCCCACCACGTGCTTCTAGTGGGCCGTGACATCTAGGCAGGATCCCAACCCCAATAGACGTAACGGAGCCAGTTTCCGAGGCATGAGAGCAGCAGTAGATGAACAACAGGCCACAGACAACAGATGAAACCTCACCCGAGTTCCAGTTCCCCTGCAGAGCAATGGCCGTTAGACTTCTCGCCTGGACTGGGGTTTCCGTTTTCATGTGTCTGAGCGATAATATAGGCTTTTAAATTCCAAAGAGTTGGCAGGGGATGACGTTTGGCTTTTCAGCGACGTGAGCTTCTCCGCATGCGTGCTCGTAAAACATCAAATGAGAAACACACGTGTAGG
>NW_006775077.1:1240628-1262023 GCF_000442215.2 Lipotes vexillifer | reverse complement strand
TGTAGGGAATGACGAAGTGAGAAAACTGAAAACAGAACCACTTCAAACACGGATGCTCCCAGAGCGTTTCTAAGTGGCTTCATTTGGGAGCCTCAGGTCTTCCTCCCTCACAAGGTGCCCCCCACCCCGGGCCATGTGCAAACCCAGCACTCCATCCAGGGCAAGGGCTGGGTTTCATCGTCAGTATCTAATGAACAAAACAATAAAAATGAGATGAATTGTGGCCGATCCTCACCCTGTTATCCGCCCCCCACCCCCGGATATAGCAGGACGCGTGTCTCAGGGGTTCCCATCTGGCTCAGCTGGGGACCACTTCCTTCCTGGCGTTCCAGAGAGAATACACGTTCCTCGTCTCTGGTTGCTCTTTATCCCAAATCTCATCAGTCTATTCATTGGAAATTCTAAGCATCAAATCGGCCCAATGACAGATAAATATCGGCTTGGTGTCAATTTGTTCGAGTCGAATTCTTTATAAGTGGAGGTGCCGTTGGTTTCTTTGGAGCCCTCCCAGCCACAGCACAGGTATCTGATGGTGAGACCAGAAAGGTGCACAGCTGCCATCCCCCTCTGTTCTGGCTGCTTCGTGAGCCCAAAGCCAGGGGGCGATCAGGGCCTCCTGAAGACCATGAACGAGGAAGCTGAGTAGAACGATTCTGTCCACAGTTTCGGCTCTTTCATCTTGAAGACTGACAACGCGAGGTCGCTTCCCTGGGACAAGTCCTCTGATAACTGGCATTTGTTCATTATTCAGACCCTTTATTGTCTGGTCATTGTTGTTCAGCCAAGAGGTTAGCTGTGTAAGGAACGTGAGAGACAGAGAGAGACAGAGAGAGGCCAGATTTGGAAACGATTTCACACTATAGACGTGAACAGATTTGCAGGGGGATATCTTGGAACCATATGAGGTAAACAAGGTCTAAATTCCCTGCTTTGGGAAGATAAGTGCTCGTGGCTCTGTAAGCTAAATGCACACTGCTGAAATTTGATTGAAAACTTTGTGATGTGAAGACTGAAAATCCCAAGAAGGAGGCTGGCAGCATTTAACTTGTGTTGGATGACAATTCAAGATAGACTGATGGAGATTCTTCCCTCCTGATACCCTAGTCAATACTGTAGATGGTAGATATTCCAGGAAACAGACAGCTCGGAAAGGGCCAGGAGGTGGGGTCCAGGGCATTCCTAGGTTGTCATCCAGCTCTCAGCTCCTTCCTAAGAAAGGTGAGACCTGTAATTTACTGTATTATGCTATCACACACCAGACCCCAAAACATCTAAATCCTTCCAGGTAGAACATTCTTTTTTTTAATTTAATTTTTATTTCATATTGGAGAGTAGTTGATTTACAATGTTGAAATGTTAATTTCTTCTGTACAGCGAAGTGATTCAGTTATACATATACATGTATCCATTGTAGAACATTCTAACCTTGTACATATATACTCTTCAGCCATGATGTTTGTCCATTATGGACGATACATGTTAATCTATCCTAAATGGAGCAGAGAGTGGTCTTTGAAAGAAATCTCCCTAGCTCAAGGAAAGCCAAAGTTTCAGGCAGGGAACTTTCTAGTTAGTCTGTGCTTAAAATTCTTATTTTTTTTTTTAATGTTCAGGCAGGAACATACACACAATCACTCACAAAAGAATCAGAGAAATGGCTGTTTTAGCCAAAGGACTAGAATATACACACCTGCAGTGAATAAAACAAGATAAGGGTGCGTCTAGAGTTTTCTACTGTGTGTCAGGTGTGGGCAAGTGTGTGCCTGCACGCTTACATATATGTGCCAGCTGCTGGTGATACATTTATTGCTGCACTTATCTGAAGGAAACTTGAGAAGATATCTTTCAACATGGTTTCCTTTTTTTTTCTTTTTTTTTTTGCTGTACGCGGGCCTCTCACTGTTGTGGCCTCTCCCGTTGCGGAGCACAGGCTCTGGACCCACAGGCTCAGCGGCCATGGCTCACAGGCCCAGCCGCTCCGCGGCATGTGGGATCCTCCCGGACCGGGGCATGAACCCGCGTCCCCTGCATCGGCAGGCGGACTCTCAACCACTGCGCCACCAGGGAAGCCCCAACATGGTTTTCTTAATGGATTTTATTTATTAAATAATTCACCAGGCTCCTCTTCCGGAAAAAAATTTCCAACTGAAACAGAAAGCCAGCCAAGAGAGAAGAATGTTTCTAGCAAGGAAGGGCTCTGCAACGTATTTGCTCTGGATTCTTTATTAGGTAAAACTATGTCGCTCTCACCGCCATTCCTGTTGGAAACTATTCATTTAATTTCCCTCTTTTGTAGCTATTTTGTTTTCCCCTAAATGTCAGGGCTTGCTGGGAGAAAAAATATATTTTACGTTGTTTCTTTTAGAGCTTCTTGCTGTCTGCCCCCATCTGCTGGAAGGAAGCAGGCATTTTTGTTAAGTGCAGCTACAGAGGTGGATATTCAGGAATGTCTATTTTTCATATAGACATTATAAACACAGACGACAGCTGATTACCTGTAAACATCACATGGAAATTAAATATTATGCATCAACCTACCTCAAAATTGCATAATCGAGGTATTTTACTAAATGTAGTTTGGATTGAAAATAACTTCATTTTAGGGAAAAGGGACTTTATGTTGATGCAAGTAATCCAGAGGAGTTATTGAAATTTAGTCAAAGATGAAACATACATCGTGGCATCAAACTTCTGAATGTTAACAAATTCTCTCCATTTCCCAAGTGGCAGCGTATCATTTTTATCAGCAATTGAAAAAGAAGCTGGGGACTTCCCTGGTGGCGCAGTGGTTAAGAATCTGCCTGCCAATGCAGGGGACATGGGTTCGAGCCCTGGTCCAGGAAGATCCCACATGCTGTGGAGCAACTAAGCCCGCGAGCCACAACTACCGAGTCTAAGCTCTAGAGCCCACGAGCCACAGCTACTGAAGCCCATGTGCCTAGAGCCCGTGCTCCACAACAAGAGAAGCCACCGCAGTGAGAAGCCCACACACCGCAACGAAGAGTAGCCCCCGGAGTGGCTGCAACTAGAGAAAGCCTACGCGCAGCAACAAAGACCCAACGCAGCCAAAAATAGTAAATAAATAAATAAGTTTATTTTTTTAAAAAGACGCTGAACAGGGGTCTGTTTTACACAATAGTACATTCTGATAGGCACCCATGCTCTGTGGCATGTGTATAAATTCAAAGAATTCATATAATTTACCTGATAGATCAGGAGCCATTACAGTCGGCTGTGTAAATTCATATTTTGGCACTCTTTAAAAAGTGGATTATTATTGACCCAATAGACCATAACAGTTCCAAAGAAGCCATTACTGTCTGTTGTGTAAATCCTTCAGGGTGTGTGTTTTATTGACCCTTTGGAGCCATCAGGGCCTGGTCTGTCAGTCCAGCTGCCACGTACGTGTACCAAACGCATGTGCTAAAGACACCTTGGAAATTGAAGCCGTAGTCAAATTACCCTTGCTCGTATCCAACAAGCCACAGTGTAAAACTGGGTATTTCTACTGCATCTTTCTCTGCCTCCAGAATTTTATTGCCCTACATTTATAAAGAGGTTGGAAATTCGAAATGTGGATAAGTGGTCATTTGATTTCAAAATTTAATAAAGAAAAGGAAAGAACACACAGAAAACACGGAAGACAATTTTTGCTTTGCGTGAAAAAACATCTCAAAGCCTGCATGCATTTGCCAGCCCCATCGGGAGCTTGGCACAGACAGTGAGATTTCTTTACTTGGAGCTTTTTGGAACCCAGATGAGAGCTTTATTTTATTGTCTCCATGCTTATTTTGTGTTTCTCCACCTGCCTGTCCTCTTATTACGTTAAAGAAAAATGCACACAGGAATATTTTGCCAGGAAAAACTCTTAGCTATTTGTACCTTCAGGAAAAATAAAATGAGATACTGCAGGGTAGGGCCTTGCTGTGCTCCTGGGCTGCTGACAGGTCTGAACTAAGCTGTCCTCACGCCCTCAGAGTGCAGACCAGCGCCTTTGAGGTGAGGATTAAGCTGTGTGTTATTCCTCTTTGCCGAAATTGCCAGAAATACGCAAATCAGCATGGATTCCCCATCTTCAGAGAGAGGAAATATTCTAGAAATCAAGCTATGAACAAATGTACCGGCTGATACTACCCCCAGGAGATTGAGGCTTGATGTCTTTTGATATACATCCTTCCCTTCTGGCCTGGAGCAAACGGGTTGGGACGTTTTTGAAGGTAGACAATGTTTATGAATGACGGTTTCAAAACATACGGTCAGCAAACAGATTTGCTAAAGAGACCAATATTCCTTCGCATTATAGAAGAAAAAAATAATAGAAAGGTGAAATTAAGTGCTGGGAAACTTTATTCTTTGCCCTAAGAAAGAGTGAGCACACACATTTTTACACTGTGTTGTTTCCACCTGTCATTGTTATCACCAATAGCTTAAAATCCTGAAGTTCAACGGTAAGGTGATAAAAGGAGGACAGAGAGAGGGACCTGGGTGGTCTGGACCTTGAGTCAGAGGAATGGGCAGAGCGTCAAGACCCGCATATTCCTAAGGAATCTCTGGTGGGATCCTCTTGGGAAAATCCCATTTATTTTCATGTTGCAAATATGTGCTAAGCACTGCATTGCATCGCGTACGTGCCCGAGAAGGAAGAGCAAAGCCCCTGTCCCTGAGGCTGTGGAGAAAGCATGAGAAGCTCTTCCTGGAGCCAAGGCACAGCCACGGTGAATCCCCGACGGTCATGCACCTTCCTCTGGAGAACATCCATCTGAACTCATCCTGGGAGCTGGCTCTACCCCTGGAGGTCTCCAAGGGCTAAGATGGGGAGGCAGCCCTGTCACACGAGCGGCAACACAGGTTGGCAGCCACCACAAAGAAGTGGAAGGTGTACCATTGTGGCCCTCGTGAGGGAATCCCAACGCTTCCTGGCGTCCACTGGGGCCTGTCCAGCCGGCAGCTTGGGCAGGAGAGGGTTAACGCGGGGCTGCGGCCTGGCAGGGACCAGCTGAGACATATCAGCTTCTGCATGAATGCATTAACCCTCCAAAACCATCCTGAGACCCTGGACAGAGGACGGCCAGCCCTACTGCATCTCCGATTCACTTATTCAGGATACGGACACACACATACGCACACACACACACACACACACACACACACACACACACACACACACACACACACACACACACGGCTCCTTCTGCCCTGTGATCCCTTCACCTCTTGCCCTGATTTGAATAGGAAGTTCTACTGCCCAACGCAGTGTTTTCTTTTTAACAGGACTAGTTTTGTAATATGGCATGCCAAGTTGCTGCCTTTTTTGTAAAAAAAATATTTGCACACACACACCAGCGTGGTGACCTCACGTGATGGTGATCCTACGTCTTGCCAAGGGAATCCCTGGGAAAATATCGCCCTGGGAGAGAAAATACCCTCTGGTTTTGCAGGTCCGGCCAGCCTGGCTGCAGCAGGGCTGAGGTCACGGATTACCCAGCAGGACAAGGTTCTCAGCTCAGCTGCCAGCAGGGCACCCGTCCCCCTATAAACTCGGCTCTCCAAGCTCACAGGGTAAATATTTACTCACCTGTTTACCAACAGAAAGTAAAATTCCACTGCTCTGTCACTTCAAAAGAAGAGGGTGGAAACTGGAAATTAATTATTTGAAATAAAACATAACTCCAGGAGAATTAACATTTCTTCAGATCCCCTTTCTTTCCCTGTTTTTTGTTTGAATTCGGGTCTGGCTCGCACACAAGGAAATTGGCATTCTTGGTCCCCAACAAGCACTGGGGTGTTTGGCAAAGTTAGGATTTGGGTTCCTTCCCCGACAGCTGAATAAAAGAGTTACAGACCAGAAGTAAAGCAAGAGAGCCTAAAGGCAGTCACATCACACACATTTCCAAGGGTTTCTGTGCCTGGGGTGTTTCCTGCAGGGCACATCCTCCCTCTGTATAAACGTGCTTGCACCATCAATAAATCATATTTCTAACACTGCACTAATTGCAGGGGCAACACGCATGTAATAAAAAGTTGACGCCCATCGCTGCTCTGGGAACGGCGGGGCGCATTCCCGATCTCTGGTTGCGAAGATGGCCGTCCAAAACGCACCTTCGGTTTAACGTCAGACACGAAGCACGTCTTCAGAAACCAGAGAGGCAGCATCCCTTCAGGGCACTTCGGGTCAGATCCGACTTCTCCCTCTCAGTTTTATTAGTCCTGTATTTCAGGCCCAAAGGTTGAGATTGATAGAAGCTGGAACTTGGATGGAGAAGTGCACTGGGGGGCCCTCCCGCCCCTTGCAGGAGAGGAAAGGGCCCTCGGTGACGTTTCTCACCAAGAACCTGTGATTCGGGCCGCAGAGAAACGGGCCCGCATGCGCGCTGCCACTCGGTCGCTGTCAACACTCCACCACCCCACCCCACGAGGGAGAGGATCCCTTAACACCTCGAACGAGGAGGGCGCCCCGGGACCCCTGCTCCACGCTTGAGCGCCAGAAGCCACGGCGGGCACCACCCTCCTCTCTCAGGCCTGGCTTTTCAGGTTGACGTTCAGAAGGTGTCTTGTGAATGATGGATGTGGACAGTGGAGACTTTTTGTTTAAAAGGAATTTTAAAAGAGGAGAAACACTTGGGATCTTAGAATAAGAATCTTGATTTTTCTCATCTCGGTATGTGTAAGTGTGTGAAGGGTGTCCAAGCATGCGGAGTGTCCACCTTGTCCAGAGACGAGAGAAACAAGCAAGTGTCTTCTGCACGGCCCTGTTCTGCCTGTTTAAGACGAAGCTGGTCTCTCCTGGGATGGGGGAAATGAGGAGGGGCCTCTGAGCAGGACGGAGGCCTCCGCGTGGCCGAGACAGCCACTCAGGACACCAGGAGCACACGTCGCTGGTCAGAAAGAAAGGAAACCAGTTCCGTTGCTGGAACTCTCTGTGCGTTTCGTAGGGGCCAGCTGAAGCAAAGGGAGAGAGGGAAGCACAGCCAGCCACGCGTCGCCAAACACACCCATACTTGCTGCCGCTGGGACCCAGGAAACCCTAGCGGTCTGTCAACCTTGACCCCAAGGTCAAGAGCAGAATGCAACAACGGAGTGGCCTCCCAGGGCTGGGCCCTTACTTGGCAAGTGGGAGGGGATGAGGGACCCTGTTCACGGCCAGAGCCATGAGGGGCTGGTCCATGTCACAGGCATCCGTATTTTAAGTTCATGTATTGCCTTGCTGAGATAAAAAGGGCTCTCGGGGAGACCCTTCAAAAAGCCTGCCCTGTGCAAGACAAAGGGTCTCGACCCTTTCTGAGGCCGATGGAATTTTTAAGGGCCCCAGAACTGGAGACACTCAACCCCAGCTCTCCGTAGAGGTGAGGGTCTTGGGTGTGGCCCCTCCCCCAGGCGCCCAGGAAGTTGCCTGTAAGCAAGCACCCGAGCGAGGATGACTTCCTGTTTCTCCACAACAGGGGGCATCATTTATGACCCATTGTGTGATGACACAGGCCTTATAGACTGGAAAAAATGCCTTCTACGATGTTGTCCGTAAACATTTCCGGAGAACAAACAGGGGCCCAGGAAAGGCTGGGGGAGGGAATATTACTCTGGTTATGAGTTCCTCTCTTTTCTCAAGGTACTAACAGTAGGCCCTGATTCTAAGGAAGGAGAGGGGTAGAAACAGGCAGAAAAGGGAAGGGGAGGTGGTGAGAGCAGGCAGATACGCCCCGCGACGCCGGTCCTCTGGCCGGGACAGAAGTCACCGGCTTTGGGGGCAGACCTTTCCTCCACAGTTCATCTCAAACCTTCCAAACAGGTTAATTACCCACCATACGGCTTCCTTAAATGAAGATTCCAATCCCTTCTCCTTACACCATGCGCTTCTAAATGAAGCCAGCAGACAAACGGTACAATTTATAACGTCTCTGCTCAAATTCCCTGTGACCTCTCCTGCTTTTAGCCTGAATCTCTAACCTATTTTAAACGTGCCAGTCCCGTCCCCATCCCCCCACATTAGAAGACCTGATCCTTTTTTCTCTTTCTGTCTCCTTCCCCTCAGTAGATGAACTTTCTGTGCAATCCTGTGCTCATCCTGGCTGACCCCCTGCCGGGAGTCATTGTCTCGAGAAGAATAGGGAATCGAAGAGCCTTTGTGCAAGGGAACAGAGAAGACAGACATTATTATGATTTCGTATTCGAAGCTCTCGTCTTTTCTTTCTTTTATTTTTTTCCCCTGGATCTAACAGCTGTTTCCCATCACAACTGGTGTTTGAAAGACATTGCAAAAATGAGTGGATCAGTATCACAATTAGTTTCACAGGCGGCTAATAACTTACTTGCCATCCATGCTTGATTTCATCAGGATGGCCCTGATTTATGGTTGTTTGTCCCCGTGGCCGCCAGTGCTACGGGGAGGGGGCTGCTGGCCTGCGGTGCCCTTGGGGTGCAGGGGTGGGACGCCCGCCAGGGGCTAGAGCACCCCACGCCTGGCCTCCGTGGACACCACGCCAGCACCTGCCCCCTCCTCCCACCGGCTCCCTCCTTACAGCTTATGGCCAGAGATGCTTCCAGGCTTCACATTAGTCCAGACGTGAAAGCTCCGCGCTTCGGTGGGGAGGCAGCTGTCATTGGTGCCAAATTATGCGTGTCTGGTTTTGGTGATGTGATCTACTACCGTTCATTAGGGTCCGGGCTGAGACCATCGACTCATTTTTCTTGGGCCACCCCGGCCCCAAGCAGGTCTGCAGGGGGTCCCAGCGCCGGGAGGCCACCCCGTCCTTTGCTCACTCAGCAATTTGGCTCTTTGGAGATATATATATATATGTGTGTGTATATATATACATATATATATTTTTTTTTTAATGAAAAATTTTCATGCAGAAGGGCGGGACCAGGCCTTTAACACAGAGTGAAAGGCTCCCATCTTGCCCAGATGGACGGCGGGGATCTAGTGGAAGCAGTGAGGGCTCAGAAACACAAGTCTGTACTGGCAGGTCAGGGGGCCTCCAGGCACCCCAGCTGGGCCCTTAATGACACTCATAAAAAACAAGGCCAGGGACATAGCACACTTTGGGACTTTGGAATTCGCACTGAACTGTACGGAGCACCTCAAGAAGCCTGTGCAGACCTAACGAACAGGTCAGGGCCTCCTCTCTTTGGTTATCGTGGGAGATTTGGGCTGAGAGTTAGGAAAGTCGCAAGCACCAGGCTAAAAGTAAGCCTTCCTGTTTCTCGGTGACCAAGAATGGACAATGGAGACTCAAGGAAACCAGTGAAAAATGCCAATGGAGCAATAACTAGGGGGTGGGGAGGCTGACCCCCTGCTCCGGGCCCTCCAGCTACCACGTCCCACCTTACAACTCCCGGGGGCAGAGAGGTGACATCATCAGGGCGGAGGAGGACACGCGGGGAGGGCCGGAGGGGGCTGGCTTGGGCCCTGTGAATCAACCGGGGCTCTCTAAGCCCCCATCTCCCCTCCCTTTCCCCACAGGGAGCCCCCTCCTCAGCCTTCCAGTTCTGGTGAGCAGACGTCCTGGCGCAGGATCTAGAGAGTGAAGTTCCCAGGCTGCCAGGCAGGCCAGGACGAGAACACGCAAGGCCCCCGGAGGCCCTGGGAAGCAGGCACCGCCATCACCTTCCAGAAATCCTTTCGATTCCAGCACAGACACACACACCGCGCGCCCCCAGCTCCAGATGAGGGCCCGCTGGAGCAAAGGTGGAAACCAACAGGGGCCCTCACGCCCCAGACGAGCCCCCAACAGCCACTTCACCTCCACCGAGCGAGAAAGGTGCCGGCTGTTTTACAGATTAAAAGAAAACCATAAAATCCCCGAAAACATGCCCTCAGGTGGTGACGGTGTAGACAGCTGCTGTTCCAACTAGCACACAGTGACTTTCATGTGCACGAGCTCGGCAGGCACAAACGCAAAGAAGCAAAAACCTGAGTCGCCAGCATAATCAAAATCTGTTTGCAATTACCGAAAAAAGGAAAAAAAAAAAAAAAAAAGATCTGAAAGATCTGTCCTCACAGTGTTCAACGGTGCTCTGCAGTTTTATATCTGTGCGGCTGATTATCCCAGATTTGGGGAGAAAATATAACAGAAAAAAGACTTCAACTTCCATTTGTTTTGTGTTTTTGTTATGTATTACTTTTGCGGAGCGATTCCAGTGACTGGGACGTCGGTCGTAGGGGCGCCGAGCAGAAGCAGGTTTCACAAATGACGGAAAGGGAGAAAAGCCAAAACGCCATCAAATGCCAAAGGAAACGCAAGTTTGAGGTGGCCTCGCGGGACATTAGTTCTACATTTTTCCGGGCACTTTTTTTCTGCGTGTGCAAGAGACAGGCTGAGTTTGGCCGAGTCAGGGAAGCCCTGCATCCTTGGTTACTGCAGCCAAAGAGGAGATGAGAGAGAAATGTGACAGGTCCGTCTGTCTCACTCGGCATGTTGACGCTTTCTATTACCCCCCAAAAAACTGTTTACAAAATGGAGTGTCAGGAACATTGTGTAAAAGAGCACTTATCTGGGAGTCTTTGATCTTTGTCTGATCTTTGTCTGAAGCACCATTAGGACACTGAAAGGATGATGGCTCTGTAGTGGAGGGCTGGGGGGAGGGAGGAAGTTTTCCCAGAAAAAAAAGCTTATAGTCCTGCCTCCTGGTTGCATTTAAGACAAAAAAAAAAAAATATATATATATATATATATATATATATATATCCTGTGAGATCCCATGGGACCAGCTGGAGGTGGACCAACGCGGGTAGTGCCACCACCCAGGTGCACAGCACCTGGGGAGCAGGACGGCACCCCAGCCTGCGGGCAGCCCAGCTCACGGGGCTAACGGACCTGTCAGTGCCATGGAGGGAACCGGCACTGGTGCAGGAGAGTTAGAGCCAGAGGTCACTCCAGCCCTTCACCCCAGCTGTGAGGACACCGCCGGCTTCGCTCCTCACAAGGGGGTCTGGAAATTAGAGCCTTGTGAATTTCCAGGGCTTGTCTATTTCATCTCCATCTGATAAAACAGGCACAAAAAGAAAGAAAGAAAGAAAAAAAAGGGAGGAAGGGAATGGGGAGGGGGCCAAGGAGTAGGGGGAAGAGGGGAGGTCAGAGGGAGGAAACTCTCTCATGATTAGGATTTCCATGCACACTTTGTTTTGTTTTGTTTTGGCTGCGTTGAGTCTTCGTTGCTGCGCGCCGGCTTTCTCTAGTTGCAGCGAGTGGGGGCTACTCTTCGTTGCGCTGCGTGGGCTTCTCACTGCGGTGGCTTCTCTTGCTGCGGAGCATGGGCTCTAGGCGCGTGCGGGCTTCAGTAGTTGTGGCTCACGGGCTCCAGAGCACAGGCTCAGTAGTTATGCACGTGGGCTTAGTTGCTCCGCGGCATGTGGGATCTTCCCGGACCAGAGCACGAACCCGTGTCCCCTGCGTTGGCAGGTGGATTCTTAACCACTGCGCCACCAGGGAAGCCCTCCATACCCACTTTTATTCTTTATCTTTTTATTGGAGTATAGTTGATTTACAGTGTTATGTTAGTTTTAGGTGTACAGCAAAGTGATTCGGGGATAGATGGATAGATAGATAGAGAATTGATATATACACATAAATATATATATATACATACGTATATCCTTTTTCAGATTATTTTCCATTACACTTTTTATAAGATATTAAATATAGTTCTCTGTGTTATACAGTAGGACCTCGTTTATCTAGTTTATATATAGTAGTTTGTATCTGCTAATCCCATATTCCCAATTTATCCCTCCCCACCCCCCTTTCCCTTTGGTAATGGTAAGTTTGTTTTCTATGTCTGTGAGTCTGTTTCTGTCTTACAAATAAGTTCATTTGTGTCATTTTTTAGATTCCACATGTAAGTGATATCTCATGGTATTTGTCTTTCTCTGTCTGACTTACTTCACTTGGTATGATCATCTCTAGATCCATCCATGTTGGTGCAACACTTTTATTCTTTATTTTTTACCTGTAAAGAGACAGACAAAAGTGAACCCAGAAAGGAAATTTTAGTTTCTACTATGAATGTTCCAGCTGGAAAAATGCGAGTAATTCCGCAGCCAGAGGGAATAATTCATGAGAAGGGTTTGGGCCAGTTCAGACGGCCTCACAGCTCACACAGAACTTCGAAGCTTCCCAGTGAGTTTCTTCTTCGTAAAACGATGCAAGTGACACCCATTTGCATGACTAGTATCAGTCCTAAAAGTGACGTGGAGAATCCGGACACCCTGGGACCTGAGTTCTTCAAATGTTACTGATTATGTCGCCCAGCAAGACAATCTTGATTATGACTTTTGGGAAAGTGTTTCCGTCATGAACCATCTTCCATCAGGTCCTTGCCTGTCAACCTGCATCAGGGGGCATCCCAGTTCCTCATGAAACCTCCACCCCCCTGGAGAAGGCCCAGCACGCTGGGCAAGATCAGAGGTTCAGTATGAGCTCCCTGACTTCACAGAAAAGGGTTTACTAAGCACCTACAACTATGGGTCAAAGGGCGTTAACCACAGAGACCCATGGAAATCTAGGGCATAATCCCTGCCCCCCAAAACAAAGCAAAGGACATTCTAGAGAGAGGTCCAAACAACCCTCATGAACCAGGAAGAAATAATCCCATACTATAAACTGCAAACAATGTGGCCCATACAATTAAAACTGGGAGCCGATGGTGCCAGTTGGAAGCGAAATAAAAGAATCATGAAGGGGTGCCTTGGATGATGAGAAAGTCCAGATCCAGTGTGCAGCCCTGCCCTGGTCTCTCCGCGGACCTCTGGCCACACACACATCTAAGACCTGGGGTACACAAATGGAGGGAAATAAGGGCCCACTAAGGAAATAAACTCAGAAAGCCACCTGGCACAGCTGAAGGGTACACACCCTGACCTGGTAGGAGATTGGGGGAAATGGGTGTGTTCCTCTGAGCTCCTGTTGTCGACCATGATGGGAATTCTAGCATCTTCCCCACTTACCTCAAAGGTGTGGTGTAAACACAAAGTGACAAACGGTGGCTATTCTGGTTAGCACCTCTTTGAGCTCTGCTGGAAGGCAGGCCGCCACCTTCCTGAGCAGCTCCAAACAGCCCAGCGTGGTCAATATTTTCAGCACAAGCCACAGAGCGCTAACTACGTTGCCCGAGGTCCACCAGCTACGGGGAACCAAGGACTTGAATGTGTTGTGTCCAAATTCTACGTTCCTTTTACTACATTCTTCCATCAGTGATTCTTATGTCTTTATATCTTTTTCTAAATTTTATTCAAGTATAGTTGATTTACTATGTTGTGTTAATTTCTGCTGTACAGCACAGTGATTCAGTTATACACATAGATATATTCTTTTTCATATTCTTTACCATTCTGGTTTCTCACAGGATATTGAATATAGTTCCCTGTGTTGTACAGTAGGACCTTGTTGTTTATCCATTCTATACCTGAAAGCTTATATCTGCTAATCCCAAACTCCCAATCTATCCCTCCCCCACTATCCCCCCCTCGGCAAGGAAGTCTGTTCTCTATGTCTGTGAGTCTGTTTCTGTTTTGTAGCTAGGTTCATTTGTATCAATGATTCTTAGACTTGAACAAGAGTTCAAACAACGAACGTCCTAAGATGTTACTTTTGAAAAACAGTCAGAGCATCTAATAGATTTCACCCCATTTCATGCTGGTGGCAAGTGGATGAGGGGGAAGTGCTTGCTGCTCTCACAAAGGATGAAATTAAGGTACAGACCTTCAGCAGATCACCCAAAACTGCACATCCAGAAAAGAGCCAGAGTTCAAAGCCAGGTCTATCAGCCCCCAGAGCCCAACACTCATCCTGCTGTCACGACCCTGTGGACGTGGAGCTTTGCCCGTAGGGAGCCGGAAGCCATAGCTGCGCCGGCACGAGCTGCGTCGCAGTCACGGGCAAGACGTTCGGAATCCCTGATTCCTCATCTATGAAATGGGGACACGAATACTACCTACCTAAAGCTGCGTGTCAATTAAATTAAAATATTGAAATTTAGGGGCTTCCCTGGTGGCGCAGTGGTTGGGAGTCCGCCTGCCGATGCAGGGGACGCGGGTTCGTGCCCCGGTCCGGGAAGATCCCACGTGCCGCGGAGCGGCTGGGCCCGTGAGCCATGGCCGCTGAACCTGCGAGTCCGGAGCCTGTGCTCGGCAACGCGAGAGGCCACAGCAGTGAGAGGCCCCTGTACCACAAAAAAAAAAAATTGAAATTTAACTTTTTAACAAAAATTAAATTAATTAAAACTTAATTTAGTTAAATTAATTTAGATTATTAGATTACATTAAAATCAAATTGAGCTGATATGAAAACACAGCTCACCTAAGCTATGTGTGAATTAAATGAAATAATATATGTACAGGTCTTAGAACAGTTTAAGCAGTTCAGGGCCCGTTCATGTCATTCATGATGCTTGTAGGTACCAATGGTGGCGTTACCACCATCATCGCTATCATCGTTTTCATCATAATTTTGCTTGTGGCCAGGAGAGTTCACTCAGGTTCACACTTTTGGTCTGAAGAATATTCTGTGTAGCTTGTATACAGAGGTCAACATGAACAGGATTTTGAAATCATTTCTTTCAATGTCCTATGAATTTGACGTACATTTTCTATGTGTGAGTATTTAGCAAAATGATCAAAGTTTATCATCTGCCATCAGGACCACTCATAGTGTTCCAAATCCATCAACTCAACCCATTTCCAAGGTCATCATGTCTTGTTTGCACACTCACCTGTGGCTTTTGCCCTGAGCACCCCTTCTTTTAAAATCTGCCCATGTCCAGGGCCTGATAAATTGATTCATCAACGTGTATAAATACACAAGGCACTAGAAAAGGTTGCTTTGGGTTAGAAGATAAACTGGAAAATGCCGAGCACGTGTCCAGAGCACGTCCCTTCCTTCCACACCTCCCTGACCCCCCTCATTTCTTCACCCACCCAAGTCTTTCCTGTCACTCATGATTCAGCTCGTGCACCAGCCCCTCAGGGATTTTCTAACATTCTGCGGAGCTGAGCTAGGAGGAGTTTCTCTGCTATGGAGAAACCGTGCAAAGTCTATCACCACGTGTTCCACACTCGGTTGAAATACTGGTTACTTGTTCCCTACTAGACTAGAAGCTTTTCCAGGGTGAGAATTATCTCTTAGTCATATTAGCATAAATGCATCCAAACACTCAACAAATATTCATTGGACATCTGCCATATCCCAGCGCTATGACAGATGGTCCATTCCTAACGCTGCATGGAACTAGCCACGTAGAAGGGAGAACTAACCAGACAGATCAAACTTAATGAATATTGAAAGAATCTCAGGCATTGGTCATTTCCAAATAGCTTGTCAATCTAGAATTAAACTATTTCAATTTATCAATATTTTGATGCCCTCCTGCATGCGTGTGACATGCTTTAGGGAACGCAAAATACAAAATGTACATATTCTGCCCTCAAAGGTCTTTTAATCTCATAGAGATAAGATACAGGGAAGAGATAAATATAATCAAGTGCAGAATATAAACGCTATGAGGAAAGTTCAGGGTCCTGTGGGAATTTAGAGAGGAGGAATTCTTCAGCATATGTAAGATCAGAGAAGTCTTCACAGAGGAGGCTTTTGAGATGGAGCTTGAATGATGAATGGCATTTTGGCAGGAGGAGGGGTGATGGGGCAGAAAGAAGAGGCAGAGGAAGGTTGCCTTGGGGGGCAGTGTGGAGCCCGGCCAGGGAACCGGATGGACCCGGGTTTCATGAGAGCATAATGTATGTACAGTGGGGTGTATTCCTCTGCTGGAGCTGCTGGAACAAACTACCAAAAGC
The DNA here is from genome assembly GCF_000442215.2 of Lipotes vexillifer. Classification (NCBI taxonomy): domain Eukaryota; kingdom Metazoa; phylum Chordata; class Mammalia; order Artiodactyla; family Lipotidae; genus Lipotes; species Lipotes vexillifer. The sequence continues at coordinate 1,246,242 of NW_006775077.1, read as the reverse complement.
CAGGTGACTTAAAACAGCAGAAACTTCTTGTCTCATCCTTCTGGAGACCAGAAGTCCAAAATCAAGGTATGGGCCTGCTCCCTCCAAAGGCCCGGGGGGAAGATCCTTCCTTCGTTCTTCAGCATCTAGTGGTTTGAGGCCACCGTCAGAGTACCACTCCGAGGTGTCAGCATAACTCCAGCCTCTGCCTCCGTCTTCCATGGCCACCCTCCTTCTGCGTGTCTGTGTCCAAACTGTCTTTTTCTTAGAAGCATTAGGGCCCACCCTACTCAGTTATGGCCTCTTCTTAACCTGATTACGTCTGCAAAGACCCGATTTCCAAACAAGGTCACATTCATAGGGAATCAGAACGTCAACAAATCTTTTTGGTGGGTACAATTCAACCCACAATAAGGACCATCAGGAAACAGGGATAGAAAGGAAGTTGGGGGCCCTGCTGTGCAAGGTTTTGAATGACTTGGACGGACATCACTGTTTACATAACATACAAGACTGAGGTCCCTGTCCATCGTGAGAACGTAGAGTCCTCACGGGCTTCATCACGCTGCCCTTGGGAAAAGGGTGGCCCTGAAGAGGGGCCCATGTGGCAATGCATCACGTTCTTCCGGGACACTAACACTTCTGGTTGTACTGTACATACTTTGGGGAAACCTCCAGGCCACAGCTGTACTCTGTAGCTCTGTGAAGCAATGAATCACAGAACAACTCAGCAGTGGCCCGAGGGTCTTGCTGCCCGTGGTGAGGACAAGACAAGGCCCACCATGACCTTGACAGATACTCGCAGGGTATTTGATCACCCAGATCCATAGAGGCCAAGAAAAATCCCGTGTGCTATTACAGACAGACCTCAAAGATGTTGTGGGCTCAGCTCCAGACCACGCAATAAAGCAGATATCACAATAAAGCCAGTCACACAAGTTTTGGGGGTTCCTAGTGTGAATAAAAGTTACTTTTATAATGTCTATTAAAATGTGAAATAGCATTATGTCTAAGAAAAAGGGCATACTTTAATTTAAAAATACTTTATTGCTAAAAAATGCTAACCATCATCTGAGCCTTCAACGAGTCATAGTAGTAACAGCAAAGATCACTGATCAGAGATCACCGTGACAAGTATAATAATAATGAAAAAGTTTAAGATATCACAAGAATTACTAAAATGCGACACACAGGCGTGAAATGAGCAAATGCTGCTGAAAAAAATGGTGCTGATAGAAATGCTCAATGCGGGGTGGCCACAAACCTTCAATTTGGAAAAAAAATCACAATACCTGTGAAATGCAATACAGCAGAGCACAATAAAACGAGGTCTGCTTGGACTGTATGTTCAGTATTTTATTGTGCTCTTACTGTATACTCACTAGTCACAGTTCCTCCATCAAAGTACATGTACATTAGGCCTAAAAATATCCAATAGGGTTTTAAAAAATTCGATAACTGTCATGCAGAACGAACCCCAATCCACTTCTAATCAGGGCTGAACCACTCATAAGAGGCAAAGTGGCGCCAGGTGCGCCACTGAACAACTGTCTCTTCGGGATGCATTCAAACCTTCAGAAAAGAAAAAACATAACTACGCAAAAACTGATTTTGAACCCCTGATAGTTGGGTCAGAGTAAAAATACACTGCTTAAAGATTTAACCCACAAAACATATGTTGTTTTGTAATTTTATTATGTTATTTTCGATGTGCACAATTTTAATAGCACCTTCCTCACCGCTCCCCATTTGGAAGGACACCATTCTGCACCCTGACACTCTGTCTGGTGTCCTATCCTCCTGTCATATAACTGTGTGAGCCCCTACGCCCCCTTTCCTGGGGAGAGAGACAGATAAGCCTGCAGCCATTTTTTTCAAAAGTTTATCTATCCTGTCAAGGTGACCGGTTTAAAAGACGGGCTTGGTTCTAAGTATGAAAGAAGATCCTGCCGCTTTGGGGAGCGTGATTTAGAGCGGACAGGAGGAAATAACCAGGAGACGGATCTCTGGCGGCCAAGGCCTCCATCACGAGGGTGGGCCCCCCCGGTGCTGAGACCAGGCAGCCACCTGCCGGGACCACAAGTCTCACACTCACGTCCCCATGAACTGCACAGTTCTGGGGCCGCAAAATCGCCCTTCTGCACTTCCCAGGAAAACTGGGCTTGAACAATTGTCCTCCTTGGGTGAGATGAATAAAATGTCTGTTATTCCAGGAGCCAGACTCCCCTGCTGGGTGGGGAGGGGAAGCAGGAAGAGAGGCCCCGGCCTGGGTGGCATCTCTAAAGGAGGGAAGGTTCTGGCACTTTGAAGCATGACTCAGAGTCCCGTTGTGTTTGTTGTGTTTGCATTGAGATCCAGTACACGTGCACTGCTGACACTTAATTTGCCACCCTCTGATGGGACAAAACGTCCAGCCCTTGTTAACCCTCTGACCACCTAAACACCCCTAACATTTGAAGGTCACCCGGGAAGACACACTGGCATTAGACCTTATTCACCAAAATGTAAGAGAAGTTGTCAAATCCTACTCTTGGGACCAAAAGCCTCTCCACACACGTGTACAGTTGACCCTTGAATAACGGTGGGGATGCAGACCCCCTCCCTTCCCTGCCCGGTCCTGCCAGCTCTGCCTCTGAAACAAAGGAATTGATGATAAATGACTCACCCGAGGACAGGAAGCCAAAACAGACTGGACAGAACCAGGACTCAAACCCCAGTTCTTTTGATCCCAACATACCGTGATCTCTAATCGAACACGATTTCTCCCCACGCGTACTTAATGGAAAGATCTGTAAAATGAAAAGACAGGTGCTGTATTTATTGAACACAAATCCTCCTGTAAAGGGACTGGTGCTGTTCAAACGCGTGTGGTTCAGGATCCGTGTGTGTATTTGCTCCGTTTTGGTGCAGGTCACTGACTCTTTGCTGACACGTATTCATACTTCCCGTCTTTACAGCCCCTGCTGCGTTTCCAGGGTACCGTACCGCGGAATTCCTAAAAGATGTTGCGATTTACATGGATGTACACAGGAAGAGTTCCCCCGCCCTCCGCCTGCACCCTGTGCCTCACCTCCAGTAAAGATGCCGGAGAGCCGAGCCGTGTACCCAGAAATTAAAGGCACCGCTGATCCCGGGAGCAGGACACGCGGTGACGCCGGTAGACACCGAGCAGTGTAGCGACACCTGGTGGTCGGAGCCGGCTACAGCGCTCCTCACGCCTCCTCCGTGTCATTACTCAGGAGCGAGGGGTCAGCTGGGCTTGGAGAGCAGCTGCCAGGACCCCCTCCTGCACCCACTGGAACTTTCCCGCTTTCCCAGTGGCCGAGCCTCACCATCCCCGGGTCTGCCAGACCCGCTCCCACCAAAAGCCTTAGAAATGGGGGGTTGATTTGTTTGCTGTTCAATCATAGTTGTACACTCATTACTCACATTTTATTAAAATGATTTTGAGATTTTTTTTTTTAAAGCAGTGAGTTCTGGTTCTGGATAATTTTTCAGTTATTGACACTCAGAAAAACAAAGCATTATTTAATTAAAGTAAATGGTATAATAATGAGTTTCTTTTAAAGAAACCACATCTCACGTTCCAAGCCCACTAAGATACTGAATACAAATGAATCCGTTTCACTTCGAGTACATACTCTCTTTTACATCTGATCTACCAAACACACCGCATTGGAGTTCGTTATTTCCAAAGATGATTATTTCAGCACTTCATCTTGACTGTACCAGTTTTACCATTCCAGGCGTTTTCATAACTATTGTTTAATTTACCATTCGATTTGCACAGCCGACATCCTGTGTTCTTGACACACAAGCAGTCCAAAATGGTATTGCTGCTTTTTTTTTTTCCAGAAACTCAGAGGCCTGGGAGGTTTGCAGGAGGGAATTAGGAGTATTGTCAGATGAGCTCTACAGCTGTGACCTGAGTAGCTTTGCATACTTAACGACAGATCCTGAAGTTAGTTGGGGGTTTAATTTCTACGACTCCCTGGATATGAATTTCTTGCTGGGAACTTCTTGCTGGGATGAAGGGCTTTTAGCAGCACGTGGCCTGGCTTCTTCCCAGACAGCACTCTCCCGGCATCTACTGTGTGTGCAGAGAGATTCCCAGACCTTCAACTTGAAGTCTGGGATAACTGTGCTGACCAGAATCCCTCCTGGAAACAGAATATTCATTTTTCTAACTCAAAGGATTCAGTTCAAATGTCGGCTGAGTCACCTGCTGATAGATAACTAATCTAACATTACAAAGAAACCGTTTTCAGTAAATAATTTGAATTTCTCTGTTCTGCTACAGTTCCAATCAAGATGGCCACTCAAGAAAAATCACGTTTCATTGGCACGCACCCAAATCATCTGTTCTTCTCTAAGTTGGTAGCACTTATTCAGTCCCTACTCTGGGCAGATGCTGTGCTGGGTGCAAAAATACTGACCAAGATAGAGAGGACACAGTCATCGCTCTTAACAGGCTTAAAATCAAGAGGAAGACAATAGACACATGAAGATTTCACCTAGGACAGACAGTGAAAAGTGGGCATCACAGGATGTGTAGCAACAGAATACATCACAATGACCGAATATGGAAATGCAGCAGTTCAGAGACCTGGAGAACTAATCCCGCCTCACCCCATCTCCCCACCCTGCCCTGCCCACTGAGAGACATGATGTTTCTCCCAGGCTGGTGGGGAAAGAAAGGGCAGCATGAAAAACATAAATTAAAGGAACCTAACCAAGCTCCTTATCTGCACATTTTAGATAAAAGACAAATCTATTTTCTTCCTTCAAATCAAGGTAAATGTGAAAAGAAATGATTTCTAGAGTTGGATGCTGTGGCTCCATTTCATAAAGCATCGCTAACCCAATGATAAATGATAAAGTCACTTGGGCAGTAGCCAGTAGCTCTCTCCTTCTGTTCTGAGATCTGCATCCAAATTTGAGCCTGTGAAATGGCTTGGGTGATCTTAATTTGACAGTTGTCAACATTTCAAAATCATTGCCAAGTTCAACCAAATGGAAGTCTTTGATCAGGCCTGGCTCTCTGTGTTTGTGTGTGTGCGTGTGTGTGTGTGTGTGTGTGTGCCTGTGTTGTGCGTATCAGAGGGTTGCCAATCTGAGCCCGTATAATACACCTGTGCACCCTTCCCCAGTCATGTTTCATTAGCATCCTCTCTACATGACGAGTTCTGTGGGAGGGGGAGAGAAAATGGCACTTCACCTTCAGTAAATTTGGTCCAAAAGGGAGCAAAATTCGTAGATGAAAATTTTGGAGACTGGATTCAATTAATGAAACATTAAAATCTAAGAAAATTGTTGCACAGAATATAAACTTTTACATAAAAAAGAAGAGGATATAATTGTGGACAAAATGGTTCATAGTAAGCATTCCTTTTTCAGTACATATATTTTTCAGCACAAACATCTCAGTCTAAGCTAGACTTGAGAACAATTTAACAGATTCCATGTCAGCAGAAAAGCAACAGTGAAAGTAATGAAAATAATCAGGAGAATAATGAGACTTTTCTGAGATTTGCCATGTACGAGATACCTTATTTGAAAATGAAACTATTGGCACAGCAACCATGGACTCATCAGAGGGAAGTTATTGAAATAAAAATGCAAAGATATCTAAACC
>NW_006775077.1:1206205-1240618 GCF_000442215.2 Lipotes vexillifer | reverse complement strand
AGGGAACCCAGCTCTGAGCTGAGGAACCTTTCCCCTTTATTCTGTAATGTTTACTCATGCAGGACCTAAAGATCATTTCTATTCGTGCCAAATATCATGAAAGCATGAACAGAAGAGAAAGAATATGTTTTTGAGACCTTTCCTTTTTTTCTTGTTTCAATATATTGGGATGACTGTTTGCCAAAAATCAAAGGCTTCCATGAAAGTGTAGATGCAAAAATACAAGGCCTTGCCTGACAACAGTGGGTGAGAATAACATAAGTATCAAATAAATGTTTGTGAAATAAATCAGTGGATGGTCAAGGGCCATAAACAAATCCATATTGTTCCACAAAATGAAATAATATTGTTAAAAGCTGAGGGTTTTTTAATTTCTGGTTAATACTGTATTTCCAAAACCACCACCAGCTAAATTGTGCTGAATCCTTACGTCATATAGATGTGCCAATTGCCTTTAATTTCCTGAAATCAGCTCATTGGAACAGTAACTAAGCAAAAGTTTATGGAAGGTTCTTGATCTTGTGACAGAATCATAATTAGAGCTTTGAAGAACTCAGTCTCCCTGGTCACACACTTTGTTGCATAGATGTGCTGGCCTCACTAGGGTCCGTCTGTCGAGACAGCTTAGAATTTACCCTCTGCCTTTTTTACGTGGCCTTACATAGGTGGAACCTAGAGGTGAGAGATGCTGTTTAGAATCGCTCCACGATGGCTGTGTTCCTACCCCATGCTTCCATTGCAAGGGTCAAATCAGGTTCTGTGGAGGAAGAGAAGCCCATGAATTGTCTCAACAGTTTAGAGAAACACAGAGGTCTCTCTTCACAACCATTGCCCCATATTTCCTGTTGGGGATAAGTGTTCATTTGAGTGCCTGCAGCCATGACTGGGTTTCAAAAATGTCCATTAGCAACAAGAAAGGTTGGTCCCCAAATGGCCAACGAACTCTGGGCGGAAGAGAGACCACGTCCCCTGTGCTAGAAGCTCTGTGTGTCAGAAGTAGAAGGAACCTCGGACCTTCTATTGCTAATCATACAAATTTGTATGCCCATGCTTCTGTTGTTGTTGTTTTTAATTAAGCTTGTTATTGTGAGATCATTGTTAATTTGCATGCAGTTGTAAGAAATACTACAGAGATCCCGTGTACCCTTTACCCAGTTTCCCCCAATGGTAACATCTTACAGAATGATGGTACAATAAGCACAACCAGGAAACTGACATGGATTCAGTCAAGACACAGGACGAGTCCATCCCCGCATCCCCCCATGTCATGGCCCTTTTAACTACAACCAGGTTTCTGCAGCCCCACCCGCTCCTTTACTCCTGGCAAACCCTAATCTACTCTCCATTTCTATGATTTTATCACATCAAGAATTTATGTAAATGATGCACACGATTACAGATGCAAACTATTATTATAGAATGGATAAACAACAAGGTCCTACTGTATAGCACAGGGAACTACATTCAATATCCTGAGATAAACCATGAGGGAAAAGAAGATTTAAAAATGTATATGTGTGTGTGTGTGTGTGTGTGTGTGAGTGTGTGTGTGTGTGTGTGTAACTAAATCACCTGCTGTACAGCAGAAATTAACACCACATTGTAACTATTCTTGAATTTACAAAAAGAATTCGTGTAAATGAAATCAAACAGTATGTGACTTTTGGGATTGCCTGTTTTGACTCAATATAATTCTCTGGAGATTCATCCAGAGATTCATCATTTTATTCCATCATTTTATTCCTGAATAATGTCCCATTGTGTGGGCGGACCACAGCTTGCCTAACTATTCAGCCACTGACAGACACCTGGGATGTTCCCAGTTTGGGATTATTACAAATAAAGCTACTCTGAACATCCATGTGTAACAGGGAAGAGCAAACCTGACTCCGCACTGGATCATTTCCTTTGCTGTAACCTTTGTATTCTATGCTTTAGCTACAAGTTAATCACTAAAGGGATGTTGCCTATGGCTTAAAGTATACATAATGGCCCATCTCCAGGAACCCTGCCTCCCATGCCTGCGTCTTAAGCTAAAATACCTTTGTTTAGCTCACAGGAAACATCCTGACCAGGCCCACCTGTGAATGGCTGCAGGAAAGAAGAAATGAACACATCCCCTCCGGAGTCTGGCCAAAACCAGGAAATATTTTAAGAAAATGTAGAAAGAGACTTACAGATAATTTTTAATGTTGACAACTAATCAAAACTCTTGAAAAATACTGGTTTAAAGAAACTTCTGTGTCTTTTAAAAGAACTGAAAATAGGGACAAAAAATTCAAGTTGGCACAGGTTCATAGCAGCTCTATGCAAAACAGCCTAAGTGAAATAGCACAAGTGTCCATCTACAGATGAATGGTCCATCTATACAATACTATCCCACAAAAAAAAACGAAGTGCTAACACACGCAAAAATGTGAATGAACTTGCATCGGCCTGATACCAAAACCTCTGCGCGGCCAGGAGTGGAGACACCAGAGCGGAGCCCACCCCTGCCCCAGACTCCCAGGGACCGGAAGAAGCCTGGGAGCCTCGGGTGGAGGTGAGCACGGAGCCCACTGTTTACTGCTGTGCCCATAGTGTGACTCCCTGGCTGGTGTAAACTGGGAAACAGACGCCACATCAACTTGCTTTTTTGTGCAGGAACTGGCTCACGTGCCCGCTCCAGGCCCCTCCCTGAAGCCTGGGGGTCACTGGAAAGAGGGGAAGGGCTTCTCAGGCTCATTATCAAAAGCCAATGTTAGCACAGTTTTGTGGGTTCTTTGGGAGTTTGTCCCAGGATGACGACCAGAGATTGGAGAAAGGGGCAGAGGAGGTGAGGATGCCTGGCTTGGAGCTCAGCATTCCCCGCTCGGATCTGCTGCCTCTTTGGGGCTGCAGTTTGAAGCCACATTAAATGAAATGAGTTCAACGCTCCCCAAGCTGGTCAGGCTATGCATTTGGTCTCTCCTATCCCTCTTTCCAAAGACGGCTAAACTACAACTACTAGGACCAACTGTCCCAGATGTACAAGAAGGTACAGTGTTTTCAAAAGCTTCTCAGAGAGAGGTGTTCTATCATTTCCCAATCTTACTAACACTCAATATTTCCACAATTATTTTCCTGTGTCTCCTTCTTTAACTAATAGTTTTCATATATTTGTTTATTTGTTTCATTTCTCAAGATCTTTTACTATTATGGGAAAACTTTGCAATGATCCCAGCCAGCTCACAAAATAAATTATCTTAGGTTACGCTCAAAACAATTGACCCAACTGTCATTCATAAAGAGTCTTCATGCCATTAGCCCATGATAAGTATCTTTGAAGTAGGTAGAGTGAGAACTATTTTCTTAGCCTCTAAGAGAGGAAACTTAGGAAACTGGGGTTGTAGAAATGAAGGGTAGATTTCCTTTGCCTACAAATAACTGTTTGTGTACACATCCTTCAAATAGCAGAGCCAGATACGTAAATAATTGCACCTGTGAGAGGTTATTTACAGAAAAACATCTGTTCTATCTGGGGTCAAGATACAGAAGAAAAGTAAATTCACTTCCTAGTCTTTGTACAGAGCAAAAAGATATCATTTCTGAGGTCTCTTATATCCTATGTGCTTTACTTGCCGTCGTTAGTTATCATAATAACCTTATAAATTAGTCGGTTTTGATCCCATTTTACAGAGAAACTGGGGCTGAGAACTTGCTCAAGGTCACATAACTTGTCATTGTCTCTCTGCCTAACCCAGGACCTAGGTGGCACGATGCCCTCTGACTGACAGGCAAGTATACCAGTTAGCTATGCCCCAGGGAGGACCACACATTGATAATAGTGTGGATTACTCTATCTGAATCTGAAAATTTTAACATTTTTTTCTTATATGAGACTTCTACTTAGTTACCTCGACCTTTCCTAGAGAAAGTGTGTGTGTGTGTGTGTGTGTGTGTGTGTGTGATCTTATTTTCTATAATCACTCAAAGTGAATGTTTGTTCAAGACCAGAAAAACCAAGTGACCTGGCACTAAGCCTCCTTCAGGTTTAATTTCATATTTCTTTGTTTTGATTCCCAAACTGGCTGTATGTTAGAATCACTTAAGGTACCGAAACACACACAACGCCTGGGCACATTCCCCAGAAATTTTAATTCAGTATAAAACAATGTAGAAGAATTTCTTATGAAGCAAAAATCGTTTTTCAAAAGTGAACTTAAAGGGCTTCCCTGGTGGCACAGTGGTTGAGAGTCTGCCTGCCGATGCAGGGGACGCGGGTTCGTGCCCCGGTCCGGGAAGATCCTACGTGCCGCGGAGCGGCTGGGGTCGTGGACCATGGCCGCTGAGCCTGCGCGTCTGGAGCCTGTGCTCCGCAATGGGAGAGGCCACAGCAGTGAGAGGCCCGCGTACCGCAAAAAAAAAAAAAAAAAAGAACTTAAAGGCATTTATTCTTGTTCTGTATACCTGCATAACAGGAAATGCCAAATAAATTTTCAGGCTGAAGATAAATGACACCAGACGGGCACCAGTAGGAAAAACTTGCACTAGAAATGATATATGTTACTGTAAAAAGTTATAATTTTGTTTTTAAATTCATTCAAGACATGTGACTATTTAAAGCAAATATTATAGCAAGTATTATAGGCATAATGACATATGTAGTTGTAATATATAATAACTATGGCACAAAGTTACAATATGTAGTAATAGTGTAGTGTAGAAAACTATACTATTGTACATTTCTTACTTATTATGTAAAATAGTATAATACTAACTCTAAGCAGAATGTTATTAAAGATGCATTGTAGTCTCTAGAACAACCACTAATAAATGATGCAAAGTGCTATAGTCAAAAAGCCAATTGAGGAGTTATATAACCCAAAAAAGGCAGAAGTGGAGGAATAAAGAGGAAAAAAAAACCTCAGAAAACCAAAAACAAAAGAGTAAACCTAAACCACATAATATTAGTAATTACACTGGATGTAAATGGATTAACACTCCAGGTAAAAGGCAGAGATTCTGAGACTGGATTAAAAAATAAATAAATAAGACCCAAATCTGTTCTGGTTACTAGAGATATCCACAAATATAAAATGAAATATAAACATACAAGCTGAAAATAAGAGGATGGAATATATATTATTATCAAAATAAGCTGCAATGGCTATATTGATATCAGAAAAAAACAGACTTTGAGACAAGGAGTATTATCAGGATAAAATACCTTTTCATAATGATAAAAGGACCAATTTATCAGGAAGACAAAATAACCATAAATATGCACATACTGAATAAAAGAGCTTCAAAATACCTGAAGTGGGCTTCCCTGGTGGTGCAGTGGTTGAGAGTCCGCCTGCTGATGCAGGGGACACAGGATCGTGCCCCGGTCCGGGAAGATCCCACATGCCGCGGAGCGGCTGGGCCCGTGAGCCATGGCCGCTGAGCCTGCGCGTCCGGAGCCTGTGCTCCGCAACGGGAGAGGCCACAGCAGTGAGAGGCCCACGTACCGCAAAAAAAAAAAAAAAAAAAATACCTGAAGCAAAAACTGGCAGAACTAAATGGAAAAATAGATGCAAGTACCATCAGAGTTGGAGATTTTATCACCACTTTCTTAGTAATTTATTGCACAATTAGATAACACGGTCAACCACACAGTAACTATAAACTGCACACTCTTTGAACTGTACATGGATAGTTCATCACGATAGACCATATGCTAGGCTGTAAAACATGTCTCAGCACATTTAAAGGGATCAAAATCTCATAGAGCATGTTCTGTTACCACAATGTGGTTAAATTAAAAGTCAGTAAAGTAACTGCAAAGCTCTGATTTTGGAAAGCAAGTGTGATGGCTAATTTTATGTGTCAACTTGTCTGGGCCATGGTGCCCAGATATTTGGTCAAACCTTATTCTGGACATTTCTGTGAGGATGTTTTTGATTGAGATTTACATTTAAATTTGTGGACTTTGAGTAAAGCAAAGTGCCCTCCATCATGTGTATGCCTCATCCGTCAGTTGAAGACCTGAATAGAACAGGTTGACCACTCCCGAGCACGGGAGAGTCCTCTAGCAGACGGTCTTCAGACTTCATCTGCAATGTCAGTTCCTCCTGGTTCTAGAGCACACAGCCTGTGGACTCAAATCACAGCTCTCTCCTTGTTACCGAGTCCAAGCTCGCTCTGCTAGCCGCAGGACAGGCCAATGAATCGGAGACGAGGTGTTGAGGCCAGGAATACGACTTTATTCAGAAAGCCGGCAGACTGAGAAGATGATGGCAGACTAGCGTCTCTGAAAAACCATCTTATTGGGGTTTGGATGCTGGTTTCTTTTATAGCACAGATATGGGGAGGAGATGAGGAAGTAAAGTAAAAAGGTCATAAGTTTTGCAGATGTCCCCTGGAATGGCCAGTCTTGGGGAGGGATGTGTTAATTTCTTCTTTCTTGCATCCATCCACAGGTGGACAGGGTCAGGAGGTACAAAGGCACTTTGGTTTAATATTCAGGCAGTGAGGCAGGGTTCCCTGAGGCAGGCCATTATGTATGATTATATAACAAAAGCAATGAACAGCAAAGGTTAAAGTCAAAGACACAGACTGAACATGGAGTCCGATTTAGCTCTTTCCTATTACATCCCCACTCTCCAGCCTGCCGACCCCGCCCATCAGATTTTTGGACTCACCAAAATCATTTATAAGCCATGATGTGAGATATAGATAGATAGATAGATAGATAGATAGATAGATAAATATAAATATCCTGTTTCTCTGGAGAACCTTGACTAATACAGCAGGTGACACATGTCAATATATTTTAAAATAACAATAAGACTCAATATAAAGGAAATTAGAAAATATTTTGAACTGAATGATAATAAAAAGTATAATTAATTTGCTAGAGTGGCTCACCGAACTCTGGAAACAGTTTACTTGCTATTTACCAGTTTTTCATAAAAGGATGTGATGAAGGATATGGATGACCATCCAGAAGGAAGAGACACAGAGGGATGCTAAGTGGAAAGGGGCGGAGCTTCCACTCCCTTTCTGGGCTAGCCACCCTCTCAGCACCTCCACACGTTCACCCTCCTGCAATCTAATCAAATCCCACACTTTGGGGATTTTTATGTGGGCTTCATCATGTAGGCATGATCAATCATGGATTCATTTCCAGCCACTGTCCCCTCTATGGAGGAAGCGGGGGTGGGATGAAAATTCCAAGCTTCCAATCTTGGGTTGGTCTTTCTGGTGACCGACCCCCATCCAGGAGCCCATCAAGACTCACCTCCTTAGAACCAAAGACACTGTTATCACCCAGATTATTCTAAGGATTTAGGAACTCGGTGTCAGAAACCAGGATCAAAAACCAAATATTAGGATAAAAGATTCTCCTAGTGGTCTTATCACTTAGGAAATTACAAGGGTTTTAGGACCTCTTGCCAGGAATTGGAGGTTATATATATATATATATATATATATATATATATATATATATATTCTATTACCTCAAATTATCAAAAATTCTCATAAAGAAAATCTCAAGCCCACATTTTTTCACCAGTCAGTTCTATCAAATATTTACAAAAACATTTAAACCAATTTTATAGAAGCTCTTTCAGAAATACAGGATAGATCATTTCCCAAAGCATTTTATGAGGCCAAGATAATTATCATAACAAAACTTTTAAAGACATGAGAAAAGAAAAGTACAGATTAATATCTCACATGGACACAAAAATTATTAATACAATTGAGCAAATTAAATCCAGAAATATATAAAAAGTAGAGATATGCAATGTTCATGAGTTAGAATCCTCCATATTGTTAAGAGATCAATTTTCCACAAATTCATGTATAGATTTAGTTCATCCCAAATCATAATCTCACCATGTTTTTCAATAGAAATTCACAAACTGCTCCTAAAATATATACAGAAATGCAAAGAACCCAAACAGTTATATATAAAAAAAAATCTTGAAAAAAAAAAAAAGAACAAACCTGATTCTAACACTGCCTGACTTCAAATATTATTATAAAGCTACGGTAGTCAAGAGGGTATAGTGTTGGCATAAAGAGAGGAAAAAGGGTTTCTTTAAAAATATATAGATTCCCAAAAGAGACCCACACTTCTGTAATCAAATAGTTTTGTAAAGGACATTAGAATAATTAAATGGGGAAAAGAAAAGTCTTTTTTTAATGGTTCTGCAAAAATTGGGAAAAAAAATTGTTGAAAAAAATAAGGACCCTCAACCTTATGCCTTACACTATACACAAAAATTAATTTGAGAAGCAGCATGTACCTAGGACACTAGAAAGTGATAACTGTAAAGGAGAAACAAGATAAATTAGCCTTCAGCAAAACTGAAAACTTCTGCTCTTCAAGGGGTGGAGGGAGGTCCAAGTGGGAGGGGATATAGGTATACATATAGCTGATTCACTTCCTTGTACAGCACAAACTAACAACATTGTAAAGCAATTATACTCCAATAAAAAAATTGAAACTATAAAAAAAAATCACCATTAAGAAAACATATAGGCTAGAAGAAAACACTTAAAAACAAATGTCTGATGATGTATTTGTCTCCAGAACATATAAATAACTCTTTCAAGTTAGTAATGAGACAAATACACTTTCTTTAATTCTTTAATCATATATATATATATATATATATATATATATATATATATATATATTCTATTACCTCAAATTATCAAAAATTCTCATAAAGAAAATCTCAAGCCCACATTTTTTCACCAGTCAGTTCTATCAAATATTTACAAAAACATTTAAACCAATTTTATAGAAGCTCTTTCAGAAATACAGGATAGATCATTTCCCAAAGCATTTTATGAGGCCAAGATAATTATCATAACAAAACTTTTAAAGACATGAGAAAAGAAAAGTACAGATTAATATCTCACATGGACACAAAAATTATTAATACAATTGAGCAAATTAAATCCAGAAATATATAAAAAGTAGAGATATGCAATGTTCATGAGTTAGAATCCTCCATATTGTTAAGAGATCAATTTTCCACAAATTCATGTATAGATTTAGTTCATCCCAAATCATAATCTCACCATGTTTTTCAATAGAAATTCACAAACTGCTCCTAAAATATATACAGAAATGCAAAGAACCCAAACAGTTATATATAAAAAAAAATCTTGAAAAAAAAAAAAAGAACAAACCTGATTCTAACACTGCCTGACTTCAAATATTATTATAAAGCTACGGTAGTCAAGAGGGTATAGTGTTGGCATAAAGAGAGGAAAAAGGGTTTCTTTAAAAATATATAGATTCCCAAAAGAGACCCACACTTCTGTAATCAAATAGTTTTGTAAAGGACATTAGAATAATTAAATGGGGAAAAGAAAAGTCTTTTTTTAATGGTTCTGCAAAAATTGGGAAAAAAAATTGTTGAAAAAAATAAGGACCCTCAACCTTATGCCTTACACTATACACAAAAATTAATTTGAGAAGCAGCATGTACCTAGGACACTAGAAAGTGATAACTGTAAAGGAGAAACAAGATAAATTAGCCTTCAGCAAAACTGAAAACTTCTGCTCTTCAAGGGGTGGAGGGAGGTCCAAGTGGGAGGGGATATAGGTATACATATAGCTGATTCACTTCCTTGTACAGCACAAACTAACAACATTGTAAAGCAATTATACTCCAATAAAAAAATTGAAACTATAAAAAAAAATCACCATTAAGAAAACATATAGGCTAGAAGAAAACACTTAAAAACAAATGTCTGATGATGTATTTGTCTCCAGAACATATAAATAACTCTTTCAAGTTAGTAATGAGACAAATACACTTTCTTTAATTCTTTAATCATACTTTCCTTCAATCTTTAGACATGATTTCCTTTAGTTCTTTGAACTTACTTGTAATAGCTAACTTAAAATCTTTGCCTAGAAAGTCCAATATCTGGGCCCCTTCAAGAACCATTTTTTTTTCCCCCTTTATATGGGCCACACTTTCCTGTATCTTTGCACGTCTTCTGAAATTTTGTTGAAAGTGGATATTTTGGGACTTCTCTGGTGATCCAATGGTAAAGAATCCACCTTACAATACAGGGGACATGGGTTCAATCCCTGGTCAGGGAACTAAGATCCCACATGCCAAGGGGCAGCTAAGCCCACACACCACAACTACTGAGCTCGAGCGCCTCAACTAGAGAGCCTGCATGCTGGAAACTACAGAGCCCACACACTCTGGAACCCATGAGCCACAACTACAGAGCCCATGCAACCTGGAGCCTGTGCACCACAACTAGAGAGAAGCCCACGTGCTGAAACAAAGAGCCCACATGCCTCAGTGAAGATCCCGCATCCCACCACTAAGATCCGATGCAGCCAAAAATAAATAAAATAAAATAAATAAATGATAAATAAATCTTTTCAAAAAGTGGATATTTTACATAATGTTATATAACAACTGTAAAAATCAGAATGCGCACACACACACACGTTTTGTTGTTTTGCTTTTCTTTGTCTGCATAGTGATTCCTGGGCTACTTCTTTAAAATCTGTATCCCTTTTAGTGTGTGGCCAATGGAGTGTCTGTTCAGTTAGCTTAGTAGTCAGTTAATAATTGGTAAGGTTTCTTTAGGTGCCTTAAACCGTAAGGTTCCACTGTTTGACAAGGAGCTCTGCACAGGTTGGGGCATGATTTCAAGGCTCAGGCTGTGAAGGGGCTTGTCTTAGCCTTCACTTACTGCTTGCATATGAGCTCAAGGTCATTCAGAGGTGAAAGGATGGGTGGCTCTCAGGCCTTCCCTGGTGGTGCACACAGCCCTGCACATGTGTGTGACCTTGTAGTTTACCAAGAATATGACAGCTTTCCAAAGTCCCCATGGACATTTCATACCAAGGGTCTTCCTTTCACCAAATGGTATCACAGCCTTAGGCAACTACATATTAAACAGTTACAGCTGATTGTTCTTTCAACAAATGCCCTGGGGACAGAGCTTTTCCTGCAGGGTGAGCTATGAGTCAGGTCAAATGATAACAATATGTTCATGGGGCTTTTCCAGGGAGCTGTGGAGCAGGTCGAGTAGTGGTGATGAATTCCAAACCTGCTTGGTCTCCTTTGATAGCTACCAGGCTGCTGGTTTCCACAGCAACCATGGTTGCATGGCTTCTGGTGTTCAAGGCTACTATGGGGCTCCGCAGGTTTACAGGAGGAGGACATGTTCTACCACAAGGCCCATCATTCTAACTGAGTCTCAATCGTTTTTCTTTAATACATGCCTCTCAGATTGTTGCAAGCCCTTGGTTAATTTCTGGGTTCTGAAGAAGGTGATTTTGACCATTTTGCATATGCTCCCCCCCTTTTTTTTTGCTTTTATAGAGGAGTGGCATATTACTTTCCCATTGCTGCAAATTAGCACCAATGAGGTGGCTTAAAACCACGCAAATATATGCTCTTAGTTCTGAAGACCAAAAGTCTGAAAGGAGTCTTTCAGGACTAAAATCAAGATTTTAGTAAGGTTGAATTCATTCTGCTGGCTCTAGGGGAAAAATCTGTTTTCTAGAATTTTCTAGCTTCTAGCAGCTACACACATTCCTTGGATGGTGGCCACCAATCACACCTCTGCAACCTCTGCTTCGACCGTCACATCTCTTTCTCAGATTCTGACTCCCCTGTCTCCCTCTTCCACACTTACATGACTCGTGATTATACTGCTCCCCTCCCCAGAGAATCAGGATCATCCCTCAACTCAAGATCCTTGACTTAATCATATCTGCAAAACCCCTTTTGCCATGTAAATTAACATATTCACAGATTCCAGGAATTAGAGCATGACCATCTTTGGGGAGCCATTATTCTGTCTGCTACAAACAAATCTAAGGAGGTCTTCAGTCTGTCCTTCCAGAAGTCCTGCCCCTATCTCTCCATTCTTAACCATATAATTCCATAGAGTTGATTCTATCCTCTGACTCATGGAAGAGCACGTGCCTCAGGCCTGTGCTGACTACGTGTATCAGTCAGCTCTTACTTGGTCATTCCTCATAACAAATGATCCCAAAGATTTCAGCTGCTTACAGCAACAGTGGTTTATTGCTGTCCATGTTATATGTTATGATGGGTCTACTGTAGTTCTACTGGTCTCTGCTCAGCTGTCTTCTTTATTCTGTCATCCCAGCTAAAAAGAATTCCTCACCTGGGCCATGTCAGTAATATCATTTTTCCTTGATCTAAGATAGTAATGCTCAGTCAGAGGTTATTCTGTCACCCAGATTCAAAATTTGACTACAAGTGCATATGTGTAGGGAGGACATTTTGCATCTCTGAATAAAATTATAATTTGCTCTGGTTCTGGAGGATAACTTTAGAAAAAAACTGTAACAACCAAGATGAAGCTTCTTTCCAGTTGACCCATTCAGCATTTTGTTCACATGATTGAGATCTTCCAGCACCACAATAAGTAGATACAATTATAATGAAGAAAGAATTGAAGGGAAGATACAAATCTGAAACATCTATTGTCTTCAGTTACTTCTTTAGTTATAAGAAAATAAACTATATGAATGTTCGAATTAAGGAGGAACAGAAAGAACACTGAAACAAATGTGAGCACAGGGGGATAAATGGATTATTTGGACAGAATAGTCTAAATTTCTTATGCAAAAATAATTTACCAAGCCCATATATTTGCTCAATTCATGGATTCTTTAAACACTTAGGAAGATCCATGCACATAATCCCAAATTATTTGCCCTGAGATTATATTATACAGATTTTGTAGAGATTGTATTATACAGATTTTGTAGCACATTTGCTATCAAAGTGAAGTTCTGTTCAAGCTAATGGTAAAGTTTTCTTGCATTATTCCAAAGCAAAAACCCCAGATGATAAAACCTCAGGCTGGGATGAGCGTTGTACTGTGTAGAGTCCACAGAAATGGTCTGCATGTGCAGAGGTAGAATTTGCATGTAATTTATTTTCTCAAGACACAGTCTCAGATTGAAATATTGTGCAGCCTCACATATGTAAGTGTGGAATATTATGTACGTATCATTATGTTCCACCAATAAATTCAAGTTTAAAAAATGGGACAAATAAAACACGAAGATTAATTCACTATGAAAGACTAAGGGTAAATCAAGGTGTAAACCTTTTCTTAGCATGATTTTGGTGATGGCTATTTTTCTCCACCCAAAGGATCAAGAATCTATAGCTTTATGGGGGCAAGAAGTTCATTCCTCGCCTGCTTCAAGTTGTGTGGTCTGGTGCCAGCCAGGCTCGAGTCACGCCATAAATGCTTTTTACTGAATCTAAACACAGGTCTACGCAAGGAGCACTGAGCCTACACAGTAGACTAGACGTTCGCTTCTCCCTAAGGACGTGGGCTGTGGAGGATTGAGGCCAACGTGGCTGTTTTCATCGAAACGTCTAACAGAGGAGTCCTGTCCTTGAAAAACGGAAGGAACGACATAAAGAGACTGGTGTGATTCACTCCTAATCTGACCAAAGGAAATGCCTTCCCTCTCTCTCCTCGCCTATATTTCATTGGTCCTGTAGTGTACATGGAAGAGTTCTCTTTAGGGTAAGAAGGTGATTCCATGTGGGCTGCAGGTTGAAACCAAGCAGGGGCCCATGGGGCTCCTGGGCACAAAAGCTTTTCTGTGTACCCCGGTTTCCAGATTATAGGAAATAGGCTTCATTCAGCCTCCAAGACCTTCACTGAGTTCCAATGGGCAGGTTCAAAGAGTTGCTAATTAGGGAAGGGAGGGGACGCAGTCAAGAGAAACAATAGCGCAGCCTTGGGGAGGGTCCTGGTCCCCCCTCAAGGGATACACAGAACAATATCTTCGGAGCTGTTTTACAGTTACTGAAAGCCCCGCCAGGTGGGAGGAGTTAACTGTTTGCTGCCCACAAGCACGAAGACCCGAGACTGGTAGAACCAGAAGGTTGATGATGTCGACTCCCAATTGCCTCACCACCAGCCAGTCAGGAGAATGTCCATGAGCCGACCACGCCCTCTTTGAACCATGGCTGTAAAACTCCTCACTACCCGCTCCAGGTCGGGACACACAGTTTTGCGGGCATGAGCCCGCTGTGGCCCCCTTCACCTGGCAAAGCAATAAAGCTATTCTTTTCTACATCACACAAAACTCTGTCTCCGAGATTTAATTCAGTGTCAGGGAACAGAAGCCAGATTTGGCTTCAAGGTCAGCTGTTATTCTCACTCGGAGGCCCGGAATGAATGATTCTGACCTAAAAGGCCAGGAGGGGGTTTCTCCATTAAAAGTCAAACTGCTCAGCGAGTGCCTTGATTTCAGAGGTACAGCCTACAGAATCCAACTGTGACGTTGGATCTTCCCATACACCCCGGATCTCAGGTCAGGTTTTAAATCCGAATCCAAAGGCCCGGGGTCACTACCCAAAGCCCACAAAACTGCCACCCCCAAATAGACAGAGTCACAGACCCTGTGCCTAGAGGGGAGGTTTGAGGCAGGGAAACCAGATGTGGTGTTTTTGTAAATACCTAAAAGAAGACCATTGAACTTCAAGGGGTAACATTTTCCCAAGGGTAGCTCAGAGAACCAGCTTTGTGGAGGTGAGAAGTGCACAGACAAATCGCAGCCTCAGAAAGAGGCTGAGTGGAGGAAAACTCACAGCTGAGCAGCAAAACGGGGAAGAGTTTCTGGGAAAATGAAAACCTAGAGCCACACGAGCATCGAAAAATACTAAAACAGCACAAACCTGAGACTTGGAAAGAAATCATGAGATAAAATCCAAAGAGATCTAACTGGTAGTAGCCTGATTTAAATTTTGGAAAGAAAAAATTTGGCCAGACACCACGAGATGTTTCCTCTGAAACCTCCTAACATAATCACGGCCATGGGCCTGACACAGCTTCACGTCTGGGGAGGCCTGACAAAGCACTGGTCAAATGTTTTGAGCAAAAACAAACAAACAAAAAAAAAACCAAAAAACCAAAAAAGGCAAATAGAATGGATCTTTGACCAGATTTAAAAGACAAAATACAGAAAAACCCTGTCCCACTGGGGAGAGGAGATATCCATCACTTCAGGAGATATGTTACTTTTTGGATTCACCTGAAATCTGGGAAAAATAACAGAACTTTCTGTGCACGTGAAAGCAGCCCCAAGGGGATTCTAAGCTGCTGAAACACCCCCATCCCCTGCAAGAGACACAGATCTGACAGGGTAAAGGTCACGGGCTCTCAGAGCAAGCAAGGTTTTATCAGCATTCCAAGACGGCATCCCTACCCTCCAATGGAACGGATTCTTTAGGAAATGAAACACTTGTTTTAACACCTTCGCACATGTTTGCACTTCTTTCCCTTTTCCTTGGGGCTCCTTGGGAAGCCCCCAAAATGAAAGAGAATAAATTGTCCTCTGAGATCAGCTCTGAGATCCTCCATCTTCCGGAATGGAAGCCAAGACTCATGCAAGACTTTCCTGTGTTTAGGGGTAAATAACACTGCTCCTCCTTTCCCATTCATTACTGTCACAGGTTTGAAAAGAAAAAAGCAGAGGTCATTTATTACAGGTTATTTTTCATGCAAAACACCCCGTGTTAGCTGTCATTCAAAAGGATGTAGTCTACGCCTTCACTCATATATTAACAGAGCTTTGGGTCATAACCTTTTATGGCATTTGGAATTCCAGAACCTCTGATTAGTGCAATATTTACATATCCTTCAGTAAAAGTGTTCCTCCATAGAAATGCATGAAGTGCTGTAAATTCGTTTGGCCTTTAGTCTAGACTCTGCATGAACTCTGAATTCAAAGCAGGGTGCATTAAAACATATGACTCTGTCTCGTGATGGTGTTTCCATTAACGGGATGCCGGTTAACCCCTTAAAGATGGGCAAGTCTTTCAAACCAGTAACATCAACCCAGGGAGGTCTTTTCAATAAAATTAATAGTTGCCACTTACCCGAACTACCTTGACCATCTGATCCCATTTATACGTTACCGTATAAGAGAAATATTTATGTCCAAATCAGCCTTGATTTAATGGCCTCAATAAGATTTGAACTGGTGGAAATTTACTGGAAGTTTTAAGAACATCATTGAATTATTGCATCATTGTATAGGAAGAGATCACCAGTCAGGACTCTGGGATGTTCGATAATAACGGAGTATCTCCTGTTTATGTGATATGATCAATGTATGCTTTTTTTTTTGTTTTTAATTTGCCAAGTCACATTGTTCCACTAGCTGAGAGAGCTGTGCTGAGTCTTCGGCTGGCTTGTTGCTGCTGCGTAGACTCTTGAAGCCGGCCATACTCCAGTACCGAAACAGTGGCCCAACAGATCTATCAACTCCAGGTTACTTTGCTGAGTCATTTTTTTTTAAATAAAATTTAACCTAGAAAAGGTGTCCATGAGGTACGCTAGAGGTCTCCCAATAAACAGAGCCTCGAATTCCTCCACCAGTGAAACGGAGGAATCTCCTGGACTTCGTCAGAAATAGAGTTTAGAAATCTCCCTTAATCTGCTGCTCGAGCTGCACTGTGGTTTTCAAAAGACAGATATGTTATTGTTATCTTCTGCCCAAAATGGTCTCTCTCCCGGGACATTCGCACGTGTGGATGCCTAGCGGAACGTCATATTTCAAGAAGGATTTTCTCTCTCACGTATCTTAATTCCCACCTGAAGCTTTTGAGCATCGTTTAAAATGTTTGGTTCAATAGAGAAACAAGGGTATTTTTAAATTTTATGTTTTGAAGCTGTCCAGTCTGCCCTGGATGATGAAAGTGGGAATCTGTCTCCCACCCGTAAAAATGACGGGGCTGGTAGACGCACAGGGGTAAGCAGCAGGACGAAGTTGAGAAGACCGGAAGTGGGTGCGTCCTGTGAACGTTACAACGCTCCTTCCAGACACAGGGGGGCTGACACCCCTCCCCTTCTTCCTCTTCAGATCTTTACTCATAACCTGCTTCTACTCTTTCGCCTAATATTCCTTCTTATTCCCATTTTCCACCTCTATTCCTCTCTTTTCTCAAAACCTTTTTCCATCTTTCTGATTATCCACACAGAACCTTGTAAACAAAGTGTATGTATCTAATAGAGCTATGTTTGCAAAACACCTGCGACAGTAAAGCATATCATATTATACTTCAATCCATAAAATCAAAGAATATCATCTTTGCATTTTATTACTTAGAAAATATATTGTTAAAAAGTAATGCTGCGGGCTTCCCTGGTGGCGCAGTGGTTGAGAGTCCGCCTGCCGATGCAGGGGATGAGGGTTCGTGCCCCGGTCCGGGAAGATCCCACGTGCCGCGGAGCGGCTGGGCCCGTGAGCCATGGCCGCTGAGCCTGCGCGTCCGGAGCCTGTGCTCCGCAACGGGAGAGGCCGCAACAGTGAGAGGCCCGCGTACCGCAAAAAAAAAACAAAAAAATGTTATGCTTTCTCCGTAGCTTCTAGAAAATATGTTAATTTTTTAGCGTGGTTAGAGAAACAAGTATGGTTGAAATAATACACATTTTCTCGGCAAGGAATCTTCACTTTAGCATAAGAAGCATTCAGACTTTTTCGTTTTGACTCCTGCATATTTGTTGCAGACAGGAAGCTGGTTTGCAAAGTAAAATGATCATTTATTAAGCCCTTACTATATGCCAATATTGGCGCTACCTAAGTTATTTCCACCGTATTACTTAAGACTCACTGTTATAACCTCTATAGAGCTGGGAATTTTATTCTCAGCTGGGGACCCTGAGGTTCAGAGAGGGAAATTAACTTGTCTAAAATCACGGCTAGGTTGGTGATGGCAAGAAAGAGATTTGAACTTGGGTCTGACCCCAGGCCGTTGCTTTTGACCACGAGGTCATGACAAGTGTGTATTTCCTCTCCCTTCATTGGTTTCATGCCTTGTATCTCAGTTGTGACGGACAGGACACAAGGAGGTGACCGCCTCATTGAAGAGCCCCTTGTTCTGAAAATATCTGATCCCAAAGAGTTTAATGTCCCTCCCCCAACCGAGCATGAAGGGGGCAATAAATTGTGTCCGAATGACAAAATACAGTGAAAAAGCTGACTCTCGCCACTTTCAGAAGCAGACTGGCCGTATCCAGCTTTGTTATGGGTTGTGTAGTCTTCTTGGCTCTCATTACGATGCAGGTACAAACACGTCTTCCCCAAACAGACGCAAATGGCTTGAGGATTATTCTCAGTTTGGGAGTATCCACTCCAAGGCACACTTTTATTGCTATGGGGAGTCACCGAGTCTCTGCCAAAGTCAAAAGCGTTCATGCAAAGGAGAAGAAATATCTGACCAAAAGAGCAGAACCAGATCCTGCAAACGGGGCCGTTCTCAGCACCGCCCTCAGACCTCCGCTCACGTCGGCAGCAGCTGGGCATCCTGTAAACCTCTGGGAACAGTTCAAGCCTCCCCAGAATAGACGGGCTGTGAACATGGTATCTGAGAGGAAAGGGAGAACACCCGGAAGTCCACAGGTACTAGCATCCTTCCGTTAAAACAGGAGAGTCCAATGGGCTTCAGCACTGCGCTCTGTCCACTCTTTCGAGGGTACGAACACGACTCTGATAGGCATCCACGAGCGTTTTAACATAGGTTCCAAGTCCCAACAGCTCACTGTGTGTGCACATGGGCAGAGAGTTGGGTTACTTTGCTTCCTTATTCATAAACGTGAACCCTAACATTTTATTTAAAAGCAAACAAACACCCACCATTTCTGTAGAAGGATTTTACCTCCATCTTGGTCATTAAAGGCCACATGAGTGAGGAGCTTGCAGAGGAAAAGGGGAAGAAGCAGGTGTGTGCAGAGCTCCAAGCCAGGTGGTTTGGAAGGTTCTGGACGTGAAGGAAGGGGCAGCCTGAGGAGTGCTGTGCTGTCGCTGCGGGCTCCTCGAAGAACCTGGGACGAGGCCGTCCTCTCCGGGTCTGTGGACGGCCTGTGCTCAGCACCTTGACGGCATCTTCTGCCTGATGTGACCACATCCCTCCCCTTTCGACAGCAAAGGCGGGAAGCCTGGAACCCAACACCCCGGCTCCTTCACCCACCCGGTGGCTTGAATTCTCGGTCGCCTTGCCTTCGGATGAAAAGTGGGTCTTCCTGTGCAGCCCATGGATTTGATGAAGGTGCCTGGGTGCTGATGTAAAAGCGGAGGAGGACTTATTTATTTCCCACATCAGTTAGGACTCCAGGTCGGAGCAACTCGCAAAACCTCTCCACGCTGCAGCACAGTTTTGCCTTGAATTTGCTCCTTATGGCAGAGAGAGCTAAGTTCGGCTGAGCTTTAGAAACGTGTATTTCTCGTTTTCAAGGGAATATTTGCTTGACTGATACCTGACAGTTTTGGAAACAGATACAAATGCTTTTGCTTCAGAAAACAAAGCTGCACACGACACTTAATCCATTACACTGATGGAGCGCTTGGCCGGTGCAGCTCTTGGCCGTGTGCACTGAAGGAAGGCCCGTGTGCACCGACTTCGGTTTTCGACCAACACTTCGTCTCCTCTTCAAAATATTCCCATCAAAGACCAGGCCCCGAGTCCAAGGGGAAAATGCCTGCACAACAACCATCCTGCCACATAGACGTGTGTCCGGCCGATTTTTAAAATTAAGTGCAAATACACATTCTTTTCTCTACATGGTGACTGAGGCAAACACCCAGTGAAGGGCAGCCTCCCGCTGGGTTCACGTGTGCTCGGATGTTTGCTCGACCAGGGTAACCACAGTGACAACACACAATTACACTCTCCTACCCAAATACACCCTGTTCCTCAACATTTATCTTTTTCCCCCTTCTCTAGAAAACACTCCTACCCGGCGAGAAAATCACCAAGGCACTGAAGTTCAAAATGATTATATAAAAAGAGTCTGTTCTCTGAATACTTTTCTGTCCCTCTATCACGGTCCCTTTCACGGGTTGTCCTGGAGGGGCCAATGTCATCACAAGGGTCCTTATAAGGGAAAGAAGGAGGCGGGAGGGTCAGAGATGCGAAGTCGGAAGCAGCTGCGAAGAGCAGCTGGAAGGTGATAGGCCGCTGGCTTTGAGACGGAGGAAGGGGCCGCCATCCAAGGATGCAGGGGCCTCTGGGAGCTGGGAAGGCAAAGACACAGGCTCTTCCCCAGAACCTTTGGAAGGAGTACAGCTCTGCCAGCACCTTGACCATAGCCTGAGACCCATCTCAGATTCTGACCTCCAGGACTGTAAGATAAAATTTGTGTTGTTTTAAACCATCAACTTTGTGGTACTTTGTTCCAGCAGCAACAGCAAACTGGAATATATATACATACGTATGGATTTCAATCATTTAAATGTGTGTATATGCAGTTGCTCTTCCCCACCAACTTTATTTCTTCCTTTACATTTTCTTCCTTTATATGAGGTCAATCCAGTTTAACTAATCCTTTACCCAACTAAATCTTCAGTTGCACGAACCATTGCTTTAACACCACATAGAAGAGGCCTAAATAATAAATTTTAAAATTGCACTTTATAGATTGTCTCAGTGAATAGGGTCCCCTTTAGACTCCTCTCTGGAGTCAGACAGCCCTGGGGGGGATTCCCGGCCACACCACTAACTCGAGACTCAGGCAATCAGCTCTGGCTCCAAAGGCACGGTTTCCTCATCAATATGACGGGCATCATAGGATGTGCTTTATGAAATTGTTGTGAGGGTCAATGAGCTTATGCACAGGAAGGGCTTCCCATCACATGTCACCACTATTTCCAACACGGTAGCTGAGTCATGGGATAAATTATAGAAACTGCTCTATACCTGAATCCCTAATACCTTGCCAGGGTCACCCCCTTCCCCGCCTCCCTCCTTCAAAGTTTTGCAAACTCCCAGTGTCACCCCCCCACCCTGTGACGTCCTCAATTCTCCCATTTCCAAAGGAAAATTAACCCCTTCTGCAGCATTTTCTTTATAGACACAGAAAGTACTTGTATTATGTGAACGATGGTCGTGTCTCCATTTCTAACAATGTAGCTCATATCCAGCGCTCAAAAACCGTGTAAAACCTACTTGTGTCCTTTGGGGCTCATGGCTGGTAACCCTCTCTGGAAGGGCAGGCAAAGACTTTGTCTTGGCCGTGGTCGTTTACAGGAGTGTGACAACAAAGCTCCCTGGTAAATATCATTATGTAGCCGTATGCAACCAATTCTGAATTTGCTGTGGATGCATGAGGCTTCTCCTTGGCAACAGCAAAGACTCTTGGTAATAATGAAGAACTCACGGGGCCTTCTCATAGCACGGTAGCCGGTGTCTCCATTTCTTGGCCATAAAAATTCTCAGAGACACACTTTAGGTGAAATGGATACATTCAAGATGTGTACAGAGGAGAATGTTCAACTTCAACGTGAAAATTACAGCACACAGGGAGTCCTTTTTTTGTTTGGAAAGCTCACGCTACGCTCATTTTGCCAAGTGACTATTCGAGTCAAACGCTATTGCACCTATGGAAACGGAAGCACCTCTTTCTTGAGAGGTTAAATGTTGCTTGGAGCACACAACGCAGAGGCTGATACTGCTGGGTTTACGACTTGGGTGGAAAAGTTTGACGAGATGACCTAGATGATGCTACGTAACTAATTCCAAAGTAACTGATGTGTGTATGATGGCCAAGAGAAAGTCCGGCTAACTACATGTTTAAAAACATAATTACCTAAAAGTCCTCAATTCAGAACCAATCTCAACAACTTTTAAAAGATGTCCCCCTGTTTATTAGGAAAATTTTAAAAGGCAATTTTTTACAGCTCTGTTGTCTTAAGAAACATAACGAGCGAGTACACTGGCACATTTTTAAACACTCACGGGAAAATGTTTTTGCCTTTTGAATGTTCCAGGGGAAGATACAGAGAGGCAGTCCTTTGTGTTAAGCTGTATTAACCTGCTTATTTAAAAAATAACTCCATGTTTGTCAGGCTACTCAGTCTTTAAAGTAAAATATTCAGAGAGTTCATTTAAAAACAGAGAGGAAACTGAAACCTTCCACGAGGAATATCTCAATTTCTTCCAAGCTACACCATTTAATTCAAGCCTTTCTCTAATGGCCTCGATTTATTCAAAAGTGGTCTAATGCAACGACCCTGTAATTACTGTACCCTCCACACTGATCCAGGGCTGATTACCACTCAGGATCTTAAATCTCAGTAATCTATTTGAAACATTATTAAATATTAGGGATTCGTGTGATTTGCTTTGTCATCACTCTACTTGTAACTTCTCTGCCACTCACTGCCAAGAGATTATGAACAAGACCTGCTGCTTTAATCTCAATTTGTTACACTAAAAACGCAAAATTAAAGAAAAATGGGGAAAGTGTAATATTACCAGGGAATGTGATTGATAACATTGTGTCACGTTACGAGCTTTAATATTATAAACTGAGTTTTATGTTACTCACTTGTAATAGTGACATATTTAACATTTTAAGACTGGATATAATAATTTTATGGGGTAAAATGGATATTATTAGATGATTATACTGTAGCACTTTGTCAAGTTCTTGTATATTAAATACAAAAAAAAAAAACTACAATAAAAATAAGAGGAAGCTCTGCATTCAGCTGAGAGAAAAAAGACGATTCATCCCTGATTCTCTTCTTTGCTCAAGTGTTACCCTGGCCCATCTTAGGGATCTGAATCATGTCGTTCCCGTGGCATCGGATAAAGGCCACGAATGGTATTTTATCCCCATAAATCATTTAAAATCATTTGTTGCTGGCATCGTGGCTGTGTCTTCAGTTTTATTGTCAGGCAGCAGTCCCCCAGCCTGATCTCATTCCTATCTTGGAATATGCGTTCCCAAAAGTCATAAAGAGCAGGGTGTATATGGCCAGTTTAAGAAAGGCTGCCAGACGCCATTGCAGACCCTGGGATGCTGAACTTCTAGAAGTATCTCTTCAAGCAATGCTGCTTAAACCTCTGAGATTACAGTGAAAGGCAGATCAGACTTCCGCAGAACACCTACAACAGAGGAGCAGTTTTCTTTGGGGCCAAAGATTTCACACACTGCACACGGCAGGTACGTGTAAGACCTGATCAGGTGAGAGCCACAGAGGTGAGATGAGAAAAGGGGAGGAATCAGGCTTTGCGCTCCCCGCTGAGATTTCGGGAAATTCTAGCCCTTCCGACCAAACACGGAACACCCAGTGGGGGGGTCTGGCGGTGGGCACTGAGACCAGGAGCAGCGTTCTTTTTATGCCGTTGATACGCACTCTCTTAGCCTTTCCATGTGCTGGGTAGAGCCAACATTTCAAACATATTTGCACTCATCTCCACACTGTTTTAAGGGATGCGGCGCTACTACTCCTTTGTGGATTAAGGCACGTCTCTCTCTCCCTCACCTCCCTTTCCCGATACACAGCCTCCTGACTCATCCCTCCCCTTGGGACAGGAGCTCACGGTCTCATCCCAAAGGCTTTACGCTCCTCCATGATCCTGGACTAGGCAGGTGGCAGTCGATCTTTTTGCTTCCTTTCTCTTTTTCAGAAAAAAGGGGGGAAGAGGAAATTGAGAAGGTGAGGATGCCGGGAGAAAAAGCAGAAAATAAAGCCAGGTCTTCCTACTCATCAGTTCTCACACGAGCTTAAGATTTGTCACAAGCCTGAGGGTGTGACGGGGCGTGATCTAAGAAGTGAACCCAGCCGTCTTCTCAGTGTGGTGCAGTTGGTTACCTGGATAAAGGCACTGAGAAGTCCTCTTCACCTTCACCTCAGGAGGGAGCAGGGCTGTGTTCAGGTGAGGACACAGAATCGCCAAGGCTTCTCCACACCAGCTCACCTGTCAGTGACGCTCCACAAATCCACTGTTGGTGCAGAGGCTTTGGGTCACCCCTGAATTCACAACCATCATTTTCTGAAAACAGGAAAAGTGAAAAGCAAAACTTTACCTTCACTTTCCTTTTTTAAAAAATACATTTATTTATTTATTTATTTTTATTTCTGGCTGCAGTGGGTCTCTGTTGCTGCGTGAGGGTTTCCTCTAGTTGCGGCGAGCGGGGGTTACTCTTTGTTGCGGGGCGCGGGCTTCTCATTGTGGTGGCTTCTCTTGTTGCAGAGGACGGGCTCTAGGCACACGGTCTTCAGCAGTTGTGGCGCGTGGGCTCAGTAGTTGCCACTCGCGGGCGCTAGAGCGCAGGCTCAGTAGCTGTGGCGCACGGGCTCAGTTGCTCCGCGGCATGTGCGATCTTCCCGGACCAGGGCTAGAACCCGTGTCCCCTGCATTGGCAGGCGGGTTCTTAACCACTGTGCCAGCAGGGAAGCTCAGACCTTCACTTTCAAATGCTAAAAACACAATTACATCCCAAACACCTTATGACTGTCTCCTCCAGGCTTTCTTTTACTCTCGAACAGACATATTCTGAATATCAATACAGATCTAAATACAATATAGATTTGGATTTAGATACAAATCCCATACAGGTAAAGGCAAAGATACAGCTAGAGATTTAGATGTAGATTTTATCGATAGAGGTATATGTGGTTACCTTTCTGCTAGCTTCATAATTTAAATATCTGTGGTCATAGTAGCAAGCCTAGTAAAAAAAAAAAAAAAACGATCCAGTAGAGATATGTCAAAAAGTAAGAATACCCACCATAGGTGTGCTTGACTCACCTTACATCTTCTCAGCCCATCTGAGAGGAAAACAAGACCCAGCAATGTCTCATCATTATCGTTCACTCAGAAACCCCTATGATAAAAGCAGGCCCTGCAACATCTAAAAATTTCCCTCTCTTCTGAGAGTAAAGCACAAAATAGGAGTGAATCCAAGGTCCAGTCTATGTGGAAAAATTCCTATCAGGAGATGCACATGTTAAACCTCATTTCCAGTCCAAAAGACAGATTTCTAGTATGATTTGTTACTTCAATAATTCAATTTCCCTGACTCCCCTGATTAGAGCTTAAAAGAAATCCAAGTAGCCTCCAGGACCCAAGCCCAGGGTCTCACGAAGATCCGGCATTGGAATTAAAAGGTGGTGATGTAACCACCTGGTCTCTTTTTTTCCTGTCATATTTGGCTTTTATGAGGCACAATGTCGGTCAACGTTATCCATACAAACTTTCAAGACCAGCGTCTTTTTCCTCTTAGGCTGTTGATCAGAAAAGGGGGCTGAAGGACGGACATTCGTCAGGATGGGACGGAAGGGTATTCAACAGAGTGTGGTACAGGGATGGGAATTTGACCCAGGGCAGCAAAATGTTTGCAGAGCAGTTTTGTTGGAAAATTATCTGGAAGGCTGTATGTATGTGTTTTTCCTTCTAAAATCTTGTTAGTATGGAACTTTTCCCTTTACCTATACGGGAAAAAGACAGTCAACATGAGTCCAGCTCAAGGATCCTGGATTAACCCCAGAGTTTTGACCAAAGCATCAAAGACATATTTGAATATGAAGAAAAGTTTATTTACAGTGTTCTTAAAGAAACCCAATCAACCTACCACACAAAGAACAAAAGATAGAAGCCAGAACTTTGCCTGAAAACTTTTATCGATATTTTCTAAAGACTAAAACAGACTACTTTCTTCGTTATACAGGTCTACTCAAAATTTAACTATTTAAAGCTTTCAAATGGCTGAATTTAGTATTCATAAGAGTAAACAAATTTGCATTTGTGCACTGGCTTCATCAGGGGCTCAGACTCATCTCACTGGAGTGTAAGTTTTACAAGGTGAGCCCTGTGGTTTCTTCAGGCTGTGGACCTGGGTGGGAAGAGCTGAAACCCCTGATTCAATCCCTTTCCAGTCTCCCTCGCCTCTCAAGTCTTGGCCTGGGAACCAGGGATCCCTTCTTGGGAAGTCCTCCCAGAGAGCTCAGCTGACCCTAAGGACACCTGCCCTCCCGTCCACTCACGTATCACAACGTGTGTGTCAGTGCAGCCCGCTTGTCCGTCTGGGTGCTGGGCTTCTGGAACCAGAAACCACATCTGTCCTGTCCAGGTGTGATCAGCCTCTTAATGAATGAACGGGGCCACCTTTCCATCACGTGAAGGCGACCGACACCCGTAACCGTGCAATGCTGGCTGTGTGGCCTGTGACACGAGCTCACAGAACATGCTGGCAAAGTGGACAAGGCGTATGGCCGCTGCATTTATTAACAATGACTTTGAGTTCCAAGAAAGCAGCGTGCACATTGTGCAAAATGCTCCCTGTGACCCCCCAGGTGCTCTGTAGCACTGGACAAGACCCCAGCTGTCTTTAAGTGGTTGAGTCTGAGGCCCCCCAGGGCATTAAAGCAGCAAAGCTCCAGAGCGAAGAAAACAGTCAGTCTTTGGAACTAGACAGATGCAAGTTCCAATCCTGGTTCTGCCACTTTTCATGGGGCGACATTTGATAAGTTAATTAACCTCTCTGAGCCCCAGAGTGTTGATATTAATAGCTCTGACTCTCCAAAGTGCAAATAACAAAATCATCCTTAAGAGGTAGATATAAATAAGACGTGTATATGAAGCACACAACAATATATTTTAGATGAAAATAACTCATTAAACTGCCATGAAAAGCCAGGGTGAGTGGGAAGAGGAGAGAATGAAAGGCTGGCTTTGAACTTGGTGAGAGGAAAAAAATTGAGAAGACATTTAGTGATTCAGCTGCACTATTATTAATGTTATTATTTATAAAGCATGTTAAATGAGTAAGACATTTTACCAAACACAGACAATAACATCGTCTCTATTTTTACTTAACCATCACAAAGACATAAAACCAGCCTCCTAATTGTCTCAGTCAGATGTTTCGGTGGTGTTTTATAGTAAAGGTAGATTTCATGGTGCTATTGTAATGCTGTGTGTGATTTATGTCTGCAAAGTACACCATCACACACACCCTCCAGAACACCTGGAGAAATGGGGGGGGGAAGAGAAAGAGGCTTACTGTTGGCTGTATCTGTATCCCATAACTTTAAAGTTTCTTAATAAAAAAGAAAAAACAGATTCCAACCAAAGCTAGAACGGCACCAGAAATGTCGAGAAGTATGAAAAATAATTACTCTTCGGGAAGAAATTACTAGAAATACCAGTGAGTGTATATTTTAGATCTGATTCCAAGCCTGGGCCAAAAGATGGAGGATGTAGAGAGTCAAAGTCGTCTTCCATTGATGTTCCATGTAGCAGAATCCATCCCGTGACTCGTGACAGACGGATGATGGCGTCAGAGGCCCCGACGGGAAGGGCGCTTCCTTGTTCGACCCAACTGTTGCTTCTGTGGACTTTTTGCCTAAACTCTTCTGCGGGTTCTCTACCCACCACTGCTTGTGAGAGATGGAGTGGGGGCTTCTCTTGCCCTCCCCCGCACTGAAACCCAAGAAGCATCCATCTCATAAACGAGGGTGTTTGCAGAGAGCACTTTGGTTGAGTTTCAAATTGTCCAAAATTATGAAGCAGCCATTTTCTAAGTCTTAGCACCACCGAGCTAATTGCAGGGACCACTTTATATTATGACATGTTCATGGCACAGCACAAGGGTGGCACGTGGACTTGTCAAAACAAATAAACCTCTTGTTTTTTTTAAATGAAATCTATTGCACAAAGAGCTAAACAAATTACAGGGTAGAGGCAAATGTCTACCTCCCCAACAGCATTTACTACGTGGAGAAAAACAGTGGAAACGTTCAGGAATTGACTGAAAAATTAACTGAGCACAGATGAAAGGTGAGCGTGAGGGCAGTCAGGATAACATCCTCCTTTATCATTCAGGGACCCAGGGGCCCACCCCACAGGCCTAGACACAACTCACTGCTGAGACCGCAGGGGACTCTGGGCAGAGGCCCAGGAGAGGTGTCAAGGCCCTGGGGTGGCACAGAGAAGGGAAAGGAGATACTGCTCAGGTTACAGGACTGGGTCCATCCCTGGTCCCTGAAAGTCAGAGTCTGGTTCAGCATCCGAATCTCTACCTTCTTGTTTTTAACCAGAGATGAGAGAATTGGCCCGAAACGAGAATGGCAAATAGACAAGAACCAGGTTGTCAATAAAAATAAAATATAGAAGAAAGGGGCCTGCTTTAAAACGAAATGAACGAAATGTTTAGATCGGAGGGCAAAGGAGCCAGAGCAGAGGAGAACCGATAGAGCCTGTCTGGATGGTCACTGACAAAATGTTTCAATTGCTTTTTCAGATCAGGGTACAAGAAAGACTGGGACAGTGCCCAGAGATGGGTGAGCCAAGGACGCTTATCAGAGCTTTCTGTATATTAACTTTTTTCAAAAATAGAAAATAATCTATAGGCCCTTCAGAACAAAACTGGTTAAGTAAATAATACATCCACAAAACAGTTGGCTTTGCAACCACTAAAAAGGATATGGTAGACAAAAATTTATTAGCATGGAAGATGTTCACATGATAGATTAAATAAAGAGGTTATAGAACACATGTAAAATATAATCTCATTTTGGAGAACATAAGTTACTCTATCCTATTATATTAGCTATCGCATCATATATAAAAACTCTTTGGAGACATAGTGACCAAAATGCTAACAGCAGTGGTTATCTCTTCACTGTGAGATTTCAGATAGTTGCTTTTTCTTTTAGAGAACCAGTCTTTTCTAATTTTTAAAAAAATTAACGTGTTTAGTCTAATATTTTTTTATAGATTTATTTTATTTATTTATTTTTTGGCTGCATTTGGTCTTCGTTGCTGTGTGCAGGCTTTCTCTAGTTGTGGCAAGCAGGGGCTACTCTTCATTGCGGTGTGCGGGCTTCTCGTTCCAGTGGCTTCTCTTGTTGTGGAGCACGGGCTCTAGGCACGCGGGCTTCAGTAGTTGTGGCATGCGGGTTCAGTAGTTGTGGCATGCGGGCTTAGTAGTTGTGGCATATGGGCTCAGTACTTGTGGCTCACAGACTCAGTAGTTGTGGCGCACGGGCTTAGTTGCTCCGTGGCATGTGGGATCTTCCTGGACCAGGGTTCGAACCCGTGTCCCCTGCATTGGCAGGCGGATTCTTAACCACTGTGCCACCAGGGAAGCCCTAGCCTAATATTAAAGGGGAACTATTTGGAATTTTTTTAAAAGTAAAGTGAAAAGGAAGAAATAGCCAGACGTAGTACATACTAAAAAAATAAAGAGAGAAAAGAAAAAGCCCACAAGCACACAGCAGAGGAGGCAGGGTGATACAGAAATGCAGCTGCTGTTGCTACAGACAGACAGGCCTTCCTTCCTTCTGTCTATGATCAGCCCCATCCATTTGTTTCCAAAGTGTGAGACCAAGTAGTGGTCTCCTTCTCTGTTTCTGAACGTAATAGAAACAAAGCCTGCAAAACCAGCCCCGGCTGATGGCAGAAGATGCCTGGCTTTCCGAAGCACATTCCAAGTTTAATAGTCCATCATTAGCTAGAGACGCAGCACACATAATACTCTACCCGTTGACTTTTTTTTCCTACTAATTCATTTAAAAGAATAGTGTCAGTAAATCCAAAATCAGGCAAGGCTGCCCGGACAGTAGTCATTCATCAGACAGGTGACGTGTCTTTAAAATAAACATGGGCGTGTGATGCGGAAGCAGACACACACACAGATCTATAATAAGACCGTCGCTGGCAGGACGAGGGAGATGTTTGGATAAGTGGTGCCAGCAGCGTTATCCACCGAGGGACAGCAAGGGACACACCGCACGCGGTGGTGGGCAGGTACTTGGAGATGGTGGCCACTTCGGATGGAAAAGATGCCCCTATCCTGGGGAGCCTGGGGGCACAGGTGAGGGAGAGCCGAAGTTCAGACCACCCCGTAGCCCAGGACCACAGTCCCCCACAGACAACACTGCAGCCTGGCAATCACTTCCACTCCTCGTCAATATCGAGGCCATTCCCATGGCATCTCCTGGGTGAAAAGCATTTCTTTCATCAACCTCATCTCTATGGTGAAATCAAGCTCATTGCAAGCTGGCTGCATCTCATATGGCTTTCTCCAGACCAGATTACTGGAAATGCCCGCTTTTTTTTTTATTTTTCAAATAATTTGCATGGTTTTGGTGTTGCTGCCAAGACAAACCTATAAAAGGGTCATTTTCCAAAAGAGACAGGATGTGAACAACTGTAACAATGACATAGATTTGCTTCCTGGGTCAACGCCCCTGAAAGCAAGCACCACCTCTTACAGATCAGCCAGAGGTGAGTTCTCCCCTTGAACCCCACGTGACGGGGCTTCGTCGTGCTGCTCTGCACCATCTGAGCGTGTCCCCCTGGGCGTCAGCCAAGGACACACACCGCATCCCTGAAAGAATCAGCCCAGCTTCGCCCTGAGCCTACGGCTAGAGAGATTTCCTGCTGCAAACGTGGCACAAAATCATTTGCACGTGCGGAAAAGGACCAAGCAACTTACAACGACACATGAGGGGCACGCATCTTTTAATGCAAAGCACAGAAGGGCTAGAACGAGCTCTTCACTCCACTCTTACTTTCTGGTTATTTGAGACTGTGTTCAGGTGAGTGTCTCACAGGGACACACGCTCTCCGAAGAATCCCCAACATCATCCAAGCTTTTAGTCAGCCTCGCTTTCCAGGCTGTGCTGTTTCCAGCTCCGTAGGTGAAGGACGCCCCGGGAGAACATTTATACAAGGAGAGGGGCACAAAGCTTAAACAATACAAGCGCATAATGTGTCCGTTTCTGGGTGAGGTGGGCAGACAACGTGGCACCCTCTTTACCCAGTCTTGTTTGCTCATAAAACCCTAGGGAACCCAGCAGAGCCCATCAGTTCATCCTAGAACCCCAGGGAAAACGGCACACTTGAGGTTTAAAGCAGACGCGCCGTAAAGAAGAAAGAGCCGAGCCTGAAGGAGAGAACCTGGGGACCGGTCACTTCCAGCTCCAGCTCATCACAAGGGGTGATACCACAGAGCACCCCCTTCCGTGCTCCAGGTTTCCAAACTATGAAACAGAGATGGAAATATTGCACTAACATCCCTCCCAAAGGCCCCAACCCTCAGTGTGAGAGCACAGGACAGTGCCATCGAGTGTCCGATGCTATTCACTCTGCTTCGGTGTGTCCACAGGAACGCACAAAGGCCGTGACATTAGAAGATGGAGAGCTTCAGAAGCTTTCTTATTGGAACGGTTGCCTTAATTAATTTGCGTCCTCTGCGAGCTCCGCCTCCCCTGCCCGCTTTAGGAAGGGGCATCGACAGGTACCTGGATCATTTGGCCGATGCAGTGAGTGGGTCCGCCTCCCCTGGGGGAGGAGCTTTGGTGTGATGAGTAAAAGAGATCAAAGCTCTTTGTCCTTCACGTGCTTTTCTTTCTTTCCTTCTCTACGTTAGAGCAGTAAGGTGATGTTTATGGGATGCGGAGAGAAGCTTGCCGTCCGCGAAGATTCTGTTTGGGAGTCTCCCCTGGGATGAGTCAGCAAAGGGCCGGGAGCAAGGTGTTTTGTCCCCGTACTGTGGGCCATGGGGGTCCTTTTTCACCCCCCTCAGCATTCGTCCCGCGTCTTCTCGGTCTTCGTGGGAGTTGTTCATATGAATACAGAAGAGCTCGGAGCCCGAGGCAGCCGCACACAAACGGTGGCGTCCTCTCAGCTCCACTACGCGTGGCTCAAGCCTGACCCTCGCCCTCCCTCCGGGTACCTGCTGCTCCTTCGCTGACTCCCCCGCTCAGAAAAGGGCCCCATGGGCTTCTCCTGCAGGAAATCTGGGAGCAGCTTCACACTCCCTCATCCGGTCCCCTCCCGTCCAAAGCATCACGAGATGCTGCCACTTCTGCCCGCCGGTACACATTGGTGTTGGCCTCCCTCACCTCCACCCTGGGTCACAACCTCTCCCCTCACCCAACAGCCATGACGAGCCTTGAGAAATACAGTTCAGATCACGTCATCATCTGCTTTGGAGAGCCATCCGTGTCTCACGTTTTCACTTAAACTCAGGGCCGGAAGTCCTGGCCCTGGCACAGCAATAGGTCCTGCCTTTCTGGCCGCTACACATCCTGACTCTTGCCACATCTGCACCCTTTCGTTTCCCTACTAAGCCACACTTCTCCCCTTGCAAGCTCTTCCCCCGCCTTCCCTGGCGCCTCCCTGCTCATCCTTCAGGATGCAGCCTCCACAGCCCTTCAGCTGAGAGTTCCCTGACCCCTCCTCCAAATCCGGATCAGGTCCCGCATTTTAAAAATATCAATTTGGGGGCTTCCCTGGTGGCACAGTGGTTAAGAATCCGCCTGCCAACGCAGGGGACACGGGTTCGAGCCCTGGTCTGGGAAGATCCCACATGCCATGGAGCAACTAAGCCCGCACGCCACAACTGCTGAGCCCGGGCGCCACAACTACTGAAGCCCTCGCGCCTAGAGCCCGTGCTCCACAACAAGAGAAGCCACCGCAACGAGAAGCCCGCGCACCGCAATGAAGAGTAGCCCCCAGAGTGGCTGCAACTAGACAAAGCCCGCGCGCAGCAACAAAGACCCAACGCAGCCAAAAAGAAATAAATAAATTTTTAAAAATATCATTTGGTCATTATCAATGTATTTGCATAGGGGTTCATTAAATACCTTTTGAGTGAACAAGTAAATAACTCATGAAGAGGTCTTTTCATTTGTACATATGTCCAGGTCATATTTTTCACTTTTCTGCAAGAAGAGCTGGTCAGATCCCTTGCTGCAGTCCAGATATATGATTTCTCTCTTAATTTGTCCATTTGCTAATGTTTTTAAAGCTTTCAAAGGAGGAAATGCGGTTAGACTCAGCACGATTGTTTCAATAATCTGTATTTATTCAATAGACATTTCCAGAATCCAATGCTATGTCAGCCCTGGGCCGGGAGGGGATGACGTGGAGGGACCAGTGACACAGTTCTCAGTGAGCTGTTTCCTCTTCCAGGTGCTCTCAGACCATCTCCGTAATGCCATCTTCCAGAAGACTCTGCTCAAGCAAACCGCTATGGACCGTGTGAATCTACCATCTTATTATTTTAAGAAACTAGAGCGACATTTGTCTCTTTCTTGGCACTTCCTCAATTTTCACAATCCCTCTAAGGTCACCGACAGTGCTCTCATCTGTAACTTCTTTCCACGTCTTCAGATGGACTTGATCCAGTACAGGACATTCAAAGGAATTTCAAATATCTTGGAAACACTTCTTTTTAACCCCACAAATTCTTTTGACCCCCCCTCTGTTTTCCCTCCCATCTTTCATCAAAGTGCCAGTCACAGTGTAAGGTATTAGACACATAAACATGTCCCTGCCCTTGAGAAACGTTTTACAATGTATTGGCTCATGGTTACATAATCTAGAATTTATCTGAAAATAATAAACAGCTTTCTCGATGCCATTTTATATCATAGTCACTTATCTATTTGCCTTGCAAATTATTTTAATGAGAAAGTAGTCCAGTGACATTGTAAGTTCATCACAGTAGTTCCTGCAGTAAGTTCCCTCTTTTTCTCCCCTGAAGTCTTACATTGTAACAGATGCTTCCTCGTGGCTTCCTGAAGTGATACTATGATAAAAGAAATGGTCTGAGAATCTCCAATGGCCACTTTCTTCCATTTAATAGTTATGTAACTGATTTACGTGACTTCTAAATGTTTTCTATTAATAGTGCAAGTTTAAATTCTAGTTCTCCAAGCAAACGTGTCAAAAGAGGCTCCTTAATTTGGTTCATTACAAACCCAGCAGGTGTCCAGCCAAGGGCCAGACTTGTACGTCTTCTGAGGAGCAAAGGCATTTGGGTGGCAGAAGTTCTGCCATGCCTGGCGCCATGAAAGGTGCGCCCTGCACTCTGAACCCTGTCTCCACGCTCCCCAGAAAGCCCACCCTCCCCATCCACAAAGGCGGGGTTCTTCCAAAGCACGGCAGCCTCATCATGATCCGTGTTTGCCTTGATCTCACTCAGGCATGGAATGCTCCCCGTCCCGCCAGCTCTATGTCTGACCCTTAACTGGCTACAGTTCCTCCACCTTCATTCCTCCAGAAGCATCATCACCTAGCAGTACTTTGATCTCTTTTTCATTTTTATTTTTTCTTTAAAGAGAACACGTATTTTTCCGGTTTTTGCCAAGAGTGACTAATTGCATACAAATTTTTATTTTCAATCTTACTCCCTAAATCTTAGGTCTATGTTTCCAGCTACTTTATTGTATTCCAGGACACTGTCATTTACATATGAGGATAATGGTAATGGTGAGGACGGTGGTGATCAGAATGGTGATGGTGATGATGACATCATCAGAACCTCACGCTTGCCCTGGACGGAATCCCTGCCTCTGGAAAACATGGTCATTCAGCAGATAATTTACAGGGAGAGAAAGAAGAACAACCTACTCTAATGAATCTGCAGATCCCTCAGAGATCAAGACACTCCAGTGTGTGAGACAAATAAACAACAACAAACATATGTATATACACATATATGACACATAGTGACAAATACCATGAGGAAAAACAGAGCAGAGAAGTGCATAGAGAATAAGTAGGATGGTTCCACTTAGAGAAGACAGCGTGGGAGGGGAGGCTGCTCTGAGAAGGGGTGGAATGAAGTGAGGGGACAAGTCAAGCAAAGATCTAGGGA
>NW_006775077.1:1180000-1206195 GCF_000442215.2 Lipotes vexillifer | reverse complement strand
TCTAGGGAAAGAGCCTCCAAGAAGCACAAAGGTTTTGTCAAGGACAACAATATTTATCCACCACAACGTGTAGCCCACTCCCTGGGATGCAGATAATGCTGCATATTTGTTCACCAGAATGTGGAAAAGCATAGTGTGTATATTGGGCTTTAGCGGTATTTCCAAGTGCTGACCAGAAAAATTAGATATGAGTCTTTCCCCAAACCAGAGGTACTTCCAGCATCAGTGAAACTAACGGTATTTATAGGTGGACTCACTGACAAGTTTGATCTAGAAAAATGCTTAAAGCTGCAAATCTAGAAAGACCTTACAAGTCTACTCACCTACATTTCACTCGCCAAGCACTGTTTTCCAGAATCTTCCCAGTATTTTTAGTAAAGTAGGAAACCCCAAGGTTGTTTGGAGTCATTCATGGCAGACGAATGGGCCAGTTCCAAGGAGGGGGCTGTGTCCTGCCTGGGCCCCCAGCTCGTGTCCTGGGATGTGGCCTTGGACCTGGAGCCATGCTTCTCGCTTCATCTTTGCCAAATTCCGGGATTTACGCTCCCCTCGCCAGGTCTGCACACCTGGATCCCGGGGGTCAGCAGGACCCGCGCGGATGGGGCCGGCAGGGGGGCGGGGAGTTGCTGTGTGACCCACGCTGGGCCTGGCCTGGTGTGGCCTCAAAGACCCCCCGGGTGCCCGCGCTTCCCCACCCACCTTCTCAGTCAGCACCGTCTTCCCACTTTTAAGGCAATTCATTCACTTGAGAGCCCCCGGAGCGCTGAGACAAGGGCGCCACCAACCCACCAAGGCCACATCGGAGCTCCGTGCAGAGGGCCCAGTTGCCTAACCCCACCCCGAAGCCTCGCTGGGCCTTTATTCTCGTCCCCGGGACCCGAAGGCCTGTGGGCAGAGCTCACCGCCTAGACCCGCTCGGTCCAGCCTTTGGCAGAGCAGGTCCTCGGAGGGCTGACCCCAGGCATGATGCGGGCGGCTTTCTCCGTCTCCCCTCGCCTTGTGCCCGGAAGCTGTGTCCAAATGGCCATCCCCTTCTCCTGCGTCTCCCCACCCACCCGCCCTCTCTCCCTGGGCTCCTTTCGGGAGACGTTCACTGTTATGGACTGCATTGCATCCCCCAGCATCCACTGGTGATGCCTAACCCCCAGTGTGACTATGTCTGGAGATGGGGCTTTAGGGACATGACTGAGGGGGGTCCAACAGGACTTGTGCCCTTCTAAAAATTAAAGGAGACCCAAGACCCCTCTCTCTCTCTGCCGTGCTGGACCCAGCAAGGAGACAGCCGTCCACAAGCCAAGGAGAGAGGCCTCCCGAGAAATCAGTCCTGCAGACGCCCTGCTCTTGGGTGTCCAGCCCCCAGACTGTGAGACAAGGTATTTCTATTGTCTAAGCTGCCCAGGCTGTGGTGCTGTGTGACGACAGCCTGAGCAGACAGATGTGCTCAGTATTCCGTCTATATTACAAAAGGATGGACAATTTTATTCCCCAAATACAGGAGTCTGCGTCCTCTGCAGTCACACCTCCTGCACCCCTTGCCCCGGAAGAACGTGGCATCCCAAGCCCTCTCCATCCTCCCCGCCCCCGCCAGCCTCGGCCCATCTCTTGTCTCCCCACCCCGGCTCCGTCCTGTCCTTCCTTCTGCTCACACAGCCACAGCGCCCGGCCCTTCTCCCTGCGGGGCTGGCGGCCTCTTTCCCCTCATGCCGTGAGAATGTTTGAACCGTGGGCCCTTCCCAGTGCCCTCCAGGCAGAGCTGTCAGCCTGCTCCCCCTTCCCTCCTCGGCTCTCTCTCTGGAGCGTCCCCCCGGGCTCTGGGCTGGAGATGTTGTGTAGACGCTGGCTGCCCCCGCCCTGCAGCCCAGCGCTCCTCTCCTGCGCCCGGCGCAGACCACGGGGCCAGCTGCCCTGCCCTGTTCCCGAACCTCTAAGGATGCGAGGTCCGGGCCCCGCCGTTTTGGTAAAGAGCGCCGCGCACATGCCCCGAGACCCAGGCCCCCGTCGAGGCCTCAGGCCCGGCACAGCCCTGGTCGGGGCCCGGGAAGCAGGACGTCCCGGGAGCCTGGGGATGTGTCCGCCCTACAGCCTGTCTGTCCTTCCTCCACGCTCGGGACCCGGGACCCCAGTCCTCACCCGGTCTGCTCCGAGCCCGAGGGCAGGGTCCTTCATTTCCACGACCCAAACGCTTCCTGCAGGCACGATAATCCACTCCGCCAACGGCAAAGCGAGTGGCCTTCGACAGACAGGAGGGCGGTCACGTCTGCCCACAGCGACCCCCGCCCTCTAGGGTCCCGCGGCCCCGCCCCCGGCCGCTCCTCTGGCTCCGCCCCCGCCGGCCTGAGCTCCTGCAGCCCTGCCTCCCCGCGGCTGCGTCGGCCTAGCGGGCCTCCTTGGCTGCGCACACCACGTGGTTTCCCCTCCAGCCCTTTGTCCTTCTCGCCCTCGGCCTGGATGTGACATTTGTCCTTCTGGAGGAGGGCACACGTCCGCAGAGGCCCTGCCGGCCACCGGCAGTCCTCTTCACGACTCCCGGCCTTTCTCTGTTTACCGCACTCATCTCCTTCCGAAAGCTGTGCATTTGTCCTTTTGACCACTGCGTGTGTACCCCCAGGAGACAGTAAACGCCCTTGAGAGACGAGCGCTCGGCGTCCGATGCACCCCGCCCCCCCCGCATCCCAGGTGCCTGGATCCCAGCGGGAGTCCAGCTGGTGCTCACTTCGGGGACAGCGGAAGGAATGCCATCGCCGCAGACGGCCAAGGCCTGCGCGCCCCCAGCGCCTTCGTATGTCTTCATCTTGGCAGTGCCCTCACCAGGCAGTAAGCCCACTGTCTGGCATGCAGTAGGTGCTCAATACTTGTTTGCTGACAAAAGTGATGAATAAACTGAGTTTGAAATGGGGGTTCCTTTACATTCTAGTGTGACCGCCATCTGCCATCTAGTGGTGAGAGCGGGCAACTTCAGGACGACGAGCTCGGGAGAAGCAGTGAGGGAGCCGAACAGGGATGAAGGCCTATGGTTACCAGGGCGACGGCGGGGTTCCCCTCAGCTCCATCCTCCCGTCTGTAGGAAGAGCCCGGAGCATTCCGCTGTGGAGCCAGATCTTGCACGTTACTGCGGAGTAGGGTGGGTAACACGTTGAAACCCCAGCAAAGTAAATGATGCAAAAGAAAAGGAGCGCCTGATAAATGCACATTAAGCTTCCAGTGGTCCCACAGGTAAGACTGTGCGAATATTCGTGGTTGTGTTTGATGCTCCAGCGGGACAATCTGCTTTTCTCCCGACTTTGGGGGGATCAGATCCGTACGGAGTTTTGACTGAAAAGTACAGCAACACTGCGTTCCGAGTTTCCTTGGGGAACCTACAGACAGTGGGGCGACATTCAAGTGAATTGAGAAGGAAGGATGAGAATGAGGGAAAGGTGAAGAAAGCACGGATTAGGGATCACAGAGATGCCCGAACGACACACACTCACTACGTAAGATTACAAAAATGCCGTAAGACTGCAAACTCCAGGTACCCGTGGGTGCGGGGGAGTCACGTGACCCCTCTGGACCCCAGCTTCCTTCGTATAAACAAGAATTTTGGAAGACGTGGTCTCTGGGGGTTTTACAACCTTCACGTTTCCTAGGCAGATCCCTAACTAAAACCTTAATGTACATTCATGACAGGTGTGAACTTTTCA
The DNA here is from genome assembly GCF_000442215.2 of Lipotes vexillifer. Classification (NCBI taxonomy): domain Eukaryota; kingdom Metazoa; phylum Chordata; class Mammalia; order Artiodactyla; family Lipotidae; genus Lipotes; species Lipotes vexillifer. The sequence goes on along the minus strand of NW_006775077.1, from coordinate 1,202,515 downwards.
AATATTTCCTTGAATAGTGGTTTGTTATGTTTCTGTAGGGTTCACCTCAAACTGAAGGGCGCTGATCCCAGATGAAATGTTACATGATTCATTAATACATTAGCCTGCGCCTCGGTTATGTGGAACCCTAACAAGGCTTCGAGAAAGCTGAAAAGACACAGGACTGAGGAGACGGGAGTGGGCCTGCCACTCTGTGAGCCGTGGCCTCCCCGGCACAGGGCGAGTCAGGCCACATAGGTGGCCAAACACAGCGTCATAAACAGGCACTGAGAATCGCTGTCCGTGATGGTCCACCAGCAGGCGTTTTAATAAATCCCAGGCATTACTTGACCGCAGGCTACACAGACAACCGTGGGATGGGTGCCAATCTTATTCTTGGGGTAGTTAGTCAAGAAGCCCTGGGTGTTCGGAAGTGGCAGGCCCTCCCTCCCCCCCCCCATGCCCACACCCTCTCATACTCTCAGTGCACAGCCTAATCGCTCCCAGGTGTGGTGGTACCTGCGGGGCACCTCAGCCCACCTTCCACGCCGGACGGGCACTCAAACCATCCCAGGGCGTGAGCCAAGGCCCCCTGCCCCCCCTGCCCCATATCCAGCCCCCGTCCACCACCCAGCCCCCAAGCAGAGTGTGCCCAGAAAACATCCACCACCTCACTCCTGAGAATGAGACTTGGGACCAAGACCCAGACACTGGGTGAAGGAAAACCAAGTGAGGAGTGAGGTTTGAGAAGAAATTCCACAGAAGGCTCAAGGAATATAAGGATTGCAACATTCCTGTTATTGTGGTTTTTAAAAATACATCCCTCGGAGATGCACATTGACATATTTACAGTTGAAATGTCATGACGTCTGGGAATTACTTAAATGATTCTAAGTCAAAACAACCACGATGGGCTTCCCTGGTGGCGCAGTGCTTGAGAGTCCGCCTGCCGATGCAGGAGACGCGGGTTCGTGCCCCGTTTCGGGAAGATCCCACGTGCCGCGGAGCGGCTGGGCCTGTGAGCCATGGCCGCTGAGCCTGCGCGTCCGGAGCCTGTGCTCCGCAACGGGAGAGGCCACAACAGTGAGAGGCCCGCATAACGCAAGGAAAAAAAAAAAAAAAAAAAAAAAACAACCACGACAACAAAGTAAAAGATAACCAACAGATCTTGGCAAAATGTTGTCATTGCTGGAATCTGGATGATGAATATGAATGAGAGTGTGTGTGTAACTTTCCATTAAGAAAAAATTAGAATAAATGTAGAATAGAAGGAAAAAATAATCACAATACATGACTATAAGGGCCTTGATAACAGTTTTAGGAAAGCAGATGTCTGGAGCATGAAGGAAAGAACCGAGAGAGAAGGAAAGACTGAGTCTGGGCAAGATTGGCTAATGGTTCACTATAGGACCCACCTGGAAGTCACGCTCAGAAATCGCAGTCAGTGTTTTCATCTCTATGTATGTCAGTTCTTAACTTACAGAAGGTCAGCCAAGAGAAACTTTGATACTCCTGAAATATGAACGCAGAAATCCAAAATGTCTTGTTCTGATCCAGTGATGGCCCTCCACCCATCTCTTGGCGGGCCATGCTATGTACACCCCTTACCTGGCGGACGGCGGCGGGGACCCACGGGATGATGGGTGTCAGTGCTTTGGAAAGTGGTAGCACGTCCCGTGAAGTTCATCATCGTTGCTAGGCTGCATGCAGGGCATCAAGGCAGAACAGAGCGGGGCGCTCGCAAACCCAACACAACTGGGCTCCGATGGTGTGGCCGCAAGTTACTGGCTGTGTCACTTTGACTAGGCTGTATCTCCTTCTCTGACCTTCTATTTTTTTCGCTTATAAAATGGAGCTAGTAATGCCTGCTTTGAAGAGTGCTGTGAGGCTTAAATGACTTAAAATAGATGAAAACTTTCTACCTCAGTCCCTAGCACACAGTCCTTTAAAACATTAGCTCGTTGTTGCTATTGTCCTGAATGTATACCTCAAGACTGAAAGGTGTATCACCTAGACCTAGACTAAGACAATTCACTGTGCAACACGGTCTGACCCATGTCCTTCCTGGCCTTTGTCTTTCTTACCTAAAAGGTCTCACCCTCTCTGTCTCATGTTCAAGCTTCCCCTTGACCCCTGGACTGTCCACCCCTGGCTTGTCTCTAGTCCTTGAACGACGATACACACACACAGGACTCATGACAGATGCACGGAATCTACACAAAGGCAGGCTATCGTGCTGATGCTGGGTTTTGTCACAGCAACCTCCCCACCGATACATGTTGTGGATCTTTGCCTGAAGCCTCACTTTGAGTTAATGTCATCAAGGGATAATTGACAATGATCTCCACCCCTTTCCTCTTGTCAGATTTGACAATTCAAAAGATGTTGTAAATGTACCGAGGGGCATTTCGCAGAATACGTTTCCTTAGGCTCTTCCTCGCGGAAACTCACACGTCACTTTTCTCTCTCGTATCAAGATCTTCTTACAGATGACCCAAGTCAACTAAGGTTTGATGCCAGATGCAGATTCTGTTTTAATTCCAAGTCATTACCCCAAGCATTTTATAAAATTGTTGCCAAAATTTCGGGCGGGTGCCACCCGGTCCTGGGGACACGTGGGCATCTGGTTGATTTTCCGAGCTCCTTGACCTCTCTCCCCAGGTGGACCCCATCCCTCTACCATCTACACCCCCAGAGCTTGTAGCCCTCTGACTCAGAACTCATGTTGACATCTGCCTTCCCCCCCGACTGTGAGAGCGCCGAGAGCATGTGCTATTTTGTTCCTCTTTCTAAGCTGGTATCCAGGCCTGCCTGTACTTAGCCACGCCGGGCACCCAGAATTTGTCGAATGAACGTATAATGTCAAAGTTTCTGCACAATTTCAGAGAAGCCTGAAGTGCCTTGCGTGTTCATCTGGTTCCAACTGCCCTCTCCGCACAGGGGCCCCGATACTGATCCCCTCACATGTGAACACGGAGCTTCTGTTGGACCTCCCCAGGGTCAGGGAGTCTGTTGTCCTACTGCTGAGTGGCCTGACCCTCAGGTCATCCTGTCTGTTAAGCCAAAGTCAGCCTGTACCTTCCACCCACTAGTCCCAGGTCTGCAATGCAAAACATCCACAAGTTCTGACTTGAGCTATGTCTCAGGGCAGACCTCCAATCATCTCGTAACTGCTCACCTGTCTTGTGTGACACCTGTCTTCTCTGAAAGAAACCCCCTCTTCTGGTTTCTGTTACCCCGTCCTGGAAATGTTCCTAGTTTGTCTTAACCACTCTCTAGATGTCATGCCCAACACTGAACAGAACATGACACAAGGAGACTCGTGGAGCACCGTCAAGTGGGATGACCCTTCTCGTGACCTGAATACTGCTCTTCTGTTGACAAATCCCAGGACGCTAAAAGGCCAGCTTCCTCTTGCCCTTACAAGATTGGAACTGTTGGCAGCAAAGCTAAGGGTTCACTCTGATGCCCTACTCTTAGCAGATCTGACATCCCGTTAGGAGAGGGGGCTTGGAATGGGTCTCTCCATTATGTCTTCTTTAGTTGAAAAAAGAGAGAGGGAGAATGAAAGAAAGAGGAAGGAAAAAAGGAAGGAAGGAAGGGAGGGAGGGAGGGAGGGGGGGGAAGGAAGGGAAAGAAAAAGAGGAAGGAAGGAAGGAAATATTCTCAGTGCAATCTTCATTTCACTGCATCTTTCCTCTTCCCATAAAGGAAACTGACCGGAGAGGGGTGTGTGACCATCACATGCTTCCAGATTCCTGCAGCACTTCCCCGACCTTGAAGCCTGCCAGGGCTGGTGCATCAGTTGGCAGAAAGGAAGTCAGACATTCCAAGAACTCGTCACAGAGGCAGAGACCAGCGCATTTCACCTTTTGTTTCAATCATCTTGCTGATCTCTCGCCTTTTTAAAAGGTAAGACTGAGAACATGGGTAGCACAGATCAGGGTGCACCGCTGTTGTTTTCAAACAGCAAGACAGCGAGGGGGAAAGAGAGGTGCCATCACAAGTGGAGTGATTTGTTTTGTGTGCGCAGCTCGGCCAGATTGCCTCCAGCAGGGCAAGGGGTAGATCACAGCCACGGCGAACGTTCAGGCGCCGTCTGCCACCTAAATCCCACCGCCAAGGATGACATCGCATGGGCATGTGGCAGGACATCTACACCGCTCTTTGGTGACCAGTGGATGGACAGAGAGAAAGGACAGCCGCTTTCCTGAAGGAAGGGGCACGGTCACGGTAGGATACCCCAGAACCGGGGGAAGTGTCTATCTTGGGTTTGACTCCACGAACGTCCCACACCTGTCTTCCCTGGAGGGAATTCCCCACACCTGGTGACACACCCAGAGATCTGGGCCTATTTTGGCTGTGTCGCACACCAAGAGTGCTACCAGGCTGGCGCTGCCCCTTCCTCATTTAGAATCAGCACCCTTCTGCTCAGAACCCACCGCCCGGGAAGAGAGAGGTTCTAGATAAACTGAGTCATAAACCACCCCCGTGCCAGGTTGGTTCTGCAGTTTACAAAACTCACAAGCCTTCCACAAACTCCTCAAATCGGCGTTTTCATCCAAGAATGGAGGGACGTGAAGGGGCCACCCGTGACCCAGGGCTGGATGCTCTATTTTTTACACCGACACAATGTGAAAGCCACATTCAGGTCCTCACCCCATCCCTTCCTTTTCCTGCCAGTTGGGACACAGATCTTTTAACTTCGAAACACGTGTTATCTTTTTACATTAAAATTCTGTTAGTGCATCTGAGGCCCCCAAGTCCCGTTTCTGCCATCCAAGCAGTAAATCTACTGCAAGTCTTAGAACAGTGTGTGTATTTGGCGTCAGGAAATGAGAGGTGCCCGGGGAAAATGAGAAATGCAGAGTCACCTTTAAGAAAGAAAAAAAGTGTGCGTGTCCTGGAGTCCACAAAAGCCTTGAAAAAAATACTGTGGCCATCGTGGCATCTTTTTAGATGAACTATCCTGTAAATCATCCAAAAACTCTTCTGCTCATATAAATACAGCGCACTAATGCTTGGGTTTGTGTTCAGCCAATGAAAATTTTCAAACCACAGATCCAGACGGGCTGTCACAGGATTTAAGCCACCTCCTGAAATAGGGGAAAAAGGTCTTACAAATCCCAAGAACTCCAAGATGTTTTTATTGATTTGTTTCCAATAGAATGAATATGTTTTCTCTAAATATTTTTTTATCACACAACTGAAACATTGAATTATTTTTTCAGAAATAGAGTTAAATACAACAATCTAGTTACAAATTCTAATATAAAGAGTACAAAATATAATGTTATAAATTGTATTTTAAAAAAGAAATACAAACTCTATGGTCTTTTGCATTTTACTGCCTCAAAGCATAATTAGCAAAGCTGAAGAATGAACATTTTCCCCTCGGTCCCTCCACACAGACACGCTACGGGGCACCTAAACCATCTCTTGAAGTCCTGGCCTGTGATTTTTTTATTCTCTTTCTTTTTGCTCAGTGTATAAAATGTCCTGCGATTAGAACACACCCGAGTTAAAAGCAGTGAAACAGCACAGGCTACTTCCAACACGGAGACATCTGAAAGTGGAAAAGTAAAGTTGTACAAACGCATTCGTTTTTTTGTGCATCGATCACACCACCCCCCCAGGGGGTGATTTGCCTGTTTTCAAGATGGCACGTCGGTAAAGAGAATCTGGCCGTGAAAACCCAGGAGGTGCGTTGCGTTCCAGGCACAGACTGAGAACTGCCAGTCACCTTCTGTGACCCTGTGGGCTACACTCTATCTCCTGCTGGAAAGAAGGTGCAGCTACCTGAGCCAGGTGCCTGGGAAACAGCAGGGAGGTGTCACCTGCGACCTGTTGGGTCCAAGGCCACCTCCCAGAAGCCTGCCGAATGATGACCCTGCGTGTGCACATGCCTCCGTGTACTGTTTGCCTGACACTGTACAACCTGTGACACAGCGGCCAGATCTGAAGATGGTTCTCGACTTCCTGGGCAAAACAAATGCTCCGTAGGCTTGCCAAAGTGGCATATGTCATCCCCGGGGCCATTTCCTGGAGCACCTTCTTTCCAAGAAACTAGTGTCTTTCTTGGTTTACAAAATAAATAAGTAAATATCGCGAAGCATCTCTTAAAGCACTGAATACTTTTCAAAACCAAAAAGGCAAAATCCACTTGGCTTGAAAATCTGTACTGTGCCATAACCGAGGTGAAACGCATCCATCTGAGATGGCCCCAAGGCCTTCCAGGAACCGGGGGAGAAAAGTGACAGAACGGCTGACGAATGCCCGGAGAAGATGCTTGAACAGCTGATTTTTCAGAGAATTTAAATGTTCATTCTTCAAATTAAGGAATATGAGTGAATAGCCTGAGAGAGTCTCTAAGCTCATTATTTGTGTTACAACAACGAGGAACAGGGCGAGCAGGGGAGGGGGAGGAGTGAGACCAGCAGCAGGAGTGTGCAGGCGGGGGCGGGGAGACACACGGAGAAGCTGCAGTGTAGACAACCAAACCCTTTATTGTCTAAGTTACATTGACGCCAACACTGTCAAATCCTGTTAAGAAACAAGGAAACAGCAGATTGGTAAGAGGTAGTAGAAAGTCTGTAACAGTCAGAGGGTGACTTACAAGAGAGACCATGCGGAAATTATCCGTCGAAAAAAAGTGAATCAAAACACATTGGCTAAATAAATAAGAAAAACACAAATCGTATTAAATACTATGCTCAAACTGACATAAACACATGAACAAACCAATACAATACTGATGCTCAGTGGAAGAAAGGAAGCACAGTCGGCCCCCCAGACGGCTTGCCTTGGAGGGTGGTGTTCTTGGACGCCGCCCCCCACCCCGGACCCCCGTCTGCTGAATTAAGGGAAAACCTTATTTCTGTGCTCCGGGCGGAAACAAGTATTCCAACTGGCTCAGGCCGCGTGTCCGGCCAACGGGACCCTGGGACGCGCCCCTCTCCACCACGCTCCCCGCAAAGGGGTCTCCCGGAATGACACCTGCGGCTCTGAAGGCCGCCTCTGAAATGGTAAGAACGTACACGATCGTGTCACTCTGGGTACAGAATTCCTCTGAATAACTAAAACACAGAGAAACAGACCGAATCACGAGCCCCTGTGTGTTCCTGAACTGTCACCCTTCACTGTCAGCCAAGAAAATAAAAGCCAGAAAATGCAGAAATCATCACTGTGGGGAGACTACAGAAATGATCAAACATAAGTCAGCAGAGAGGCATGTTGATTTCTAGGGTGAACAGAGGAATGTATCTCTGAAACTTTGCTCAAAATAACTTTAGAGGACAGTCACTGAATCGTATCTGCAAGGACATTCCTAATGACACCAACACGACAGATCATTCTGGTACATATCCGGTGTAAGAATATCAGGAAAAAATAAGTAAAAAAGTTATATATATATACACACACATATATGCAGCTATATGCCTGTGTATATACATGTATATATATATTTATAGATATAAGCTAGCCAGTTACATTGCATTGTTTGCAAATGTTGCAAAGTAACCTGAACGGTCAAGTAATTTAAGTTCAGTAACAAGTAGAATCCAGAACCAAACATTAACTAAGAACAACAACAACAATAACAATAATAATAATAATATAATTCAACAAATCATTAGAACAGGAAAACCACACTTTAGGGGGTGTGTGTGTGTGTGTGTGTGTGTGTGTGTGTGTTTAAACAAGTCTTTGTATCAGAAGCCCATTTTCTACAAAAACTGCACTAATCCATTACTGTATTAAGTAAACTGTCGCTCTCACCAGTATTAAAGATTAGGATAATTTCTGTACATGTAAAATTATTGCTTTTTTGAAAAATATATTTAGCATATGCTCGTTTTAATCCATTTCCTGCCTTTACAAAATTTCACAATTAAAAAAAACCTAGTAAAGCTTTTGCAAAAAATTTCACAGAACATTTTCATTCAAGGCAGCAGTAACTTTTGATAATGCATAAAATCATTATGTGCAAAAATCTGAAACTCTCAGAAACATTACCATCACACATGGTGTCATGGTAATAGGAAAAGAAAATATTTATATCTGTGGAATACAATTTTAACTGCGTACACTGCAAGGTTTAAGACCCTTTGTTACGGCCCTTAACTCCCCACCGCTAAAACTGGCATCTGCGCGACTGAGGAAGAGGTATATAAAGCTGCCCGACCCACGGGCCGGGGGGCCTCCACGCTCTGGGAATGAAGGGACTCGTCCCATGGAGGCCCCCCGGCCCAAGAAGAAAAGACGCCTACTTGCTGGGACAGATGGACAGGAAAGCAGGGAGGGAAGGGGGCGCAGGAGGCCCCAGAGCACCAGGACCCCGGCGACCTGGGCCCCACCATGGGCTAAGGGGATCCTCCCGCTATGACTAAAAGGGTCCAAATCGAGGGGGGTTCAGTGGCTAGATAATTTGTTAAGACAGGCAGTCTTCCGTTGTAAGCAGTTTGCAGAATGTAGCCCTGTTACCAAAAGGTCCTGAGAATAAACAAAGAAGCCTGCTTTGCTTAGTGTTCAACTAGCTCTCTTTTCCGAAGCACAGTAAAAGCCTTCCCACGGATGTGTTTCCTCTGCCGGATTCACTGAGCACAGATGGGAGAGAGGGACACACCTGGGAAACGCAGAGGGCCCCCAAGGGGATGCGAGGGGACCACTGAGGAAGGAGGACCTTGTCACCTGCCCGCCCCCCATCGAGCCTGTTTCCACAGCACCTCAACGCCCATCCTTCCTCTTTTATTCACTATTTTAAATGCCCACTAAGACAAGGAGAGGCCAGAGTGTCAAAACTCCGTCAACCTGGACCCCTCTGCCGTCTGTTCTGACGTCACCTCCGACAGGCCTCTGAGCATCGGCGGCGGCTTCTGTTTCAGTGCTTGGCTGCTTCACTCTGTCCGACACACACGAGCATCTTTCTTCCAGTGTCTCAAACCTGTCTTGAACAATATCGATGCTTTGCGCTCCTGCCGTGGCTCCCACCTCCACCGTTTATTATAAGAAAATACGGACTATGGTCGGTGAGCACGTATATGCATATAGAATATCTACATGTAATTCTAAGTCGAGCATCTTTGTTGATGTTTAACGTGTAACAAGGAGAAGCCCTCCCTTCAGCTTCCGCTCCGCCCAGCGGCTGCAGGATCTGAGGTGTCCGGTTGGGAGTTCTTCCATGGGGCGGTCAGGGTCACGGGGTCGGGACATCCACAAGGGAACTGCGGACGCTGTCCCGGGGCACCGGGGATGGTGAAAGCGTGTCTCTAGGTTCCCTTTCTGAGAGGCACTGTTTGGACAGTATCTGCATTAGAATGGTCTCTCCCCTGGGGAAAAAAAGAGACAAGAGAAAAGCTCATTTCTGCCTTTGGTTTCCAAGTGCATTTTTCCTATTAATTTTCTTAGCAACGCCCAAAGCACAAACAGCACCCTTCACAGAGCCACTGAGTCAGGTCGGCAGAGACCCCTGGCTTCAGCTTTAATTCAATGCACACGAGCAGGAGATGTTTGCGCTGTGCCTTCCTGCCTTCCAAGGCGGCTTGAGAAAATCACCCCCAATGATCTACAGCGGTTCATTAACCGTCTCTGTTCCGCGTGCAAGAACAGCAAATCATAGTGCCTGAACCAGCTCCGGAGGAAAGGTTACAAAGATGGCCAGATGGGACCGGAGGGCTCCAAACAACAATGCACCGTGAGATATACAAAGCGGGGTTCACAGGTGAATGACAGCGCCGGAACAGGGCTGAATTTGGGGGCCACACGAACCAGAAGCACAGCACTCCCATAGGTCTGTCAACACCTGAGGGAGCTTCCACCCATTTCCGTAAATAATTACCACACTGTTAAAATAGAAAGTGTATTCTAAAGTCAAGGGAACTGCAAGATGAAAATGAGAATGAAGGAAAGCCGAAGCGTTCAGAGAAGCCTCTCGCACGACATGTGAAGGCATCGCTGTTTGAACAATGGAGTTTACAATCTGAGGACAGGACAGGGCAAGATGAATCTTACTTAACTGCATTAACCTTCAGCTAAAGTCTCGATGAAGTGAAACCAACAGCTTGAAATTAACATGCACACACAAAATGCAGTGCTCCTGTGAAATTCCAACTGGTTTCCAGCTATGCCTGCAGGAACCCTAGAAATAAGTGTGTTTTGGGGGGGCCTGGTTGACGTAGTGAATTAAGTGCCTCTCTTTAGTTAATAGTTTCAGAAAACTCCTACATAAAACTAGCTCTGCATTCATGACACCTACCAGTCGACATCTAGCGCAAGTCAGAAAGATACTCAACAAAATTTTAGGGGGGGCTGGGGGGGAGTGGGCACAGTGGTACGGACAGTAGTTTATTTGAAATGTAGGAAACGGTAACGGAATGAGAGAGGTGATAAAACTTCCTTAAGTAGATGGTGAATTTCCTGCAGTAAACTGAAAAGGATGTTTTGCATTTTTGCACAGCGACATCACGACGTGGGGAGATCCATCATCGACAGGGCTCATTTGGAAGTGGTTCCAGATACATTCGAGGACGGAAAATGGCCTTTGTGTTTACGGACAGAAAAACAGGAGTTATTGTTAGCTGTTAGGTGGCTGGCCTTGAACGTTCTGAGGAAGTGTGTAGCAAACAGACTTGCTGGGGAGTCCATAAATGGGCAAGGAATGTGTATGAACACGTGTGTTGTGTGTGCCTAGATTCTGTATACACAATCCAGGCATCTCCTTGGATTTCCCTTCCTTTGGACCAGAATACACAGACTTGCACTGGAAGAAGGAAAAAGGATGGTTAGAGAAGCGTGAAGATGGCCCTCTGTCCGTAAAGGACTGAAGTTTTACACTCTGCAGGCTCAGAAAGTTTTAAAGCTATGTATTTTAGAGGGACTGCAAAATCTGGCTAACCCGAATAACCAGGTTGTTTAATTCAGTCCACAAATCTAGAGGCACAGATGCCAAGTTTCTCTTTATAAATGAGGGGATGTGTTCAAACAGCATCTCACTTTTAAGAGAGCTGTTTTCACTTCCAATTCGTTGGGACCAACACCTTATTCCTCAATACAGCAGTCCTATATAGGGTTTTTAAGAAATGACTGAAATTCATCTGAGAAATGAGGCCCAGGGGAAAATGCAGCCATGGAAGAAAGGAGTCACAGAAATACTTAAATTAAGTGGACACATGATATCTGAGTGCAAACAAGTTGCTTTTATTCTCCCACAAAGAAAGAGTCATCAGAAAATGAGAAGCACGCTTTCAGAAAATTTGGCTTTTCTTTATTGCAGCTGTGTGAATTGTGGACTCTTCAGTAAAACTGAACAATATTTATTCAGAAATAAATATTATCTTTCTTTAAGGCGTTTCAGTGTTCCAGGGATGAACAGTGACTTATGGAACTTGATGAGGCCTACTTTTTCTTCCCCTTTTGTCTTATAAGGTAAAGGAATGCATATGTGCTCATGTGTGGGAGTAAGTGACCTACACACACAAAAGCCTGTATCCTCTGGGACACACGTGAGTCTCTCGGCCTCCGTGGACCAAGGCCTGCATTAGACATGCGCGGTGATGCTAAATGCTTAACGATGTACAGGGAACATCTTACTGACAAGGACCTTTCCCGACAAGCCAAGAGTTAGCTGGGACTCGCGTTATTACAGGCCATTTTGGATAAATCACTAGTTATATTCACGACTTTTCACATTATGTTATACTGAGTGGGAAAATGGATACTGTGTTTCAAGACATTTGGTTTACATGAGTAAGAAAATTACTGAGACAAACCAGCTGAATTTTGAAATGCGATCTGTGATACTGAGAATCTAAAAGTGACACTGAAAACAGATCATACATAAGATTCAAATATACCAGCCTATGGGATTTCTCCATCGTTTGCATTCTAATCTCCATAGCTAAAAATGAGACAAATTAGGTTGCCATTTTTCTTCTCATTTCCCTTTATTTTGATTAATGGAATTATTTCTCCAGCTTAACTATTTTAAAATAACATTTAGAATAATAACTAAACTATTAATCATAGTCTATAAATTTTGGCAAGGAATCCAAACAAATCATAACACCAGATTTCATATTTCAGCAAAAGACGGTCTGGTCTTTTAAGTCCCAAAACCAGGGGAATGGAGGAAGAGAGGGTTAATTTTTCTTGGTTTTAGAAAGACCATTATTTAATTTCTAACATTTAATGAACAATACAATTGGAAAAATAAATTTCCCCACATTAAAGAAACCCCCTACTCTTTTCTCTAACATCCATAGCGCAGTGATACCAATATTTAAAAAAGCATATTATTTTCAAAAAATGTTCTTTCTAATGATGAATTTTGATGATTAAATGTTCAGTTGTGTTAAATCTATGGCAAAGCATCTTGAAAACGATGATATACATGAATTCCTCCTCTTTCGTAGAGTTTTGCTTGGAATATTAGCTTCTCTTACGATCAGAATTATCTTCCTAATACAGCAAGCGCCAGCAGCAGGTGCCTTTATTCCCCAGGGCTGGAAGATTCATCCCCACAGCTAGGGAAGCTCCACTAATGAAGAGGGCTCCTGGCTGCCAGGGCTCAAACCCTTTTACAACAAATGCAAAGGAAAGGGATGCCTACAGAATAGATACTGTGCCCAGGAACAAACTATCCGATACCCTACTATTACCCAATCCAGACCTTTAACTTCCAAGGAGTCAGTAATCCTTTCCACCCCACCCATCAGAGGCATGTGCTGATAAAGAAACTGCTCTGGGATCTCCGAGTTCAAGCGCAAGCCTGTAACACAGAAGGGGCTTAGCCAGTGTGCGTGCAGAAAAGAGGCCACGACCAAAAACACATCAAAACGAAACTCTCTGGGGGAGGTGTGTGGGAGAGAGATGGGTTGGGATTAGCAGATGCAAACTAGTATACATAGGATGGATAAACAACAAGGTCCTAATGTACAGCACAGGGAACTATAGTCAATATCCTGTAATAAACCATAATAGAAAAGAAAAAATAAATAAACTTCATGTATGACCTTGTAAACACAAAAACAAAAAAGGAAACTTTTATTCCTCCTCAAGTAACTAAATTAACTGAATTTAATCCACTCCAACGTATGTATATTATGACATTAGGATTACCCCAAATAGGAAATTCAGGTATTAGTACAGCAAAGTAAGGGCAGCTGCCGTATGGCTGTGGGTACAGACATGGCGTCTGCCCGCCAGCGTGATGTCGTCTGAACACAAGGCAGCAAACTAGGGAATGACATTTATGTCGACAACACTTCTCTCAAGCTAAGAGCTCTTCCATCCTCCCTTTAAGGCATAACTAGAAGCTAGACTGTAAAACAAAACAAGAAAAAACCAGGGTGTTTACAAGCACACGACCAGGTTCTGACAAAGCAGGGAGATGCTGAGAGGAGGGAGTGGCCGTGATGACTGAGCACAACGGTCCACGATGGGCACATCCGCACAGGCATCAACACGTGCGTCTACATGTTTACACGCACGTGCACCGTACATACACACAGCGCCCGTGTCTCCCCAGCTGCTCAGGACAACTGTTCACTCTTGGAATAACTGACAACAGCTAACGTGCTGGACGTCTGGTCTCTGCCAGACTCAGACCACCGTCCTCGTTAATCTTCTCAGCAAGCACAGAAGTATGTGCTGCTATGGTCATCATTTTACAAATGAGGAAACTCAGGTGCTAAGTTCACCTGCCTGAGCTGAGGTCTAGGTTAGAGTCTCCTACTCAATAACCCAACATCTTAATAAATCAGGCTATTGAGTCCCTCAGAGTAGAACTGACTGATCTTCAACGTTGAGAGCTATTAAATATTTATATGTTCTCCACCAGGATCAAACCCACTTCAAACCCACATATTCGCCCGCCAAGAGGCATCGCAAACTTGACTTGAAGGTCAGCTGGAACTGGTTTTGTCCGGCTCCTCCTGCCACGTTCCAGGCTCCAGGAATGGCTCCTCCCGAGAGCTGGAGCCTGAAGCCAGCACCCGGGTCCACTCCATCCCCTTCCCCTCCCTCCCATCCTGCATCCAACCCCCAAGATCTTCCTGCCGCCAAACATCCCCACACCCATCTGCTCTCTGCAGCCCCACCCCAGCTCGGGCCGCCTCTGGGTCTCGCTGGGATGACCCCAAGCACCTCCAGAGCGGGGCTCAGCTCACTGTCCGGAACCTCCGCAATCCATCCCCGACCCAGACCAACCCGACTCTCCTACAGACACAACACTAGTGACGTCATCCCCAGCTCAGGGTCCCCACTGCCCTCGGGATGGAATTCCCACATCTCAGCACTGGTACCCAACGGCGGTGTGTCTCCCCAGGCTCATGTCCTGAGCGCCTGGCCACCCGCCCAGCTCTCCCCCCATACGATTCCTCCAACGAGACATCTCTTCCACCTCCGGGGTTGGGGTCGGGAGGGTATCGGCGAGGGCATCTGCCGGCTACCCGCACCCTGGCACAGTCTTCTCGACGCCCCAAGCCTGGTTCCAGGACGCTCACCCTATCACAGCGCTGCACCTCTCTGCCCTGTTTTCTTATCTAAACCACCCACTGGACCTCAGGAACCATGAAAGCAGGAAAAGTATTTACCTTGTCTCCCAACATCCTCGTTATCTCCACCAATATGACAGAGCCTGGCACACAGGAGGTGCGCAATAAATACTGTTAATGAGTGAATAAATGATTATTGTAAAACTGAATTCCCAAATACTGTTTCAGTTAGATAATTTAACATCTATTATGTATATCTATGAAAGTCCATCAACTGTTAGTGTTACATCAAGTAATTTATGCGTGAATACAGTGTTGTGTGATTTTAAAAACTCCCCTGATCCACAGCTTCTAAAGCCCACAGGAAAAGAATGATTTAAATATTAATTAGTTAATGTTTGTAAAGCACACTAAACATGAAAAAAGAACATGGCTCATAAGTATAATGAGTCCCGTTCTAGACATAAATAACCACAGAATTGTCCTATGGATCTAGATCGTATTCTAAATCTAAGACAGCAGTTGTGATTTTTGTAAACAATGAGAACTCCAGAATAAGAGAGAACAGTAAGATATAAGGCGATAACTACTACTGCTGTGTTTTTCACTTATCCTGGCAGACACATCTCTATGAGAATTCTTAAATTCCAAAGTACGTTAAAGAAAACAGAATTTCCTTCAAGAATCAAAATGTTCAGTGATTAATCAACAAAAGCTCCTTTTAACGTAACAGAGGACAAAAAGTACTTCCAGAGGCCATATCTCGAATATGCCAGCACGAGAGGTGTATAAATCCAGCTCAGTTTTGGTGTCACGGACCTGACAACCACACTCAGGAGACTGAAAAGCAGGACAGCTGACCCTCAGAGGCCTTGCAACAGGAGCTCCTGTTCCTGTGGTCTTAGTTCCTAAGACCACAGTATTGAGTCACTGTACACGTGAAACTAAGAGGTGGGCTGGTAATAAGTACAAAACTGCGGAACCTGGGTTTACAGAGACAAAGACGAAAATATAGATACATCTTTTCTCTTTCATCACCAAGAATGGGTAACAACTGTGATGAATTCCCAGCATAACTATAAGTAACAAAGAACTAATTTAAAATACAGTCTTAGTGATTTGCTTTGTTGATCTATTTCTCCCTGTACCAGAAGCCTTTTAAAGAGGCTTAGGTAGAATCCATGTGCACCAGATAAACTGATGTGTGTTCCTGAAGAATCTCACTATGTTATTCAGAGACCTGCCTGGTGCTTCCTGGCCCCGTCAAACACTCTTCTGGAAAAGCCAAATCTTAGGTGGATTGAATGGGCCGCTGTGTCTGCAGGAATGCTCTGGACTGACTTCACTTGTACTGTCAGTATGTAATTCTCCAATTACGGCACGACCTTGCCGCTACTACAACCCACAGACACATCACAGTGTGCGCCTTGTCGAAAGGGGCTTTTACTTCTGTTTAAAAGGAGAGTGTTGCCTAATCCGAGCTGAGGTCACATGTGTCCAGAAATCTTTTAATTCTGCGTTCAGTGAGATGTTATTGTTTTCATCAATTGTCACAGCATTGTGAAATAACAGCTGTCGTTCTAAAACTATGGGTTTTATTAAGAGAGAAGTCACTTACTAAAAAACTATAACAAAGGGAAAGGCATTCTGTCCATGACATATGAAGAAAAGGCTTTTAACAAAAAACAGGGATTCTGAAAGTTCGATAAAAAACAAAACCAAAGCCTCTGATCAGGTACCGTCCATCCTAAGGCCAGCTCTCAACCGTTAATTAGCAGCAGGCTCTGGGCAGTGTTTTTATCGCTCACTATTCTCTTCTAGAGAAATGGACTGGAATTTCTGGAGGTTCTTCTGACATTTATGTCACCGTCATCATTGTCAACGACCGTGAATCCCACACGTGTCCAGGCAGGGTGTGCTAATTGGATCTGACCACCTGGACCGCATCCTGGATGTTTATTCTGGCAGCAAGGAAACTTTCCCCTCTTCATTTACAAGGGGGAGAGGTTGCAGTTACAGAACCTTCTACGGCCACCAATCAGAAAGCAAGAAGGTTATGGAGAAAATGCTTGTGGGAGAATGAGGACGGGTGTGACATCCTGTCAGGGGCAGAGAGGAAGAAAAGCTCTGAAACCACACGCTCTTAGCCCAGGATGACGGGACAGACCATTTAGGACGGCATGTACCCCCTTACTTCAGAGCTACAGACCGCATCCCACAGTCACTCATGCGCAGGAGCTGGCCACCTTTTGTAGATTGACCGCACTAAGGCCACACATCTACGGTGACCCACGTTCTATGTACACGCATACGGGTATCTTACGCATTATGGCCGAGCCGGTGGTGTGCGTTAGACAGAGAATCAAATCAGGACAAAGATGAGGCCCTGAGACACCAAACTCAGCAGAACGCTTCTTATGGAGTGATTCAAAAATACGGTTCTGAAATAATGCCATGTGCAGCGACATGGGTGGACCTAGAGACTGTCATACAGAGTGAAGTAAGTCAGACAGAGAAAGATAAATATTAATCGTATAATGTCGCTTATATGTGGAATCTAGAAAAATGGTAGAGATGAACTTATCTGCAAAGTGGTAATAGAGTCACAGATGTAGAGAACCAACTTACGGACACCAAGGGGAGGGAGGGGGGAGGGACAAACTGGGAGACTGGAACTGACATATACACACTACTAGATGTAAAACAGACAACGAATGAGAACCTACTGCACAGCACAGGGAACTCCACTCAAAACTCTGTAATGGCCTACATGGGAAAAGAATCTAAACAAAGAGTGGATCTACGTATATGTATAACTGATTCACTCTGCTGTACACCTGAAACTAACACAACGTTGTAAATCAACTCTACTCCAATAAAATTTTTTTAAAATACGGTTCTGAAGGGCTTCCCTGGTGGCGCAGTGGTTGAGAGTCCGCCTGCCGATGCAGGGGACACGGGTTCGTGCCCCGGTCCGGGAAGATCTCACATGCCGTGGAGCGGCTGGGCCCGTGAGCCATGGCCGCTGAGCCTGCGCGTCCGGAGCCTGTGCTCCGCAATGGGAGAGGCCACAGCCCGCGTACCGCAAAAAAAATTTATATATATATATATATATATACGGTTCTGAAGACAAGAGACAAAGCCTAACTTGTTCTCAAGCTAACCTCCAAGCAAAACATCTTGAGTGGGAAAGTATGACTTTCTGGTGTTTTCCGTCACCAGTGGTCTCTACCAATTCCGTCACCCCCAACAAGACCCAACGCAGCTGCATCGACCCCGACCGTGTCGTTCACGGCCTGAGCCACCTTCAGTGATTATCAGGCACTCACAGACTGTCCCGCAGGACTGGGCTCTGATTCACAGCAACGAAAAGCTACTTACACATCTGGTAAAACACCACGTGGTACCCTTGTGACGACCATTGTGACACCCCCTTTTCCCAGCTACGACATGAAAACCCACACACCCGTGAGTCGGGAGACCTACTTGTTTGGGGGCATCTGCGGAGGTGGCGTGGGCTTCAGCACCTCGGAGGCCGTTAGACTCAAACAGCACTGTGAGAGCAAGTATGTGCGTTAGCAGGGGGACACTAGCTTCCCGACGCCCCGCGACACGCGTCCCTTACAGGTTAAGCACTTGCGCAAAAAAAAAAAACAACGAAAAAAAGACCCAGCACCCAGCCTGTGGCCGGAAAATACCAGTTTACCATAACACTTACTGTAAGAAACTGAAAACGCTGCCTGGGGCCGATGCCCTTTTTAATTCAGGCTTCGTCGCCAAAGAGACCCATCAGTGACAACATTAATTAGCCGGGCGCATGCAGAGGGCCCCTCCTTCTGCATCACTTACCGTTTGGCCCCTGTCACTTTGCATCAGACCCGACCCGGGTACGGATGCATCCTTCACGCTTGGGATAAAGCACCCCCGGCCCCGCCTCACCCTGGCTGTGTGGTGTTCCCACCACACACACACTGCTTCCCCCGATTCCATCTCAGGCAAGCTCTTGACAAACAGGCTGAGGAATTCTGCCACTCAGCACCCACCGGTCCACAGAGGCCAGCTGGTGCCGAGGAGGAAAGCAGGCAGCCAGGTGTCATGCCGATGGGGGACTTGGGTTTCAGGGCGTCCTGGTGGCAGCATAACTCATTACCCCGTGCACTTCTGAGAAGTCCACTCTATTTAAAGTGGAGCATTTGCAAGACAGGCTTATCTCAGATTAAAGCACACGGCACTTGGATGCAAAGGAAAAATCATTTCAGGTGCAGGTGCCGGATGGGACAGCCTAGAGTGTAATCCCAGGAGAGAAGGCCTGACCCCTCACCTCACCCGGGCGAAATCTAAGACCTCTCACCGACTGTGGAAAACAGAGACTGCCCCCCCCGGGGCCCCCCGGGCAGGTACCTGTGTGAGCCCGCGTGTGGGCCCGGAGATGGCTAGACTGGTGGAAGCACTTTCCACACTCCACGCAGACCAAGTCTCCCTGGTGGGCCGGCGTCCGGAGTGTCCCTGGGCAGCGGTGCAGGGGCGGGGAAGGGAGGAAGGGGGCGAGAGGAAAACATCGTCAGCCCCTCCGCTGTGTCCTGATGGCAGGCACCTCCAGGCCCCCGGAAAGCCCACACACGCAGGACCGAGGGGGAGCACAGATTAGAGAGGATTAAATTCAACTCCCATGACGCGCCCTCAGGTGTGTGGGACCCGGGCAGCTGGTGGCCCGCATCCGGCCGATGGAGTGATGCAGCCAGACCAAGTGAGGGGCCAGGAAAGCAGGGCTGGGCCCTGCCCCCAAGGCGATGCTGGGCCACACGCCCAGGAGCTGCGCCATCCCCACCTACCCCCCGTGCCGGCCCGTTACCTGTGTGTCCTGCGCATCCTGGGCAGAGCACAGACGGGACACCTAGGAAGGAGGCCGGTCTTAGAGCGCCGACCTCCTGTTCCCTCCTGACCCTAAAAGATGTCCGGCTTTTGCTAGAAAAGGGACGCAGAAGACGCATACTTGTCTGTCTGCCTTTTCTGGATGAGGGCATCTCTCTGAAGAAAAGCCTAATTTTTCATGTAACGGTAGCTCTGAAATGACTTCCCTGAGCCTAACCTTCCCCATCAGGCTCAATGGTAGCTCAACTCAATGGGAAAACAAAAATACTAACTAGAAAAAGTTACGCCTATAACCACAAATTTTTTTAAATGACGCTCCCTGAGCTGAGTATTTATACACCTGAAGTGTGACATTTGAATGTAAAAGGTGAGTGAAAGGACGACCAAGGGTCTTAGCCAAAACAGCTGAAACCAAATCATTCTCTTGTCCTAATTCAGAAGCCACAACACATAAAAATAATATGAAATTGTTTCTACATTACAGGTAATGTTTATGGAGATAATAGTCAAAGAAATGCACAAACTGTAGGGCAGATGGTGGATTTCTCGTTGGACAAGTCATGAATGTGAGTCTCCGAGAAAGAGAATTTGCCCACAAAGTTCTCAGCTTCGTCACCGCCTCCTTCAGGGATGTGAGGAGAATGAAAAGACACATTTTAACTCACTCGTGCCCTGTCATTAGTAAAAGATCAGGGTGTCAGGTTCCCGGTAAAACACGGGAAGTGTCACCTGGCCACGCGACCCCAGGAGCCGCGGGCGCACGTGCTGAGACCACCTGCCTCCTCTTTCCTGGAGTTCTGACCAGGCCGAGTTGGGGGGAGGAAAAGCTGAGGAGGGCGTCCCTGGATGACTGACCGATGGGGCCCAAGAGGGGGGCCGGGGCTGAGTGCGCCGGACACCCCAGTTCTTCTGACCACAGGCAGCCAGCGTGAAGACGGCTTCTATCAACAGCTAACATACTCAGCCATTCAGGGCGGTCCCTCCCTCCTCTGATTCTGGTCCAGGAAAATCTCAACTTTATCCTCGCTTTTCTTGCTCCCTCCTTTTCACTGCGAGCACCGTCCAGCTGGGCTCCTAAGAAGACCCTCTCTGACAGCAGCTGTGGTTGCCTGGATTTTCCCAAGAATAATGGGGCTGCATCTAAATGCAGGTCCTAAGGATGCCTCCAGGACACCCACCGATGACGACGACTCCCCCATGTGGCCTCTGCATCTAATGGTCACAACATGCAAAACTAAGCCATTATCATACTTTTTTTTTTCCTAAGTAATTCCCATCCAAACTAGCAGCAGAAAAAGCACAGCCCTCGTACCCACTGACCGACCCATTCCGATTTCCTTGAATTAAGTATGCATCGGCACACATGCGCACACACACACGTGCACACAGACACACACACATTGTCTTCCCGTGCATTCTATCATATCATTTTCTCCCTACTTTTTAAAGAAAAGACCCTTTTGCCCTTTATGGTCCATAATATTATGCCCCAAAGCTAGTTCAAGATTCTGAGCTAGTGAGAAAGGTTACAAACTTCATTTGAATTGAAGGCTACCTGGTGAGCACACAGCTCTGACACTCTGACCTCAAAGGCAAAGTTGTGTATAGAAAGTGGGCTCAAAAAGGAAAGGAAGAGTCTTCGGGGGCACCTGCAGGCTCTCCTCCGAAGCCCTGCCAACATGCACTCAAGTTCTTACGCTGCCCCCGCCAGGGGAGGAAGGAAACTGAAGGATCCTGCAAAGATTCTACCAACATTCACACAAAGAAAGTACAAATCTTCTGGCATCATCCTATTAATATGTCTTGGGCATACAAGATTTTTTTAAAGTCTCAACAAGAAAAACCTTATATGTTATCCTATCCAGAATTATCCTGTTCTTTTATTTTCGATTTTTTAAATTCTAAAATCCAAATCATCCTCTGCTACAGGCTGGACACAAATTCTGGGAAACACAGATAATTTACTATTTCATGACCGTTCTATCAACGAACCACTCACGTTACATTCATACCTGTTTCCAGACTTGGGATCTACACAGCAGAATGATCACAGGAAATGGAGCTTTTTTTTATCCTTAAAGGATTAGGCTTCGAGCCCCTAAGGGAAGTGACGATGATCGTTTCCATGTAACATCTTTTCTCTTTTGGCAGAGTTTCCAGACTATTCATTTCTACACAAACATCATTTGGTCACAACACAGGTGGGGAAAAGCTCTCTGAGAATTCTCTCTCTTAACCTCATAAAACCTTGATGTCTCAGAGGCATCGCCCAAGAGCACGGTTCTCTGGCTCAAGACAATACCTCCCTTGAGACTCACAGGATCACACCTCCAGCACCACAAGGATGTCGTGTCCACGACAGGTGAGTGCCTCTTCTTTTACAAGATTCCCTTCTGCATGTTTCTGCCTTCCTACCGTGATACGTGTCACCCACAGCCCGCGTGGGGAGGCTGCAATCTTCACTCGCAGACGACACCCCTCGGGGGAACACAGCAAGACTGCATCAGAGGACGGCGTGAGCCCCAAAGTGCTGACAGACTCGTGGAATGGAGATGGATTAGCTCAGATTCTAGACTCTCGACCCCGATGCCAAAGTCAACCACATATGTACTCAAGAAAAAAATGGGTGCTTAGCAAGGAGTAGAAACCAAAACCTTGAGAGCTTAGTTACTGCCAATTCAGTAACACGTCGGGAATGTAATTTTTGGGAGTGGGCTGCACATAGTTCCTAGGCTGCAATAGTAGACGTAGAGTCTCTGTAACAGGAAACATCACTTCTCTGTTCACCTCTCAAATAGATCTCGCCGCACCTGCTGGGTTTCCCTGCAGCTACGACACTTTCAAAGCATCATAAACAAACGCTCAAAGGAGAAAGGAACCAGCGAAGGCCCCCCATAGGCCAAGCAAGGGACTGATACCCGTCCGCCGCTGGACCAGGAAAGGGATGCAGGAGAGGCAAAGGACAGGGTTTGAAGACGCAATGGGCCGGGGATGAGAAGAGCTCTGGGCTTGCTCTGAACTACCCCCAAGTCCAGACCAGGAGCCAAACCGAGTCCATTAGGGAGAGAAGGGGCCATCGGGGGGGGGGGGGGGGGGAGGGCCCCCCCTGCCGATGCAAGGGACACGGGTTCGTGCCCCGATCCGGGAAGATCCCACATGCTGCGGAGCGGCT
>NW_006775077.1:1165796-1179860 GCF_000442215.2 Lipotes vexillifer | reverse complement strand
CCAGTTCATTAGGGAAGGAAGGGGGCATCGGGGGGGGGGGGGGAGCAAGTCCCTCCTGGCGGGGCATTCAAGGTAAACTGAGGCAGGCCAACAAGGATTTACACAGCTGACCTCCGTTCTTCCCTAAACCCAAGAGCTTCGGTTCTCAAAACACACCTATGAACTCACACATCAAGGCCAAAAGATTTTAAGCACTTCCCCTAAGAAACCCAAACCAGGGTGAGGGAAAACACCATAAATCTGCGCACTTACACCCGACACGAGAGAGTAAATCATCCAAGAACAGCACACACGCTTTGAGGACGATTTAGCATTTTTCACATTTAAAAGATAAATATCTAACCTCTGTTTAAGGGGAGGGGGGAGCCTTAGAACCACTTATTTTAAAAATCTTAAGGAAAAGGAAAGCATTTCAGGTTCCTGTAATTCAAAGTCTGTCATCTGAAGTTCTCTAAACCTTAACCTAAAACTCACTTCTACTGTTTTGGGAAAAAAAGGCAACAACAAGGCAGGTCCACACGCAGCACAAAGAGCCTTTAGGAAGTGGGCATGTGGGCCGCTTACTAGGTGCGAACTGGCAGGTTTAGAGCTGTGACTGGGCAGGCTGTGGGTTGTAACAAATGACGTTCAAGTCTGGTTTACTAAGTGGAAGTCACCCAAACACTGGTGCAGACTCCACTCACTGTGCAGCCAGGTAGAGACTCCAGGAAGCACTGGACGGAGGGGAGGAGGTGACCAGGAGCACGGCGCCCACGAAACTCACCATCATCTATATCTACGTCCTCTGTTTTAGGGTCCACGAAAACCTGTATCTAGAGAACTGAGGTTGGCGTGAGACCCCGAAAGGCCAACCAATATACGTTTATTCCATCCCAGAGCAAATCATCTGCACAACTGGGAAACACTGCTGAGAACATGGAAAGCTCACTAAACTTAACAACATCCAAAAAGGTGGAAACGCTAAGCTACGTGGTAGCAGCCTTTCCCCACCTACCAAGGGCCGTGCACCCAGAGCACCTGAAGCACAGGGGAGGGGATGAGAGTCTTAACCAGGACACGCCCTGTGCAACGCATCTTAACGAAAGTCTCCACCACCCCTAGGCAGCCAGGCCTCCGCTTCATTCTAGAAATTCTCGAGAAGCTCTGTCTCTGAGCCACAGCCCCAGAACCACCTGGGGTAAGGACCCCACTGACAAAATCTCTAAGCCTGTGGAACGCCTGAGCTTTTTGCTAGTCGAAAAACACCTTCGTTTTTCTCTAAGGGTCAACATGGACCAAAGGCCTCCTCGCCACACCAACGTGGCGTCAGCGATGGAGCTGGGCAGGTTCCAAGTCACAGGAGGAAACCGGGAACTGAGAGACGCACATCCGTCTGCCGGGAACCACGGCCACCAGGCATCCCACACAGCGGATCGGGTGCCTCTGTGCACGTGACTCCCCCAATCTGAACTTTGTCCCCAAAGGTGCTTCTGAGCTCCTGGAATTTGAGGGACTGGATCTCACAATTCATCTGAAATCGTACCCTACTTTAATAAATTACAGATGCTTGATGTACAGTTGTATCCAAAGAAGGGTTAGGACCACCCAAGTAAGGTAAGTGAGAGCCGGAGCCCCATAGGGGTTTTTGTCTATTTATTTTTTAATGGAAATACTTAGATTTCCCAGTGTTCTGCATGTTAACTGAGAGCTACCTTCAATTTATAATCAAGAACGTGGGCATCATATCCCATGCAGGCATTCAACGGAGCCTGTGGAAATTTGTTGACAATTCCTAATTATTATTCCTATTAGGTATTAATACCGAGGTACTGGGAGGAAAGGAAGATAATGATCTGAGATATATTTTTTTCCAGAATTTTAAACCTGAGTCAGTACCCCAAAGCTGGTAAGGGACATTCACATTCTGCAAAGGCTCTGCTACCGAATGCTGTAGTACTGATGTGCGCCGCTTTTAAATTTTATATGCGTGTAAAGATAAAACTTAAGTAACCACTTCAAATGCACATCTTGTCTTTGGAGAGGCATGACACAATGAACATCTACTGATTCTTGTTTAAAATAACCAAATGGAGGGACTTCCCTGGCGGTCCAGTGGTTAGGACTCAGTGCTTTCACTGCAGAGGGCCTGGGTCTGACCCCTGGTCGGGGAACTAAGATCCCGCAAGCTGCGGGTGCGGCCACAAAAATACTAAGAATAAAAATAAGATAAAAAGACCAAGTGGGGAAGTGCCATGGAGACAGCCTGCTAGGCGTGGAGGGGGCGTGACTGGGTGTGCCGGGGACGTCACCAGGAGGCCGGGCACAGCAGCCAGGGCGCACTGCGTCGGGGCTCAGACACAGCCAGTGGGCAGCACTGTGCCCCTCTAAGGAGGGGCGCCCCTGTGAGGTCCCAGAGCCCCCAGGACGGGCGGGGAGAGGGCCCGCAGCCCTTACCTCTGTGCTCGAGCGCAGGGCCATTGCCGCCCCAGCTCTGGTAGAGAGAAGCAAAGTCCTTTGGAATGTACGTCTTAAAGATATTGAGGATGTCCAGGCGTTTCTCGGGGCCCTCGGACGCAGGCTCCTGTTTGATGTTGTGTAAGACGGGCTGGGCCTGCGAGGCCGCAGTCCCTCTGGAGCTGACCTTGGTGGGGGGCTCTCGGGGAGGTAGAGGGGGGCCCCCGTCACCTTTCCCGTGCGCTTGACCCTGAGGCTGTGGGCTGAATTTGGCTTTGGGCGGGTCCAGGGCACTGTGCTTATTTGGGGGACCGAGGCCGGCCCCCGCTGGGGGGAGGCCATACTTGTCCCCCTGCCTGCTGTTGGCCGGGGGCTGGGGAGCCGCCCGGGCGATGACGGTGGGCGTCGGTGTGGCACTTCTGCTGAAGCCCCCGCTGCCCGCCGCGGGCCCGGGTCTCGGGCCGGCCTCCTGCTTGGGCTTGGATGGGGGCGGCGGAGCCCCGGGCTGCTCGGGGCCAGGGCCGGGCTTGGTCTGCCGATGCCCGTCGGGGCCGGCCGCCCAGAGCGCGCAGGGCCCCCCGGGGTGGCTCTCCTTGCTCCTGGGCAAGCCGGCGGCTTTCGTGGGCACCCCCAGGGGCGAGGGGCTCCCTTTGGGGCCCAGCGCCCCACCCGGCACCTGAGTGCGGGTGAACCGGGAGATGGGCAGAGGCTGGCACTCTTTGCCCCCAAGGGCAGGCGGGGGGCCCGTGCGTCCGCTCCGGGTGAGGAAAACCAAGTTGTTTCTGATGCTTTTGTAACCGTTGGGCTGAATCCATTGGGGGGCCATGGAGTGGCAGCTGACCCTGTGCCAGATGCGCTTGTGCATCCACAGCACCTCGGGGTAGTAGGTCTTATGGTTGCAGTAAGGACACGGGTGGACGGCCAGAGCAGCCTGCAGGGAGGAGGCCCACTCCTTGTGGCTGGGGTGATCCCGCGTCGACCGCTCACTCAGGTCCAGCGGGATCACGTCTGGGGCCGGAGCCCGTTTCCCTCCCCCGGAATGCTCTTTATTGTGCAAATCGGACAGCTTCTCTTTCAGGTGGGTGGCTTGGCTCTCAGAGGGGAGCTGCACATCTGCAGTCTGAGTGGGATGCGAAGGGAAGTCCGCAGCATCCCTGGAGCCGGGGCCCTCTTGCTTGGGGTGAAATGCTGGCATCTCTAAGTCCACAGAAAACCTAGGCTGCTCTGCTCTCTTGGAAGTGTCTCTGCTACTGCTTTCAAGTATGGACACAGAAGCTGCGATCCCCGCGCTGGGCTCCCTGGCAGCTCTTCCCGATGGGTTACTTCCAAGTGTGTGACTTTGGTCTCCGTTGGAGAGCGCAGCGGAGGCCACTTCCTCAGGAAAGCAGCAGCGGTGTGGCTTTGTCCCTGGAGGATCGAAATGGAAAACGTGACGTTACCATTTCTCTTCAGAACAGAAGACAGAGAAGCACACCCAAACCGCCACGTGCACATGTGGAGGGAAGCGTGTGGGTCTCAGGAACGGTGCGATCCAGGACCCGGATCAGCAAGCTCTGTTAAGAGCGGATCAACCTTGAGGGCAAAATGGGCTATTTGCGGGGGGGCTTCTTTTCCAATTAGATGACTCAGTAGACTTGAGGGGAAAATAACAGCTGCCTATCTAGTGACCTAGAACTACACTGTTGCTAGTTAACAGAGGGGGACTAGTTGTATCAAAAGCCAGGAAAAAAGACTAATTCTTTATAACAGCATAAGGCTTTCCGTGGCTTTCAAAGAACCCCTCAGCCCACGGTCACAGAGAGGCAGGGCTGGAAAACAGTGTGCTCTCCCCCCAGGGATCCTGCCGCTGCCTCAGAAACTACGGGCCGATTCAGGATGGGCCCCCATGACTGTCTAGTAAAGTCCAACATTCAGCTCCGAAACCTGGACACCAACAGTTTCCTTTGGAGGCATGAGAGGGAAGGGGGTGAGTCACACTCTTCATCCCCACGCCTCCCAGTGGGGAATGCCCAGGAGAAACGGTGCTCGCTGGGTGGGATGCCCACTGTCGCTCCTGTGGGGTCTGCCTGGAGCCTTCTACAGGAGAGCTGGCCGGGCACGGGTTCCCTGCCACGGGGCGGCCTTGCACCCTCCCGGGTGAGTGCCGGCGACATCACCCCAAGGGCAGCCAGGCTCCCTGAGCTTGGGCACCGAGGCTGCAAAGCATCACCCCGACCAGACTGCACTGCAAGTGGATTCGACACGATTTAACAAAAAACCCACTTGAAGTCTGCACTGACGACCCTGGGTTTATTTCAATTAGAAGGTGCACAAACGTTTCTGGATGTCTTAAACCTTTCTGAACTACAGAGCGGGGATTCTTCCCATCAGTACGAGCTCAGAGGTGTTTTTTTCTCGTTACAGGTGTCATAGCGGGGATGGACTAAAATCTTAGGTTTTCTTTTATGAGAAAGCCCAATACTGTTGGTTTTTAAATATGAATTTTTTAGAGATTTTAACGTTCTCATGGAATGTAGGTATCTGTTTACACAGAATGTTCTTTAAAATTTTTCTATACTCAATGTTTTACTGTATTTCTAAACTTAGTATTTTACTATACTCAATATTTTGTAATAACCTATAAGGGAAAAGAATCTGAAAATACACACACACACGCACACGCACACATAACTGAATCGCTGTGCTGTACACCTGAAACTAACACGATATTGTAAATCAATTATACTTCAATAAAAAACAAAAAATAAAATTTTTCTAAGTATAGTTTTAGAGTTAAGACAGTAATCACATCAAATTGGTAAAAAAAAAAAAAAAGAGAGGAAGGAAAAAAAGTGTATTCCAAAGGGATCTTCAGGAAAGCAGGAAAGTGTCCTTCACAGAAGGCATTTACCAGAGATTTGAAGGAACACAGTAACAAACATTCATTTTCAATTAGTAGGTAGACAGCCACTTATAAGCAACTTTAAAGGATTACATCCACGTAAGAAATGTTACCAGTATGTAGTGATCGGCAGAATTGGTCAGGAAACAAGACAAAAGAGGAATACATTTTCTGATCCTATAGGCTCTGAAAAACTAACGTTTAAATGAAGTTAGATATACCTGCCTGTCATGTGGGTATCTAGCGTTACTCAGAAAGCAAACCGGGCGGCCCTGGAAAGCTCTGATGATAAAAAGGGCATTTAACCTGGAATTAAACGCAGGGGGTCGTCTTGGCCTTTGTTTAATTCAGGCTGAGGCTCAGTCTGTCAAATTCACTTTTACATTTTCAAAGAGAGTCAGGACAGCGGCTTGGGGGACCCAGTTTTTCCTGCATTAAAGGCATGTGGATTTATGAGAACACACACCAAAGCCTATTAGTTGAAACAACAGGGCCACTGTACCTGACACTACACATCTGCAGGTGTTCAGAGCACATCTGTCAGAGCCCCCAGAGGTTATGTTCCCACAAAGGATTTCAAACATCACGAGAACCTCCAGTACCTCTGACCAAGACGCCAAGTGAAAAATTACAGCAGGCCCTCCATCACAGTACCGGAACTGAGAGACAAGGCTCCGAGGACCCCCGCACCTCACAGCGGGCCGGCACACCTGCATGAGGGTTCTGAAACACCTTCCCTAGCTTCTCACCTCTGTGCGTGGGTCTTAAATTGCACTGAGTAGCAAAGGAAGCAGTGTGTAGTAGCCATGTTAACGCAGATCAAAACCCACTTTTCAACTGACATGCTGAGAAAACAGATTAGATCAATTCTGTGAGCCTTGGTATTCTGGTTTATAAAACAGGTACCGTTTCAAAATATTTTATCTCTGGTTTAGGGGGTAAAAAGCAAGAGCACCATAAAAGCCCATGATTCCCTCTTTTGAGAGGCTTACCACACTGGTCATTTAGGGGACAGAAGGACACATGGGCCTGGTGTCTCCTGACGGTCTTGGGCACAAGATGAAATGTGGCTGGACAGGGCGCACTGGGAGCTGACCCGACACCCCTGCCCAGAATCCACCGGGAGGAAGGTCTCCTAAGGATGCTACAGCATCGGTCCTCCCACAGCCCCACCATCATTTATCGGGAAGAAGAAATGGGACTGGACAAAGGTATCAGACCCAGGACTGACACTCAGCTAGGAGGGAGAGCCAAAACCTTGCCCGCCCCCCCAAAAAACAGAGATTCAAAAGTTTTCAACAGGATGGAACAAAGGCTCAAAACTAACAAGAAGAAACAAAGTGCAAGAAGTGAAAGGTCTGGCTTAAGGGCTGTGCTGTGAAAAAGAGTCCAGGCTCCTAGGGGACCACAAGCTCAGTGTGAGTCTCCATGGCCCAGGGTTTTATTGATATATCAAGGTAAAGCCACAGCCACAGCCAGGGAGGCAAGGGCACCGACAGAGCGCACCTAGCTGGAGGAGCCCAGTCTCGGCTCTGAGCCCCATACTAAGAAGAGCCAAAAGCATATCCAGGACAGGCTCACGGAGGGAGGTCTCTGGAAACCAAGTAATGTGGAGAATGACTGCAGAAACTTGGACTGTGCCACCTAAAACAGAGGGCTGCTGGCTGGACCACCACAAACTCTGACATTCAGTCCCTGGGTCCCGAAGGGAGGGAGGGAGGGCTAGTTCATCCACAGCAGCATTCTGGCTGCCCCCTGGAATCATCTGCAAAGGACGTGAACCATCGCTGGAAGAAAGACCCAAGGCCAGTGCCTAGACCAAAAACCAGCCTTTTGGGAAGAAGCATCTGCACGTTTTTTGAAAAAACCTTTGGGTGATTCTAACTGTGGCCACGATCAAGGCGTGCTGGGGTCGACAGAGGACAAATCATTGGGAGTCACAGAGAACTGGATTCCAGGAGAGGCCGAGACAGACAGAGCTGCCGTGGGGCTGGAGGTCAGCTCCCAGCAGGCGGGGAGGGGCCGGCCTTCCGGGGTCCACAGGCTGTCTCTGTCTCCCTTCAACTCCAGGGCTGGGAGGAGTATGCAGAAGGGACCAACGACCACCAGAAATGAACCGTTGGCTTCACAGGCATCTCAGTGGCCTCACTGCTTTTCTTTCAATTCAGTGGACTCTGATGTGGTGGATTCTGCACAGGTATGTCTGAGTGATGTAAAGGGGAAACACACTTCTTTTTTTAGAAAACGCTCTGTCATTGCTTCGTGTATAACTTTAAAAGTATCAAGTTAGCACTTCACTCCGGGGAGCGCGTGTTCAGCCATCACACGTAAACTTGGGATGGGCCAGCAGGGAACGGTTCCAAGTTTGGGGACTGAAGGTGCTTTTGCAAGAAGAGCCTCATTTCTAAATCCTCGTTTATCATATATCATCTCATCAGCTCACCTTGGTTTAGTCTGTCCACTTAGTATATGACTGTGGCTCTTTTGCCTCTCTTTTTATGTTTATTATAATTTCTTCGCTTCCCACCCTTGGTTAAAACAAAACAAACAAAAAACACAGAAACTCTCAAAACAGAAACAAAAACAAAACAGAAACTAACGCAGCACAAAACCCTGCATGCCTTACGGTGGGCCTTCCCCTGGCACGAGTGTCCCAACGGACCCTTCGGTAAACCTACAGTCACTGCAGGCAGCTGTGTCCTGGGTATGGAGGGAGGAGCTTTATAGACTGACTTGCGCCCGCCGTCAACTGCTTCCTGACCAGTCTCCCCAGTTTCTCACCCCAGTTAGTTATGCTGTGAACACAGATGACTCGTCCTGATAGGTACCTAAGCAAATCTCAGAGGATGTTATCAGCTACTAACATCTACAATGGGATCGAGAGGAAGCAGGAGGAATGTGGGTCACCAGTCCCGCCTGCCGAGACGTGGCTCTACGTCACCAGGGAGGGTCAACCGCTGCTGGCCAGACTTGGTCCCCGGCGCCCGCCAGCCTGGTTCCCGTAGGCGAGCGGGATGTGGTGCCAGACACCGGCAGCGGTACCCCGGTCATGGCTGACCACACCATCCGGCCAGCATCACCCGGCTTCGTCTAGGGGTGGCGTGGCCCTGATGGGGTCCCCAGGCAGCGAGGGCCTGGCTCGCAGCAGGAACCACACAGGTAAAAAGCAAGAGCGCCGTAAAAGCCCATGATTCCTCTTTTGAGAGGCTTACCACACTGGTCACTTAGGGGACAGAAGGACACGTGGGCCTGGTGTCTCCTGACTGCCTTGGGCACAAGATGAAAGGCTGTTGCCCTTAAGGGGAAGGAGGCATCATGGTTCCCGCCGGTGAGCTGCCGTCCAGCCGGGAACACCCAGCGCGGGGCTGGGATGAGGACTCCCCCTTCCCCAGGAGCCAGAAGCCCAGCGGAGCCATCTACACCCGCCATCACCTCTCTCAACACACCCAGGAGGTGAGGCTGCTCTCCCCCGCGTTGCAGGTAAGGAAACTGGGGCAGAGAACAGCTTCCAGAAGGCCTCGCTGTGGCTGGTGGAGCCCGATCCCTACCCTGCCCATCCAGCCGTCGCCCACCCGCCGCGTCCACGGCTGGGGAGGGTCTGCAGGGATGGAGGTGACCCTGTCCAGTAACTGCTGGGGGAGAATCAGATGCTGTGGTGGAAACCTAACTTGACTTTTCCAAAAACGTACCCATATTTGGGCTGGGTGCTCATAAGGCAAAGTACTGGGCCTCACGTGTGCAGCAAGTTTCTAGAACTTTTCATATTGGACCCCAGATGACTTCAGGCCCTGCAACTCTAGAAGACGCACTTTCTCTCCAAAGTAGGATGCACAAGCACATGGTAATGTAGGCAAACTCAAAACGGCAGCCAGATAAAGCAGTTCGCGGAGCACTGATGGACCCTGGTCCCGCTGGAGAGGGCCGCCTGGCCGCCTCCCAGGGCCCAGAGGTTTGAGGGCCACGGCCTCCCCGCCCCCAGCGCCTCATGCCCCACGGCCATAGGACCAGCGCGTGGCCCCAGGAAGTGTGCGAGCTGCAGAGGAAATAGGAAGAGATGCTCTCTCCTGAGGCCCCTCCTCCTGCTCTAGGAGGTGATCCGGGTACGACCTGAGTATGAGAGGCCATCAGCAGCCCCGTCCCTGAATTAAAACCCAGATGTAACATCTGTAGTGATGACCGCAAACGGCAGCTGCCGCTCAAGGCTGAGAGCAATCTGCGTATTCAGGTCATTGGTTCTCCCAACCCCAGGGGCTGTGAGCATGAGATTGTCTCTTCCTGCCCCTTCCTAGCTGTTCCTCTTCGTTGAAAAGAAAGATCCACCAAACTAATTCCGTACACGAGTGTATGAAGGGAGAGTGGGGTTAAGGAGGTTCTCGAGACAGAAAATAGCCTAAACCCAAATTATTCTTGTGATTTGAGCCTTATATGGGACAAACAGTAACTCTCTCCCCAAAGATACAATATCCCAAGTACTGTAAGCCTGAAGAATTCTCACCATTAAGAACTCCCGGATTAAAAGTAATTTTGAGATTTCAGCAGTTCCTAGTAACTTTTATAACAAATAGTACCAGTTACTGAAAACTTGTCGTGACAGCAAAAACATCCGTTTTTAAATAATGTTTCTCAGAAGACCCTTCTTTTCTGATTCTTTTTTAACCCTGTCTTAAAAAGGGCCAGCTGGGGCACTTCCCTAGTGGCGCAGTGGTTAAGAATCCACCTGCCAATACAGGGGACACGGGTTCGAGCCCTGGTCCAGGAAGATCGCACGTGCCGCGGAGCAACT
Organism: Lipotes vexillifer; assembly: GCF_000442215.2. Taxonomy (NCBI): domain Eukaryota; kingdom Metazoa; phylum Chordata; class Mammalia; order Artiodactyla; family Lipotidae; genus Lipotes; species Lipotes vexillifer. Next base: position 1,169,763 of record NW_006775077.1, on the reverse strand, counting down.
AAGCCCGTGCGCCACAACTACTGAGCCCGCGCTCTGGAGCCCACGAGCCACAACTATTGAGTTCGAGCGCCACAACTACTGAGCCTGTGCTCTAGAGCCCACGAGCCACAACTACTGAATCCCACACGCCTAGAGCCTGTGCTCCCTCAACAAGAGAAGCCACCGCAGGGAGAAGCCCACACACCGAAACAAAGAGTAGCCCCCGCTCGCTGCAACCAGAGAAAGCCCGCGCACAGCAACGAAGACCCAACGCAGCCAAAATTAAAAATTTTTTAAATAAAAAAATTAAAGAAAAGGGAAAGCTGGTGACAAAAACAGATACAGAGCAGAATAAAAGGTATGATGTTTTAACAGAAATGAGAGCCATTATGCATTGAGATTTAGCTGAAACTTGAGAGTTAACTGAGACAATTAAAACGCAAGAAATTAACAAAGAGAAAACTGCATAGGTGTCTGGGGGTGGAAAGAGTCCCTGGAAAGATATTTCAGCTAAAAGAATCTCAGAAACACTGAACCTCAATGAAATGTGATGAAGAGGATGATTATTTATTCTCATAGGATGTCTTGGATACAATGTAGAAATGACTTAAGAAAACGTTTTAGCTGCAATATCCATGGGGCTTTTCAATTAACAAACACACGGTTTAATACGCTTTCTGTGCAAGTGAAGCAAAGGAAACGCTGCAAAGCACTGCCCAGGGCTGGTTCAATGTGGAAGTTCGCCCTCTGGAAAAATAAAGGAAAATAACCAAGGGTCAAAAGACGCGCTTAATTATTGGTAGTATACGGAGGGGCATCCAGAAAAGCACGTGACCAAGTGACCTACTTGCAAGGCTGCTTTAAGGAGGGGTTACAGCAAACAAGGAAATCACCAGGGCTTCCAGGCCCAGGAACAACACCAGTACCAAAGTGAAAGTCCCAGCTCTGCCCCACTTTACCCTTTGTAAAAGGACAGGCTTTGTTTCCATAGAGAATAATACAGAAACTGCTTTGAATGGCCCAGTATCTCTCAAGGACTATTCAGCTGTATGGTCAGAAAAATCTCTTTAAAAGAAGTGTTTCAAAGCTCTCTCGCTCATTACACATATAACGTGAACTATAATAATTAATAATAATAATAATAACAAAGTTTCAGTAAGGAAACCAGACAGAACTTGAACAATGAGTGACAACTGAGTAATCATGTTTTAATATTTTTATAAATGAACCAATATTTTATTCCCTAAATCGTTCCTGCTTGTTTTTCTGTCTGTCTGAATACAGTATTGGAGTTTTCATTTTAAGTAATTAATCTATTCACAGAAATAACTCACAAAACTGTAATGTATTTGCGTTAACAGCAAAGTATGTAAATATCTTAGCACTTTGGAAGCCGGATTTTGATTTCTGAAGAAAAACAGTTACAGACTGGATACAGGACTTCTGACTAAACAGTGTAACCACCGTTCCACAAGGACACTTAAAGCTTGAAATCTGGGAAATACTGTTTTCAGGAACATTCCTATGCAGAGAGTACAAAACCAACATTTTAAAGGTTAATCAAATACCTCGCGTTTCCACCCAAGCTTCCAGTAACTAGAGGGTAGTCCGTCCTGCCATAAAACATAATCACATTCTAGAAATCTAGAACTTACTGCTTCCTCACTGACACAACCATAAAAATGTGTCACTCGGGTCATTTGTGTGTGTTTTTTTTTTTAATCGAATCCATGCTGAAGTGAACAGGATTCAAGTCTATTTTCACAGCTACTGTCCATTTTATACACCCTCCTCCTCCACCCCCCCAAATCCTAACAGAAAGTATAAACTTGTCCGCGTGACAAAATTCAAACAAATGTAAAAATGAAAAGAAACCATTAAACAAAACTTTACAAACCACGCTCTGAAGAGTAATGAACATTTCCACTTTACTAAGGCAAAGAGAAAGTAAACAGAATGTTATGAAGAAGTATGTTGAAGCCGAAGTGACTGTTGCAAGAAGGCATTTATATAGCTTTTAGATTTTAAAATGTCATTAAGAAGGTGCAGCAAGGAACAGCCCAGGGAAGCTTAGCACATGATGCTTCTTTTGCGTCACCCTCCAGCCCTGTTGCTTCCTAACGGGCAGGACGGGTACACCAGCTCCTCAACCGCTACAGAGAACCCACGTCCCTTAAACCACCTTCGTTTTTTCTTCCACAAGCTGCCTTTTAAGAGACCAAGCTCGGAGCAAGACTTCGGCAGAGAAGTCACCCTGTAAATCTCCAACATAAAAACAATTACAACAGACACAAACTAGCCTTCACGTGGTTGGAAAGTTTGCTGCTTAATTATCCCGAGATACAAAACCCGAGTTCTGTGTATTTACAAAGAAATTATAATGACCCTTTTTAAAGAAACTGGGACTCTTTATCAGGACAATCTTTCACATGTAAAACCAAGCACGTGCTGACCTGCAGAACAAAGGCCACTCTGGGCACAGTGCTGGCCGGGCTGTCCCTGGAGCCGCGGCTTCCGGCGCCGTGTGCCGACATCACCACTAGATGGCGCCCGCTCCCAACGCGAGACCCCCGCTGCCGGCGCCTGCGCTCCGCGTGGCGTCCCGGGTTTCAGAAACGGACCGAGGCGGCATGACTTTTGAACAACAGTTCGTGTTAGCCAAAAAGGTACACCGACAACTTGCTTTAAGTGTGCATCAGTACAGTTGTGCGTATTTCCTCTGAAAGGGCTTCGCAAGTACCGAATGTATCTGAAATGGGTAAGAGTCGTTCATCAAAAGCTCTTCAAGTGTCTTACATCTTGATGCGTCTGTTCATCAGCATTTTCGAGGTTAACATATGGAGAGCTGTAAACAAGTGATATACTTGGATGATCTGGCTAACTCATTAGACCGTGAGGGTTCCATTACAGGCAGCACCTACAAAGGTCCAATTTTTGGACAGAAACACACAGAAAACCGGGGTGCTTCAAAGGGGAACCGGCCCGAGACAGGCACGACATGGCCTGATGTCCTTCCACACAGAACTCCGTCTACATGAAAACCAAAAGTCTTTTCATTCGTGGGGCACTGTCATATGTGCCTTCAGACTGAGGGTGGGCAAAATGTCCTGGGGACACGATTTCTGAGCACTTGGCATCTACACACCCGCAAAGTTAAACCTTTATTATTTCACGAAGCTGACCATATACAGTAAGCATCCCCCATCTTGCCTGGTCCAGCATCCCTCCTCCTATGGTGCCAGCTGACGTGTAACAAGGATGGTCCTGACCTCACACGGAGTTAACTGTGAACTAGGAAGCCGTGGGCCTGGGAAGGAACCACGGAGAATGTTAACTAAGTAGCACCTGCTTGTCTGCCTAGTCATCTCATCCCCACCAGAAGCTGATTCTCTAGCCTTTTATGGTTATAAATGTGTAAGTGAGTATAAAATACAGAGATTTTCTGTATCGCTCACATAAAGAGTTCAAACTATTTTTTTTTTTTTTTTTTTTTTTTTTTTTTTTTTTTTTTTTTTAAAGCGGGCCACAACTGCCCAGCAACAGCAGCCTGGGTTTGCAGTCACTATTTTGGGCTACATCACATGGCACTTACATAACCTTGTTTAACTGCTCTTGAACTGGTTTGAGCAACCTGGGACAGTACGCGGGCCTCTCACTGTTGTGGCCTCTCCCGTTGCGGAGCACAGGCTCCAGACGCGCAGGCTCAGTGGCCATGGCTCACGGGCCCAGCCGCCCCGCGGCACGTGGGATCTTCCCGGACCGGGGCACGAACCCGCGTCCCCTGCATCGCAGGCGGACTCTCAACCGCTGCGCCACCAGGGAAGCCCTCAAACTATTTTATAACTATCAAATCTCAGATGTTTCACTCCCCCAGAGACATTTAGTGGCAAGAATTATTTTATATTTTACTTAATAATTTAAGCAAATATTCCCAAATCACATCACTAAACTGTTTCTGGACTCTTCGGCAGGCTGCCCGGGCCTGCTG
>NW_006775077.1:1137917-1165786 GCF_000442215.2 Lipotes vexillifer | reverse complement strand
GCTGAACAAGGGGTTGTAGTTATACTGTTTTCCTTTAAAATGCAGAAAACAAAGCATACATACATTTCTTCTTCATAAACTTCTTTCTTTGGTTTTCACTTTCTCCCTTTTTTTTTAATAAAGAGGAAATAGCTGTATTCCTCCTTCGTGCATATCTTTGGTTTTTCTCCCGACTGATAGCTCACCTTCAATTTATCCAGCTTTTTAAAAGTCTAGACAAAGAATTACAACCCCGATGGAGCAGTGCCGCACAGAAAAATCGCAGGAAAGCCCCAATTACTAACGTTTATTTTCTCAATCCTTTAGTCATATTTCTATTTTGAGAAGCAGTTGCTATATCGTATTTCTGTGACTGTTTTCCAGGAGCTCGTTAGCTAAGTGGGAGCTGTGAATCTAGGAATTAAAAATGTTTAAAGCTAAGTAGAGGGTTTTCCGTCAAATTCTATCAGCTGAACTCAAAAGGGAAGGCCCTCCACCGGGCCCCTCTGCTTCCACAGGCTTGGCATCCCATCCGAGGCCGTCTAAGGGGAACTGCAGCTGTGGGATCCCTCCCGCCCACCCGCCTGGAGAGATATGGGGGGGGGGGGGGCTGCAGAGTTTAAAGGGCTGGAAGAAATATTAGTCTGACATATGGGCACCAATTAGGCTTTTATAGGTCCAGGAAATAAAATACTAACTTCTATAGTTGTTTCGAGTGAAAATTGCAAAGTAATTTGTCTGCTGGAGAAGTATGGAAGCACTTGCCGTGGCTTCCTGTTTTGCACACTGTCTCCCTCCATGCCAGCTTGTTGTCTCAACAAATTTATTTTCATTGGCGGTAGGATATACGCTTATAATTTTAGGAATGGAGGCACTTGAGATAAGGTGAAACTTGTCCCTGGAAAATGAGCTCCAGTGAAGTTGTTTCCTGGCTTCATATTTCAAGATATGTCGGTTATCCTTCCAAAAGTGCCTGAATCAACAAAATTGATTCAGAGCTTTGTGCAAACGTCTGACACAGGCCCAGGCCATATTTTAAATGACACATAAACATTTGCTTTGTACCCTGTCTCCTTAGCTCTGGTCCTCTTGTCCCCCACCCAGCTGCCATGTCACAACTTGGCCGATACTGCCAACCATAAGGTTTTTATTTATGTAAACAAATATCTGGTGAAGAAAGAAAATGGAAATAATCAAATTTGGGGGGTATTTGGGGGGTGGGGGGGCGGGAATCAGCAAACACACTGGTCACCACTGTCACTCAGCCCACGACAGGCCCTGCTGCACTCAGGCGTGCTCAGCATTCTCCGGGCACCGGCTGAGTGTGGGCAGCTCCTTGACAGTGAGGTGTGCACTTGCGTGTGTGCACGTGTGCCTGTGCGTATGTGCACGCGTGGGAGGGGGCGGGGATGGCTCTCGGAGGACATACTCTGCGGACACAAGTCACGTCTCAGCCCCGTGTCTTCCACTCGCTAAAGGTGCCATCTCAGTCAATACTAATTAACTTGTTGGCTCTTGGTATAAAACCCAGGCGTGACTGCAATGCTTCTCGCTGGACTCAGTAGTGAGCTGAGCACACACGTGGCCCTCACGAGAGCCTCCCCCAGCGAGAGGGCTGCTGCTAATCAAACTGCCAGCGAACAAGCGGACTCGCGGTGATGAACGCAGCGGCCCAGCCACGCGCCAGGGTCCGGAAGGTTCCCCCACGTCCTCTGCTCTGCCCGCCCTACCATGCCTGTGACCTGCGTTCTCCCTCTGCACCCACCTCCCGAGGCCCCTTGGGGACAGGGACCCGGATCCTCCCCAGAACACTGAGTTTGGACTGGACAACAGCAAGACGTAAGATGGGAAGTGATCTGCAAAGTCACCACTGGTCTGAACGTCTAGATTCTGTGACCTAAACCCACTTTTTAAGAACGGCAGCCACTGACGCTCTCTCTTCTCTCTGACCTAAAAAACACCCTCACCAGGCTACTAGGGTTCTAGCCCCCTTAATCTATAACCTCCACGTCTCTCCAGATGCCGGCAGCTTACAGTTTTATACGGGACTGAAAAGATGTACTGATCCTGGCGGCAGAGCTGAAGCCATAATAAAGCACATTCAAAGATGCAGCGTGGGGCTTCCCTGGTGGTGCAGTGGTTGAGAGTCCGCCTGCCGATGCAGGGGACACGGGTTCGTGCCCCGGTCCGGGAAGATCCCACATGCCGCAGAGCGGCTGGGCCCGTGAGCCATGGCCGCTGAGCCTGCACGTCTGGAGCCTGTGCTCCGCCACGGGAGAGGCCACAACAGTGAGAGGCCCGCGTACCGCAAAAAAAAAAAAAAAGATGCAGCGTGTTCATGAATGTGATTTATCTGCAGAGCTGCCGAGTCATCCCGGGGCTGCACTGGGAATCACCAGGCCCAGCCGGCACCCTCTCCTGTCTGTGTCCGTTCGTCCTGAGCCTTCGCTTCTCACAGGCACAAAGGGGACGCACGTGCAGACGGTCACGTGGCCACACACACACTCACAGTCACGTGTGCGCAGAGGCACGCCCAGCCACAGGCATGTACGCAGTGCACACACAGGCTCACACACACACACGCGGTTTCCCACAAGAGAACGGCAGTGTATCTGGGCTGGAGGGCCGCCGGGGGCAGCTACTGTCCAACCAGATAATTGCCCACGTGACCCCGAGTCCTGAGAACTCACTCCCTTTCCCACAGCCAGACAATTACAAAGTCCAGAATTCAAAACCCAATGAATACACCATTCTTTAAAAGGAGAAAATGTGTGTGTGTGCATTGGGGCTATTTTTAAAAGCTGAGCGCATCAATCCATACCCTGAAAACCCTCAAGTGGCCAAGCTCAGCACCACGAGCCACACAAGCAGGAACCCAGGGTCCCCACTTCTTTCTTCCACTCAGACTTCGATCAACTTCTCGATTTCTAGAAAACACATTCACCAAACCTAAGACACGTAACTGTAAAACACGAAATGGCTATTATCTTTAGAATCTGGGAAAAAATTACACAGCCACTCGCCCTGGTCGCTGTGTCTTTGGAACCACAGCTCCATGGCGACACATCCACACGGGTCATCTCGGGTCTCTGTGCACCAGTCAAGGCTACCGCTCGGCCTGTGTGCCACGAGTTCCCTGGACGCAGCCGGGGCACCAGCCCTGGGGCCGAAATCGCCCCATTTCCGCTCTGCGGGGGGCAGGTGGCCAGGGCGAGGACCTTGGCCTTCTACTCCCACCCAGCAGCTCCTGCAAAGTACCCAGCAGGCACGGACCGACTTCTGGGCCTGAGCTAGACAGCAACACAGCTCAGCAAACGCCGTGAGCGAAGCAGGGACCTCAGAGGCCAACCACCTCTGCCTGGCTGCCCACTGGGCATGGGGGATGCTCCATGGACGGCCTCACCACCGCTCCAGGGGACCCTCGGTCACCATCCCTACTACCCCCTCAAGCCCCAGTGACCCCGTGATCACCCCCATGTGCATGTGCGTGCCCATGGGTACATGCATGTGCACCGTGGTCCCAAGGAGACCGCAGAATCTGTTAAGCCATAGGAGACGGTGCATCCAGCCTCACGGTCCCCGGCAGCAAACTCTGCGATACACACCTGCCCCTTGCTCCTTGCAAATCTTCCAAAGCCACAGCTCAGGCGGCAACAGGGTCAGCGGATATGAACTTTCCTTGGAAGCGCCTGGTGAAACGGCTTCCCGGCGCCACGGCAATGGCGCAACCCATTAGGCAACAGGGGACACAGTCACCCCCAGGAGCAGGGTCTGCAAAGGCACCACGATCAAAGGCAGCCCCCCGCGGCCCCTCATGCTGGACCCCCCTCGGACGCTCACACAACATCCAACGGATCAGCAGCCCAGAGGCTGCAACGCGCCCCCAGCGCCCAGGATAGCCTGGCCACAAAGCGACGAAGCGATGCGGCCAGTGTCACACACAGGGGCTGAGGGGGCCCCGGCCCCAGCTCAGACTTGACCCCGGCCGCATGTGGAGCCGCTGCAGCCCTGTTTGCAGGGCAGGAAACCCAGGAAAGGCTCAGAGGTACGACACGGATGGGTCTGGAGATAAGGAGGGGCGGGACGCCGCCGGAGGGGCGGGAGAGGTCGTGGGGGGATGATGAGGACAGCCTCTCATCCCCTTTACCTTCCGGACACTCAAGGCTGTTGTGTCCTCACGGTTAATTTAAAAAACACAATGAAGCGTCCAGCCACTACAGACAACCCCATTCATAAATCCTTCCGTATTTTTACGTTATCGGTCTGTTAGTCTGACTCACCCACACGGCACACGAGGAATATGTGTCGCTTTAACTGCAGAGCCTCATTACTGGGTTCACAGAGGAAAAGGCCTGTCGCGTCCCTGGGGTCGAAAGACCGTTCCCCGTGGCCTGGAATCCCACCTGCAGTCCCCTGGGGCGGCGGGCACGCATTGAGCCTGGTACTGCACCAGGCCAGGGGTCTGCTGACCGCCAGGGGTCCATCAGGATGACCGGCTTCCACGCCAGCCAGCCGGCACAGCGCCACGCTCTGACATGTCATCCCAGTGCCACGCTACGCCCTGCCACGCCAACGTCCACAGAGGAGGCGTGCTGACGTCGGCAGAGCAGGCCACGTAACAGCAGCATCCTCGGCGGCAGCACAGCCTCTGGGACCTCTAAGCCGGCCTCTCCTTCAGGGCCCACATCCGCGGCCACTACGTCCCGATCTCGGTCATCGTGAGGAAGCATCCCTGCCCGTGGACACCGGACTCCTTCACCCCTGGGTACCGCCTGCCTGCTTCTGCACCTGAGGCCTTTCTGTTAATTTAATTCTTCTTAAAACAAACAGCAGAACCTGTGAAAGCAGCTTTCACGTCTCACCAAGGCCTTCCCTTTCCACGCTAACCCTTCACGGTTTTGCTAACCTGTCCGCATGGGTGAGGATTTCTGGGCTTCTGCTGAAAACTTTTTTGTCAACCCAAGAGATGTACAAATGCCCAGGTGTCAGGAACACCCTCTTTTTCACCATCAGCGGCGGGTCCCACCCGAATCCACAGACGATCCTGAAACAGACAGGGTGTCTCTTTCTCAGAGTCAGAGACGCGGAGCCCTAAGTGTGCAGGTGAGACTGCAGCCCGGCCGCCTCCCTGCCCCGACCTGGCCCCTGCCTGGGCAGCCTCGGACACCCAATCCTGGGAGGGTCCCCCCGGCAGTGAGACCCACCTGTTGGAACCCAGGCTCTCTTGGTTCCGAGCAAGGGTGCGCAGGTGTGAACTCACAGTTGCGCTGCCCCCTCTATCAAATGGGCTGACACCTCCGTTGTGAGGGGCTGAGCCCCAAATCAGCAGGACACAAGCCCCTGACGGCTGTCCCCCCACAGGGCAGCGGACACCAGCCGAGCCACCTGTCTACCGTGCCATCCCAGGCAACACCTCCATGCCCCCCGAACTCTTTGAGCCTTTTTATGGTAAAATAAATCAGAGATCCCGAAAATACACAAAACCAGTTCACGGCTCAATAAGTTACTCTAAGGCGATTGCTCTCGTAACCGCACCCAGGTCAAGCAGCAGGCACTGCCACCCCCCCAAAGCCCCGACCGTGCCCCCTGCACACACGCACGGAGCGTCCGCCCCGGGCTCTGCGGCACTCGCTCCCGCGCCACCACGTACCTCTGCAGGTCAGGCCCTCTGGCCCCCAGCTGTCCCCACCCCGCCCTCCTTCTACCCCCGTTTCTACCGGGACACCCCTGACCTGCGGGCACCTGCCCGCTGCGGTCAGCGTGCTCTCCCGTCCTCGGCGTTGGTGCCAAGTTGGCCTGGCCGCCTCTCCCACGAATTCACGGGGTGACGAGGACGGAGGAGTGTCACCAGAACTGAGATGAGGCCTCATGTTCCGGGGGGTGAGGAGTGGTCTGGGTCCTGGGGGACAAAACTGGTAGGAGGGGAAAATGCGCTCCGTTTCGCATCACACGTCCCGATGCCATCATCGTCAGGACGTGCGTCCCTAACCACACGCTGCTGTCCGAAGCGGATGGCGGCTCCCGGCAGAGCTGTGAGCTGGTGACCGGGAGCCACTCTGACTCCCAGCCGCTTCCCGGGACCCTCAGCCCTGTGCGACCCGCCCCGAGGGAACTGGGTGGACCCAGGACCGAGGGTGACTCAGCTCACCCTGAGATTTAAAGGGTGGCGTCAAAGAACACCTCACGATGGGAGTTGCGGACGGCTGCCGTCACCACGAGGAAGCCCACAGGGCTGGTCATGAGGCTGCATCAACGTTATCCCCCAAAACCCAGAGGGACCACGGCAGCTGGGCAGGGGACAAGAGAAGTCTGAGAAGAGGCTTCAAAGCTGACAGCTGTGCGTGTTTCCATGCTGACCGTCTCTGTTCTCTAATTGCTATAAAACAACCTCTAAAGAGCTGTCCTGGGTAGCCCTGTAAGGGGCTACCTCGGCGGACAAATTTTCCTATGAAAGATGTAGCAACAGCGTTTGATAATCTATCTCCTTAACACCTGGAAATAAGGTCACCATGAACACTGGGACCCAAAGCATTGAGAGTAGCTCTGCTAAACAAGGCCCAGCCACCCATTCACAAGCCAAGGCAAAATGCATGAACAGGGACAGAGATTCTTATCTGTCTAACCTTCAGAAAAGAGAGAGCTGTGAAATACTGAAATTCAATTAGAATCCCAATCTGGAATTTGAGATTAACAAACACACACTACTATATATAAAACAGATAAACAAGATCCCACTGTACAGCACAGGGAACTCTATTGAGTATCTTGTAATAACCTATAATGGAAAAGAATCTGAAGACGTACATATATATCTATATCTATATATACACAAACACACACGACAGTTTGCTGTATGCCTGAAACACTGTAAATCAACTATAGTTCAATAAAAAAATAAAAATTAAAAAATATCATGACACATTAAGTGAGAATTTTTTTGGCCACAGACCCTGTGTTTTACAATTTCCCATATTCTGTAGTTATATCTTTTCACAATAAGTTGGCAAACATAAATTATTGTGACCATTAAAAAAATAATTTAAAAAATTCATAAAAGTTGTGATTTCCGAGGAATATACAGTAAATAAGTAGAGATACATATACATATGTCTACTTCCAATTTAAGCAAATAAAAACAAATACACAGCCTGAAGAAGAGAGCACCGAGAGAAAAGATTTCAGGACAATTAGGTTGAAACTTTCCTTAATGGGGCAGTTCACCCAGTTTCCTCTGCATGGGTATGTACTGTATAAAAATTCTATGTTTTGTAGATCAAGGATACTAGAGTAGAACTCCGATGACCAAATTTTCATTACCGAATTTAATGACAAAAATTTCATTATCAAAATTAATTAAAATGTATAATCAAAATTAATAAAATTCTCTCTCTTAACCTTGCCCTCAAAAGCCTACAGTAAATGCTACCACTGGCACAACTCGTTTGCCAACTGAAATTAAAAAGAAAAAAAAACTCTAAGAAGATAATTTTGAAGTTAACAGTATTTTGAGGGGGGAAAAAAAAGGCAGGCACTTGAATACCACCTGAGGAGAAATTACTTTTCTGGTAGGAACAGTACCATTCACACCAGAGTGAATTACACCCAATATGGCATCAAAAACACCCCCAATGGCCAGTCTCCAAGAGCCACACGGCCCTGCAGCCGCGTTTGATGTTCCAGGTCCCCAGATGAGAGCCCCCGGCGGATCTGGAGCCAGTCTCGGCCCCCCTGGCGGGGAGGGGGGGCATCTTTCTTCCAACAGAGACAGTCCTGGAGTGTCTGGGTGCCATTGCAGGAGGCCCAGCCTAGACCAGCCCATCAGCCCACACAAGGATCCTGTGACTCCCTGTACTGGATGCCTTCCTGCTTGAAATACCTGGCATGGTTTCTATGTCCTGCACTGAGCCCTAACAGGTAAAACTACCTTGCTTTGTTGGGGGAGGGAGGAACCTATGACTCTGAAAACTTCAAGTCATTTTGACACAAGGGAAACTTTTCTCTTGCAAATTAATTTCTGGAGTCAAAGATACCATCAGCCACCTGTAGGCAGCAGTTTGTGAGTCAGGACAGAAGAGAAGAAATCCTCAACTCAGATTCTTACACAGGCTTCATCTCTCCCAATTCACGTCTCAAGGCATGCAGCTCACACCCAATCAGCAAACACCTCCCAGAGGAGCTGATTACAAGTTCAGGTTGTACCCATTTAAATACATCAAAGAGCAAACATCCATCCACCCCACCCTCTAGCGAGTACACTGCTGCAGTGTGCTCATCTTACCTCCACTGACGCAAACTTGGGATCCTAAAAGGAGAAAAGACTTTCAGGGGTCAAACAAAAAATAATAGCAGCTGGAATTCCAAGACAGTTTCTGGATTTTAGAGGCCATGTCCCTGGGACAATTGAGAAGCACGTGGAATCCCTCAGGCCAGCACCATCCAACAGAACTTCTCCAATGATGCAAAGGCCCGATCCGTCTTCCCGTCCCCGCACGGCAGCCTCACGTGGCTGGGGGATCAGCATATGGGACCAAGCAGCCTTAGGGGTCACGCGCCCTAAGGAAAAAAATCTCAAGCTTCCTAATACGCCCAAGACAGACATCCCCCAGCACACTGGACGTGGCCAGGGCCTCTTTGCTGCCTTATTCTAGACAAATCTCCCCCCAAATCCGAATACAACAGACTTGCATCAAACACCACTTATTTCAGGCAAGAAAACTTCCAAAGAGTTAAGCAAGTGGGACACAGCTTCACCTAAATATTCCTTAATCGAAAGACTCATTCTAAATTCAACTCTTCATTTAGGATCATGATATCAGAGTTTAGAAACAAGACCGTGCTCCCCGACATTAGGAGACCAGCAGCAAAAGTAAGGAGATGAGGCAGAATCATCACTGTTGAACACGTGTCATGCACTGTTAACCCCCGGACATGATGGAAATTAGACGTGTTAGGAACTCCAAAAGTAATGACAAAATACAAAAACCAAAAGCACCAAACTCAGCAAGTTCTAAAATTGTACCTTAGCCACAAAGAAAGGGCCGCTCTGGACTCGGGAGGCCGGAAACCCAGTGTTAACCTTCCGTCCATAAAAGGAGAAGACAGCTCCAGAGCTCTGAATCTCCTGTCAGCTCTGAGGATGCGAGGCGGTGGCCCTCCTGTAATATCCAGGCGTCTTCTGCACTCAGGCAAAGTGGAAACCCATCTGCACACCTGTGCCACCTCCAGCATAAAATGTTTTTAAAAATATGTTACGTATCACTTTTTATTATCAGATACTTAGATAACGAAGCTAGCAAAGCAGGTCGGTCATCTTAACCTTAAAAGAACCTGAAAAATCCCTTAAGATGAAAGTGTCTGAGACCCAAGGAAGTCAAACCCAAGCGGGTCGGAGACAACAAAACACGCTGTAGCCCAGAGGTACCAGGAGGAGTGGCGGATGGGCACCGTTGCAGCGGTGTCACTGATCGTTTTCAGAGTGAATGACACAGAGGTTCACTGTCCCCTGATGGGGCCCCATTCCTGAGAGCGGGAAAAGGGAGCCAAAGTCCTCACACTTACTGCTCTCAGTGCCTACAGGGCAGGGAACTCTAGCTCCATGTGGTGGGTGGAAGACATGGGGGGAGGGGGAGGGGCAGGGGGCCTCAAGGGACACCCCAACGGGACAGGAGGAGGGCCACCGTGCCCAGACACTGCCTGCACTCCTGGACTGTCACCCCACCGTCCACGGCACGTGTGTGGCCTGGTAACCCCGCCTCGATCTTCAGGAGAACTGGACTCTGCAATCTGACATGGTGACCCACAGGGTCAGCCCGGGCGAGAAAGGGGCCACGGATTTTAAACTCCTGTTGCCAGAGCCGCTGTATGCGGGATTAATAAGGGGATGAAAAAGGGGGACCAGCCGAGAACAGGGAGGGTGTGGCCCCTGAGGAGAAGGCGAGAGGCCAGCCCACTGCCAAGATGCAGCCACGACGACAGAAGTGACCCGTGGCACCTTGGTCGCTCTAGACCCTTCCACCTCAAAGTCTTCTGAACATAGTTGCAGGCAAGTTGGAGGCCTAAAGCACACTCAGTTCACTCGTATTCCAAGAACCTGGGTTTCTTTCTCAGTCTTCTTTCTCATGGTGTCTTAAAAACCCCGAGTCCACCCTTCCTTATCCCCACGCGCCCCCAGCCCAGAGTGCCATCCCACCAATGACACCAGCGGTGAAGCCCGGTGGCCCCCGCCGTGTACCCCTTCTTGCAGAGTCCCTCCTCTGACACCAGATTCCACATCTGGGAAGAAAGAACCTGGAGACCCAGTCTTTGTCCGTGAAGAACTGAAGGCAGAAGCCAAGTGCTATGGTTTGGAAACACGACGTGCTGTGTAAAGGACCACGAACAAGGCAGGTTCAGACTCAGAAGGAAAGCTTTTCTGTCTCTGAAGTTGGCTCCGTTCTCCGCCCTCCCCCAACCCCAAGCACCCAAACCTGGCCGAAAAAATGTAAAGTTATTTCTGGAGCACCTGAAGTGGAATTTAGTACCTAAATCTTACTAGTACAGGACTTTAAAATTATATATACATACATACATACCAGATGTACATAACATACATTGTGTATTTATGTCTGGACGCGCACGCATGTGTGTGTCTCTGTGTAAAATTTGCGGATAAATACTGACATATCCCTAAATTCTGAACATGCTGAATAGAAATATACTAAATATCCTTCTCTGCAAGACCATTAAACTCCTTAACAATAAGCATCCCATGTTATTGGTCTTTAATTCCTTGCATCCCCACAGCCAATAAACGTTTGTCGAATGAATACATCAATCGAAAGACAGATACCAGGACTACAGAAAAAAGAACCCATGTTTTCTATGCAACCACATAGGAATCAACCAACTAAGCCCATTTTTTAGAATTGTATGAATAAAGGGGGAAGGGTAAGCTGGGACAAAGTGAGAGAGTGGCATGGACATATACACACTACCAAACGTAAAACACATAGCTAGTGGGAAGCAGCCGCATAGCACAGGGAGATCAGTTCCGTGCTTTGTGACCACCTAGAGGGGTGGGATAGGGAGGGTGGGAGGGAGACGCAAGAGGGAGGGGATATGGGGATATATGTACATGTATAGCTGATTCACTTTGTTATACAGCAGAAACTAAAACACCATTGTAAAGCAATCATACTCCAATAAAGATGTTTAAAAAAAGAGAAAATGCTACATGCTTGATATGGATTATAGCATGATTTTGACATTCTAAATAAAATATTCTCTAGCCAAATTTTGAAGAAAAAAAAAGAATTGTATGAATAAGATAAACTGCAAGTTTCTAAAACAAATTGTACAATACTGGAATTTCTAACTGCTTAGCTTTTTCCTCTTATTTTCTACTATTTTTGAGGCATTCCTATGTTGTTTATTCTATCATACGACCACGATATGATTTTACTCTCTCAAATAATCAGGCCCCCAGACGCCCTCCCCTGTGCCACCCCATGGTGCCACCCCACAGAAACTGATTTTATGCTAAGATAGAAAATGTTTTCTTAATCTAACCCACTTCTGGAATGGGTTAAGTGTGACTGGATCAAACTAAAACTGAAACGGGTATTTAAAGAATGATGTAATATTAGTGAACGAGTTAAAAATCTTCATGAAATCCCATGAACGAAAATGTTCCAACGCAACATTTATGTATGTGAAATTAGTGAACATCTGTTCCTTTAAAAGGTTTTGTCAAACGTTTTCTCAAATTGATACACTATTTAAACAGCTTATACAACTACCAAGTAGCTTAAGGAATTTGATTTAACTTTTATTTTTAAGAAACTTAAATATTTGAACAAAAAGGTTTTTTGGAGAAACTGATACCACCAAAACCACATTATCCTCTGCCCTTACTCT
This sequence comes from Lipotes vexillifer, assembly GCF_000442215.2. Taxonomy (NCBI): domain Eukaryota; kingdom Metazoa; phylum Chordata; class Mammalia; order Artiodactyla; family Lipotidae; genus Lipotes; species Lipotes vexillifer. The sequence continues at coordinate 1,153,912 of NW_006775077.1, read as the reverse complement.
GAACCAATTCACTTTAAAATTGTACTTCTAATAGAATCTGAAAGACGTCCACGTACATATACACACGTACATTCCTAAGTACTTAAATAAACTACATTATTATGGCTGCTTGGCCTTTGGCATTACTCATTGCTCACAATCCCGCTGTGGGATAAAAACCCTGTTTCTTCTGAAACGAGGCATTTCCCTTTTCGTTCATGAATAGCACACTAGCATGTACTTAAGTAAGATTTCATTGAAAAAAATAATCTTAGGTAAAGTTGGCATACCAGCTATGATTTTCTTCATTCAGGGAGTTTTTTTAAAAAGTCTGCACCTCTCAAGTTTAATGTGAGGTTTTAAGAGCTTGATCAGAGGCAGGTACCCTAGCAGGGGATGGCGCAAGGTGGGCACCCAACAGCCTTCCTGGGTCTGGTGACTTTTTTAAAGCTCAGTGTTTGAGCCCCAACCTATATCCCGACCTACTGAGGACTGTTAGTCAAAGTTACCTTTTCTTAGGTTTTCTTAGATTGTCTTCACCAAAAATAAGGTTTACCTACTTCAATAGCTCCGAAGCTTGTTAAAGAGCCCTTCATCCTGCCAAACTGCCTTAGAATCATTTAATTATGTGAAAGGTAAAATAAGTCAGTAAATTCTAGTTTTGTTCCTAAATAACGGTCTTAATTTTTTTAATGGCGGGTCATGAGAAGGATGATATAAACGTGCGTGTCCGTTCCTGTTCCCACTAAACATTTGACACTAAACACACAGAGTCCGGCCTTGAATCCTTTTCTCAAAGAAGCGATACACGTACACACACACAGATGTGCACGCACACAAACACTCACAGACACACACCAGTCACACTCACAAACGCACACATTACACACCCCACACATGCACCACGTGAGCGCGTCCTGAAGACATAGCTTGTTTTGGAGCTTCTCGCTCAAGTCCCTCAACAAAGCACTGCTGGGAGAGTCAGCGTCAGCCCGACTGTAAAAGGTAAGGTCTTCGCAGCCGTTTCGGTTCCAACCAGCAAGGAGCTCGGTTTGCAAAGGAGTAAATGCGCCGTTAGCAACCTTCTCCAACACCTGGAAATTCCTTGCTAACTTCCACCAACAGCGTGAGCTGTGCCAGCAATAATCCCTCCATACCAGACATACGGATACTGTGAAGGAAAGACTAACTTCCCATACCTTGTGCTGAATCACTGCATCTCACTGAGAGGGAAGGCCAGGCCCACAGAAAAGACAGACGAAACTTTAAGGATGGAAACCACAGGGCACTAAGACATTTTATGAAAGGGTTGAAAGCTTCATAGTTGGAACACACTTCAGTCCCTCTGGAGGCGGCCAGCTCCACAGGGAGAGAGGTCCCCTGTGTGTCACACACATCGCAGAAGACGCACGGCCTTCTCTTTCAGGCGGAGCTGGGAAGCCCCCCGGGCCCAGCTCCGTGGACACCTGGACAGTCGGTCTGGGAAGGTGGCACATGCTTCAGACCATGTCAACGGCCCTGAATTTGCCCATTAGTGACCAAAGCCAAGATCTGCAAGTTTTCCAAACTTACTGTTTGGGGCTTTTTGGTCTTTAGTCAAATGTATAATCCTGTTTCAAATCATAAGATGTAACCCAAGCCCAAATATCAGATTAGGAAATTGCGATTTATATTCTCTACAGCCCTCAAGAAACAGAAGGCAACAGTTCCTAGACTACTTACCCTGAGATTTCATCTGAAACATCTTTGAACAGTCAATGTAGAGCCATCTTTGATGGGAAGTAACTACACACGGAACCTCCACAGTAGTGGAGACCAAGGCTTACAGAGTCACAGGAAGGAAAACTTGGGGAAAGTCTTCATCTTTGGCAAAAAGTATTTCTGAAGATACACGTCTCCCTCCGTCTTAAATACTGCCTCCTTCCCAAGTTGAGTCTAGATAAAAAAAACATGTACTCCATTTCTCCAGTCTCCTTCCTCCAAATTCATCTCCAGTTTCCAATCAGCAAGCAAAGAGGAAAGAAGAGGGCAGGCAGGGACGTCCACCCAGCCATTCCCATGCTTGGCCAACACAGCCCAAAGACCTCCATAAAGAACCTGGAGAACACAGGGGCAGGACGGCCCGGGATACTGAGAAATAAACAGATTTTCACAATGCTGCGCAGCTTGCGACCATTTGATGGTTGCTGTAAAGTTCTGAAATGAAACTTGGCAGAGGGTCTCCGCGAGATGCCTTTCATCTCTGAATGCTTCCACTCTGTAACAACTTACCCAGTGGTTCATCTGGTCCCTGATTCCTGACTTCAAAGAACAGGCTCGCGCTGTCCCCGGCAAGGGCAGAGATCTGGGAGCACAGTTTCAGTGTTTTAGTTCACGATGCTCTCAGCTCTTTCAGCATTTTATTAACCCACGAAAACGTGGAAACCAAAGCCGTCAGGACAACTCCAGGAATCCGGAACGTTCAAAATCTGAAAACTTTTCGGCCTTCACCCAATTTGAAAACATTCATGACTTTTTGTCTTTACCGAGGATATCTGCAAGTGGTGCCTCAATTTCTCTAACTCCCGCTTTGTTAAATATTTAAATAAGTGCATAATCCAAGGACAATGTTTTATGACTTTAACCTACCCCATTAAGTAATCCTCAGTAAAAACCTGTTATCTCAGAATTCACATCTGACACTTTTCTGCTATTTAAAGCCAAGAAGTAATAAAACTTGAAGGAATTTTTTAATCCCTTTTTTGATGTAATTAATTATATTAACTTGGTAGCTTTCAATGAGAGAAAACACTGCATAGGAGATTTTATTATTCCTAAAAAAGAAAGAAATGCGTAGCTCCTTTTATGGAATTACTGCTGTCACTAAGTTTCTGCATACGTTTCAGAAGTTCCTAGGTCAATATTTACATCTCTAAAGAGAAATGCTATCAAAGGACAAAACGGTGCTCACCTATTAAATGTGAAATCCTACAATTTTGCTAGTTTTCAAGTTGCAAGTTTCTCCGCTTAGGGGTCAAATACAGCTGTGAATTTTTAAAAGTAAATTATAAGCAGTCTGTTGGTATCAATAAAATAAGTATGTCAGTAAAAGACAGTCTTTTAGAATTTCTATTTCCCAATGCTTTTGGGGTCCCCAATACATGGTTTCACCGCTGAGAAGGACAGACATCCTCCATCAACAGTAACTCACTCAGATCCCCACCTGAAATAAACTGGCCTCATATGTGGGAAAAAAAAAAAGGAAAAAGAAGATTGTGTTTCTTGGACTAGCCTTACATGTGAGAGTTAAGGTGAAAACAAAAATGCTTTAGCAAAAATTTCATTCAAAATGTAATTAACCTGTATTTTCTCTTGAAAACCTGTAATATAGTGCTAAGCAAGAGAAAAAGGGACAATCACTTTAAAAATATAAAGAATTTAATCGTGTGTCAAAAACTGAACAAATGATGACAGACCCAGTTTGCTACTAAGTGAAGGTACAAATGTCTTTCTGCTTGAGGCAACTACAGAAATGCCACACAGAAGAAGCAGGGGCTGCGGAGAGGGGATCTGGATGGGACCCGAGGCCTCGTTTCCCAGGTAAGAAAAGAGACACAAAAAGTCTGTGGAGAGCCGGTGTCCAGGAGGGGCTGGAACGCCGTTTCGACAGGGCTCCTGTGTATCTCACGCAGTCTTCACAAATAGAGCCCGTCAGCTGGGAGAAGACCCGTTAAGTCACCAGGCTGTCCCCTCTGTCTCTGAATGCCAGGAATGAGTTACATCTCCAGCTTCCAAGACGCCGCGGGCACCAAGTGTCCATAATTGTACATTAAACTGTAAACAAAAGCTAATAATATATCAAGTTTTTAAAAATGGGTAACAGAACTATTATTTGTCAGACGTGTGCAAGTGTATGCGTATACGCACTCATATAAGATATAAATGTGTTCGTGTATAAAGAGTGTAGCCAAAGGAGGTGCACAGGAAGGCACAGCTGGACCAAAAACTCAACCATATTGCCTCTGAGTAAGGATGTCACTTTTTTTTCCTTTTTCCTTATCTGCATTTTCTACAATGATTACACTGTACGTAACATAACAATCCAGGAATGTTCATCAGAATATACGTACTAAAAATACAAATCATCTCATAACTATCATCTTTTTACATTCGTTTATGCCCAAATGCCAAGGAATCGGGGCTGTGCGAGGCCCCGTGGACCAACAGCCCGGTATCCTGGTGCCCAAGCCTAGCAGAGACAACAACCCCGGCCAGGTCAGCATGATGGCAGCCAGGTACCGCAGTGGCTCTGACACCGCCAACAGCTCCAGGGGCGAGGATGCTTTTTGTTTAATATTTGTCTAATACCTGCGTTTCTGTAGTTTTTCATTCTTAGGAGTCACTTATTGCTGCTCTCACTTCCTTAAGATCTCTGCTCTGCTTGAGATTTAAGGAAGCTGTACATCCCATCTCCAACCACAACTGCTCAACTGTCTGAAGCTGTGAAGTCCTTCAAAGCACCTCTTACCTACGGCCCCCCTCCTATCACCATCCCACCCCCTCATCTCGGTACAGGGCACCTTACCACATACCTAAGTCCCAGAAAAGTAACCTGTCAAACTTCTAGAATCGGTAAAATACTAGACGTGGGAGAAAACCCAACCAGCTGAAGCTATGGTCATGTAGATTTCTCATTTTAAGGGCATATACACTATTTGGGGAACTATTTACATGTGGGGAAGGCGGAGGCAGGGGCAAGGGTTACATTATTTTATGGAAAACAGCAGATACCTAAAGAAAATAATTTCTAAATCTGAGAGATGATCAAAAGAGCTTGGGCACAAAAGCAATTCCTGTAGCTATAAAAGTTTATGCTTCACATGCCTTTATGCCGTCTTAAAATGCTGGGGGGTACAGCCCCTGAAAGTGTCATATTTAAAAAACAAAGTACATATAAACCGGTTGTTCAAAAATAAAATTGCATTTTTTCTCAAAAAGTCTTATGTTGGGCAGTTAAATTCCCAGACTCTCCCCCAAACGGGTACTTGACCTGACAATCGCTGAAGGTTACTGAACTTCCATAGATTACGGCGATCTCTTGAAGACACTAATAACAGACCCAAAAAATTTTGGTGATTCCCTGCCCCCCACAAGAAAAAGGATAAATAGAAGAGAACAAAGAGGCAGGAGACCTCTGAATTCTGAAGGTCAAGTGAAACGCTACCAAGGTCAGTGAAACACCATTCCCAACGTATATTTCCCACCGTCAAGGGAGACCACTGACTCAGAAATGTTCAAAAGTGGTGACAGCTTAGGAGTCACCCTGAGTTTAGGCTAGGGCACGTCGGAAAAGGGGACGGAGACGTAGCCTGAGGTGACATTCAGGGTGCCATAAGCCCTGAGACAAAGGAAGGGCCAAACCCCCGAAGAGCACAGCTCTGGCCTGGCTACTGCTGCTTTCCTGGCCGCCCGGTCAGATGGCCTGGCCCACGTGCCAGCTGCACAGGAGCAGTAAGTGGGGTGATGGACACAAACCTGGCAGGTCCCAGGTCAAGGCTTCCTGATTTAAGGGACAGGTCACACGTCCGGGGCACGTCCTGAGCCCTCGGGCTCCACCCTGTCTCAGAGCGGAACAGAATCCAGCCCGAGCCCCTGCTGAGGTCTGTTCTGGCAAAGCTGCCACCTCGTCCTTCCCTCTGCCCTCACAGAAACCTGCTGGACAGCTCAAGGCAAGGGCTGGCTTGAAGGACACACGGGGCACTGGAGTTCCCTACTCTCCAAACAGCCAGTGTCTTTTCAAAACACCTGAGCAGGACCGATGGGTGCACATCATCCTAAAATAAATCCGATGAAACTTTCCCAAGCCCACGATGGAGTTATTATATAAGAACTACTCTAAACTACACAGAGGGATGCCTATATTCTGGCAACACTTCACATTTCTTTGGTCTTACTTACAGTAAAAAAGTATATATACACTGTGCCACAGAATATGTATTTTCAAGAGAAAAAGGAGTTTTTGAAGACATTTCCATAGATCTTAGTCACCAGGCAGGTCTGGCACCCAAGCCATCATGGGTCTTTCTGTCTCATGCATGGATCAATCTGTGTAACTCTGGCCATTTTAAGGCAGGGTTTTTGTTTTTTTTTTTTTTTACTCTTAATTGATTAATGCACCAGAAAATCAACGATTATTATTGCTTATTTGCTATTTTAAGTAAAAGTACAGCTACTTGAGCAATTTAAAGTAAATCCCAGCCAGACTGACCTACATACACTATTGATACTATGTATAAAACAGATAAATAATGAGAACCTGCTGTACAGCACAGGGAACTCCACTCAGTGCCCTGTGGTGACCTAAATAGGAAGGAAATCCAAAAAATAGGGGACATATGTATACATATAGCTGATTCACTTTGCTGCACAGCAGAAACTAACACAACATTGTAAAGCAACTATACTCCAATAAAATAATAAAAAAAAACAGAAATGCATGAAGAACATGCTCTTTCAAGAGAAAACAAAAGCCATCAGCCATAGGGAAGCAAGGATATGCATTTCTTTGGGCATCTGTGACAAGATTGCCAGTATCCTGACCTCCTATGGATTAACCCTATCAAATTGATCATTGAATGAATACCTTTTTTGCTTCGTAAGAGAAAAATTCATAAACCACAGAATTTTTAAATAAAAAAAAATAAAATAAAGTAAATCCCAGCCAAATTCAGCCTAGTTATTATACATGCTAATCATGCCAACCTGGTCTTTGGTGGCGGTGATCAGAATCCAGTAAGTCACTGCTGTTAGCTGTGGGTGTGGAGGATACGGCCTAAGTGAGGCCGAGGCAGACACTTCGTGGAGAGAAGCCAGGGGACGATGCCATCCCGACCCCCTAGGTGGTGTCTTGTCCACCCAAAGGGATGCGGCTCCAGGTGGCAGGTCTCAGCATCCTCCCCTTCAGGAGTCAAGGGTGTAGCACATGCCCCACCCCCACCCCACCCCCCTGCTCAGCCCTCAGGGCCCGGCTGTGGACCCAGGCAGACGCTGGGGATCAGACACAAGCAGGGCTATCCCTGAGACCGTGAGACTGGGGACTAACTTTCTGGAAACCGAGGAATCAGAAGTGCAGGTCAAGGCAACAGTCGAAACAAGTATGGTCTCAAACTGAAAGAACTAAGTACGAGGCAGTTCTAAGACTATAGGAGAAGTGTCTCCATGTTTATGGCGAGGTGAGGACAGGAGACACCCAGACAGCGACTAAACGGAAAGGAGTCGTGGACCAGACACACCTGCGCAAACAGACCACAGCGAGGAGGGTGACCTTAGGAAGAGGAGAGGTGTGTTTCCAATCCTGCCAAGAAAAGGACACGCTAAAGAGTTTAAATTACAGGCAGTAAAGGCGAGAAGGAAATCCCAGATTATAAAAGACATCAAACCGGAAAAATAAAACCATCTAACATAATTCTCCTCTGCACACATCTTGAAGATCCGCAGAGATAATTCATGCTTGTAATTGGTTGGTTGAGTTTTACCTAATGAAAGAACACAAGCGGTCCTCTCAAAATCATACGCAGCCCTGCAACCAAATGTTGCATTATCTTGCAGACTGGCGTCGGCATGTTAACCCTGCGCTGAGCGCATCTCAAGGCTTAGACTGGGATACAGTCAGAGAGGCCAGGAGTCGGCCCAGCAGCAAGCAGCCCTCCCGAAAAGGTCAGCAAAAACACGTCTCCACACCAGGGTTCACACGCGGTCTTTCCAAGGGAAGAATCCCCAGATGGAAAACACCCACAAGCCCTTTTACGGGCTGGAAAAGGAGAGGTTACAGGGATCAAACTGCAGTTCTGAAGTCCCTCAGGGAGAGAGATGCAGCCCAGTCCTTCCTGCAGGTTCCCACAAATGCTCCCCTGATGTGACCTGGAAGGACCTCGCCTCAAACACCAGGTAAGCGACAAGACAGGACGAGACATCTGTTGGCAGATGTCTGGACGCTCACCTCTGAACCTCATTCAGGTGGAGTCAGGACCTTCCGCTGACTCAGGAAGGCCTCATCTCAAGGTGACATCAGACTCCAGAACCTTCCATTTCAATTACAGACCAATCTTTTAAAATGAACTCGAGAACGCTCTGTATACTCTTGTGACGTCAGAGGGATGGGAGGAGCCCACTGCTTTGGGGACGTTTCCGTGTGCATCGTGGAATCTACAACTGATAAGTCAGTAATTCTTCAACAGTTCAAACCCGGGACAAAGGACTCCCAAGGCAGTGGTGATTTGCCAGATTTTGTTTCACATATTTACAGACTATTTTCTTAACCAAAACTAAATAAGGGTAGATCACACACAGGCAAAATCAATTCAGAATCAGAAGAAATACATCCAGTAAATAAACCACTTCAGGACTAGAACCGAATTCCTTATGCTGCTCTGGGGGAGGGACAGTCAGTCGTCGGTCATTATTGACTATTATTTGTGAAAATCACAGGCTACAGGTCACGGGCCACTGAGATTACAAGACACATCTCTACATCTGGAAAGCCCAGGTCTAGAGCAGGATCTAAAGGAGTCTTGGGTCTCTTTTTATTTTGAATTAAGGAGATAGGCCTGTGTGTGTGAGCTAAGTTTCAGTGGTTAAGGCTGGAGTCCTCTATTTTTACACCTTGACTCTTAGCAGATTCTTTGGGGCATCTGCAAGGGTCCTACAAAGTCAGGGCAAATCTGTGACCCCAATACTACACCCACCACGGAATAGTGACACCCCAACAGGGAACAACACTGACCCAAGAGACAACAGCAAGCTTCAGCCCAGAAGCTACCAAATTCCAAACAGAACGGAACTCTCCGTTCTGATGACTGACGTCTGTACCAGAGGAGCAACCCCTGCAGTATTATTCTTCTCTAGGACGCATTTCAGTAGCTTTCCGCATCACGGTTCCCTCGTGCTGTGTGGTGCACTCAAATGTGTCACGTCATTCTGGCTCCAGGTGCTTTGCTGAACATTTTCTGTGTTAGAAAATGCTAAGATTTTTTTTCATCACGCAAACGGACTAAAGGCAATTGTTGTTTTCTCTTGGATCTCTCTTTCCACCAGCATTGTTCTGACCCTCAACATGGCTAATGCACGTGTTTAAAGTATCAACGCGTGTAAACAATAGAAAGAGAGGTATCTCTACCAGAAGGCCCTCCCCTTTTCTCCCTCAGCTAATTATCCTTCGAACATTCACAGCCTGAGGTCCCAGCATCTCCATCTAGTAGTAAACAGAGCTGCTAAACAGGCCTTAGTCGGCCAAAGAGCAGGCCAGGAAACAAGACCAGATGTTTCCCGGGTGCCCTGAAATAACCACCTGCCGGAAGATTCACCCAGAGACAGGCACCAGGTAACACACAGGCTAGCCAGGTAATCTGAATTTCACACCGAGGACAAGTAACTTTTAGCATATGTCTCAAACATTACATGGGACGTGCCTATACTTAAAAAAAAAAAAAGTATTCGATGTTTATATGAAATTTAACAGGCACCCTGTATTTTTTATTTACTAAACCTCTAACGTGTTCTCAACTAAACAAATACATTATTTACATGAATGACTTCAAAGGAAACACTGTGTGAGTTAGACACACGGTCCGAAAACAACGTGTGAACGCTGATGGAAACACCAACGTTATGTATCACGAAGAAAATTACTTCTCATCTAGATGCAGTATCGTTCATTTACTGAGAAGAGCTGAATGTATTCATGGAAAACAGAGGAGAAGCCAGTATTACCTTCAAAGGACCCAAACCACAGGGCAGGCACTTAACTAATGACTGTGATGGGGCCTCTCGGAGCCTCGGTGCCTCCAAAGGTCCCTCCCGTGCAAGGGAGGGCCTACCTGCAGCCCCTCATTCCTGCACCTTCTCTGGGCAGGTTGCCAAGACATCCCACCCCCAGTCCCCGGCCCGAGGCCCTGCTGCTGGGCTGGGCTTTGGGGCAGAGCACGGCTGGGAAGGGGAGGTTCAGGACTGTCCAATAGCCAAGGAGAGAACAGGCACAGCTCTAGCAGGTGCAAGGCAGCCTCCCACCGGCTCCTCCTTGGTCCCTCCTACCCCTCCTACCTGCCTCTGCCCAGCCAGTGCAAGCAGCGTTAACAGAACAACCTCCTGACGTCTGGAGTCACTTGGCTTCGACGCTTATAACTGGCACGATCTGGAGAAAGCGTCCTTGAACCTCAACCTCAGACTCCCCGCTAACACCCACACCCCACTGGGTTAGGACGGCTTTTACCAAAGCCTTCAGATGCTGGGCGAGGAAGCTGGCACACGGACATCCGTGTGTAATACGGGTATTTCAAGCCAGCGGAGGAAAGACTGATGATAGAATAAATTACGTTGGAAAAACTGGAGAGCAACATGGAAAAAATGTGAAAACGTCTCACAGAATACATCACAAGTCCCACGTGATGAGCGCAGTGTGTAATAAGGTAAATGTCATAAGGCAAACTAGCTTTATTCAATGAAAATATTTTAACAGTCGGGTAGGGGGTGCCTTTCTAAGTGGTGTGTAAAACTGAAGAACCGTAAAGGAAAAAACCTGCCCATCCCGTGGCAGTTTTAGAACTTCTGCGATAAAAGACTTCATAAAAAAGTCTTTTATTAAACTAGGAGACAGTATTTAAAGCAAACAAAGATTCATGTCTACAATATATGAAGCGTTCCTACAACATAGTAAGAAAAGAACAAACAACACAGTATAAAAATGGGCAAAGTGCGTGAACAGGTGTATCACACAAGAAATACAAATGACCAACAAACATCAAAACATGCTTATTCTCACAGAAACTATGAAAACAGAGATCAAAGCAATAAATGTATAACATTTTTCCTTTGGGGCAGCAACTGTAGTACCTTTATAACACCCAGAATTGTTGACGGTCTGGGACAATGGACCCAACTCATAAACTGCTGGTGGATGTGAGGATGTTACAACCTATCTGGCAAAATCTTCTGAGATACGAAATGTGCAAACCCCTCAAACCAGCAATCTCATTAAAGAAATCGATCATGAAATTCTCCTAAGTGTTCTCAGCACATTTATTGCAGGCTCTACTTGCAATGAAAACTGGGGAAAAACTTCCATGTCCATCCACAGGCAAATAAATTACGATCACGTTCCGTCTGACGCAGGTCAGGAGACACTCCATGGATGTGGCCGATTCCCAAGACATGCTGTTGCTAGAAAAGCAAATCGCGCAACAAAACAAATAAAATGATCTTATTAAGTATCAAAACGAGAAAAACAATGGTGCACGTGTATACACTGCATATGTAAATATTCTTTAAAGAACTGAGAGTACAAAATAAACATCTTTAAAGAACTGAGGGTACAAAATAAAAATCTCCTGAGTGGCTGAGGTGGGGAAGCACGGCTGCAGAATGTGGATTGTTCGCCACGTATTCACCAAAGACTTGTCCGTTTTGCAAAGAATGAACAGAATTCTAACATCAGTTGCACGTGCCAGCCGGGATCCGGCCCGTGAAATGTTAGCCCTTGCTTGTCCACCTCCATCACTGCCCCCGTGACCCATGGGGGCCGGGGACACAGGCTCTGGAGGAAAGAAGCAGAGAAGAGTCAGTCGTCAGCCTGGGCACGGGGCTGGACAAAGGTAGCCTTGGCCTCTCCCCTCCTCACTGGGGGGCAGGAGAGTGGGGTAGCGGTAGGAGCAGTCCTCAGGCAAGAAGACCAGGTCTGGGGGACCTTGCTGGAAGGCCTCCCCCCACCAAAGGCATCCGAGGGAGCTGCAAAGTGACACGCCCCCTGCAGCCAGGGCAGAGGGACAGGGTTGGGGGCGGGGGGGGGTGGGGAATGGCAGCAGTGGAGGTTCCCAGGAGGAGGCCTGTGGGAATGACAAGGGCAGGGTCACGGCGATCTTTTCTGGGCACACTGGTCACAGTCTGAAATTCTGTCTCTGGCCTTGGGACACAGCCAAGACAACAAGCACAGGATCCTCGGAGACTGGACAGACTGCCACGTGTGCCCACTGCTGCCCTACATCAAGCCTGGTCGTGCATGCTGAGCACTGGGTGTGAACTGATGTCCTGTTTCCTCCCACTTCCTTACTCCCCTTGCCCATCTGATAGGAAGAGTAGAGAGGGGGAGGAGCCTGAACAGGATGAAGCTGACCAGTGGCCAGCTGGGTGGGCGTGGCTGACACTGGACCAACACATGGCGGGAAGGAAAGACCAGCCCCTCACCTGCCCTGTGCACCTGCTCTGGGAGGCTTCCAGATGTGGCACTGCTCCAAAAACTTTTCTACTACACCCCCCATGCACCAGACCTTTAAGCTCAGAGGAAAAGGTCTTCAACACAAGAAGGAAAACCCAAGAAATTCGGGCCCTGAACGGAAAAGAAATGTGGACATTTAAAAGGGATCCAAGAATCACGTCTGCCCAGTGCTGTCCAGCTCACCGGGCAGCTCTGTGTAAGCGATTTCATGTCTTCCCAGCTAACTTTCAAGCACGATGCCCTTTTGTAACTGGGGTTTCAAAACAATATCAAGAATTGGTTTCTGACTTGTGAATAGGCTGTCACCATGGAAACTGCAGAGACTCTTTTCTCTCGTTGGTGTTGACACACAACCTGTCCAGAACCTCGTGTTCAGAGTTTCCAAAATTTCCCAAGTCAGGGCTTTGCAATCCCTTTCTTCACACCTGGAATTCAGGAACTCTGTAAGTCACCTCCCAGGTGACACATTTTAACTGCACTGTGAGGCTAGTAATGACACACTCCTCTGTCAGCCAAGGAGCTTTACGAGAAAAACAGCTTTTAAGGGTTTAATGCCTGTTTTCAACCTCATGGCCATGCCCTACCAAATTTCATCATTTCTGAAAATACAGCCCCAAATCATATTTCTTAAAGATGAAAATGTTCACTCCACCCCATTACTATGCATTTCAAGTCCAATACTGGATTAATCTGTATCAGTCATATCTCATGAATTCTGCAGAAATCAATTTTTAAAAACCAAGAACATCATAGACAAGTTTTATATCAAAGCAATTACAGTACCTAGGAGTCAGACTGGGAAACTGACCATCATTCCAACGTCAAAAATGATGTTCTCCAACAGGCCAGTCCACTGATGGACTCTTCAATCACTGGATTATTGTCTGCAGGGATAACCCGACTTCATGATTTTGGAGGAAGCTGCCATTCCCCAGCAGGTTTCAGATATTAGGTTTAGGCACACGTGGCATTTTCTATGGGATGACCAACCCGTCATCAGAGGGTACCACTGGATTATCATTTTAAATGATATATTTCAGTAACCAATCAGGTTATTACGTGAAAAGAGTAGTCATAGTAAAACTGGAATACAGTTTAGTCACAGTGCTGAAAGTAATTATTCTGGAGTTCTCAAAAAGAACATGAGTAATACTCAGCTCTGGCACATTGTTAGGGGAACATATTTGGCAGCCAGCAGTCAGCCCAAATGTCTTACTAATCTGTGAAAAAAACTTCTCTCAAATCAGTGGCTGCCTTTGTAAATAAAACAGAAGACAAGGCATCCTTTAAGCGGATACGACTACACTGACCGCACACACAGATACCGGTAAAATTCCAGTAATGAAGGTGTGACCTTTTAATCTTTAATCCAGAGAAGACTGTCCCTAGCTTTTTCAATTCTAGTAAAATATAGATCTGAAACCACAATCTGTTTTAATACGCAAAGGCTTAGACAAACTGTGTATGCAAATACTGGATCATATCAGTAGCCTACAAAGGTTTCATGAAAAACCAGCCTCAGATTAGGTCAGGCACACAGGAAATTAAGAACTTAAAAAAATTTAAAAAAAACTTAAACTTACAAATGAAAAAATTAAGAACTTGTGCCAGAGACACGTACACAACAAAAACACTTACCGAATAAAACCTAAATGCTTGAGAAAAGAGAATCTCAGCTAACTAAATGATTCACTGAACCCACAATGAACATGCAGACCAAGGATGATACAAATCGAATAGCACCCACGGTACAGAGCTGGCTGAGCCGGAACGTGCCACGGGAAGGACAGTATACCCTGAAAGAAGGGGCCGCCTGAGCTCTGGGTGGGTCTGCTTCTGAGGTCACGGGCACTGACTGTGAACTTCAGACTCCCAGTGGGCTGGGCCAAGGCAGGAGCAGGAAAGGGATGCTTGTCTTAGCAGGAAAGACCCCAGGGCCAGGGGCGAGGGCACAGGGTCTCTGCAGCTTCTCAGCATCTGCACACCGAGGACTCCCCTGGAAAGGCACCAAGGATTCCCCCAAGGGCTCCAAGTCCCAGCGCCCCACACAATCCCTAGACAGTCCGCAGGTCCTCGCTCTGCCTCGGTCTTGGGCCCCCGAGGGCCAAGGCTGTGTCTGCCACCAACTGCGCACCAGGCCTACCCTCCGGTCACAGCCCCAGCCCGGGTCAGGGATCAGCCCAAGCGCACGTGTGGCACGCGGACCCTGAGCCCCAGGGCGGTCGGGTGGGCGAGGCATCCAGCTCCCGATCCTTCTACAGCCGCCAGGCACGGGGACCCTGGCAGTGACGTGGGAAACCCTTGGGGACCTGAGTCACCGCATCCTGGGAAGCCAGCCATGACCGTGAGCGAGGTCAGAGCTGACCGCATGCACACCAGCTGCCGCGCACTCGGCCGTCCAGCACTGCAAACGCTGAGCAGGCTTCTGCTCCTCCGGTGATAAAGGTTCACAAAGAGCCCGGGACGCAGACCCCGATCACGGCGCCCACAGGAAACACGCAGGATCAGAAGTCGTGAGAAAGGCTCCTTGCAGAATACCAAACTCACCAAAAATCACCCCAAACATAACTAACTCCAGCCCATCCAAAAAGGCCACGATATTATTTCACGTTGAAGCGACTCTTTCAACTTAAAAACTTTGCAGGATCACAAGAAGTTCATGTTAAACACTGTTGGTTAATCCATGGCTACTATTACTAGTTGTTGCCACTGTTACGGACACGTGGCGACTAGACAACTGGGTGAGCATCCCCGCTGCTCCAGGGCTCAGCCCCTCCCAGGAACACACCATACCTCTCCTGGGAGTTCACCGTGGACGGAGGATGGACCTAACCGACCCCTCCCGGTGGGGCTGCTGGCCACTGCGGAGTCAAGATCACCGCGGGGCGCCAGGACGAACAACTGGGCCCTGCCCACCGAGAGCACATTTCCAGGAGAGGGATGTGCCCACCGTGTGAGGCACGAGGCCGACGCCACGAAACTGGAGAGATGCAGAAATTCCAGGAACACAGTGGGTCAGGGTTGGAAGTGAGAGTCCAGGCGGGAGTGAGGGATCGGCTCAGAGGGCAGGAGGGACTTGCAGCCTCCAATGTGCTCGCCGGGGAAACGGGATGCTCGGGCCCCCAGAGGGTAAGTGGGGAGCTCTGGGCAGGGCATTCGGGGCACAGAGAAGGTGCAGCGGGGGAGACGGGGAAGCAGGTCAGGGCCACGGCTGTGGTCCCAGGAAGCCAGTGTCACGAGCGGGAACTCCTCGGCTTGCAGTGACAGCATCAAAGGGCTGAGCACATCAGCCACCTGTGCACTCTCAACCGACGGTATGAAGCAGGGGTGCTGTCAGGTGTGCCCCATCACAGGTCCAGACAAACATTATGATCATGCTTCTGATCACAAACACAGGCAGGGGCGTCAGTGCCGGTTGGAATGAAATGTCTAAAACAGCTGGGACAAGGCACCGTCTCGGGGGTGACACCCCGGCTCGGCAGGTGTGAACCTCACTTCCAAAGCCCAGGGTCATCCCCCTGCAGAGCTGACCGGGACACACCCCCACTGATCAGCAACTGATGGTTCAGAAGCAAAATCAGTTCAACCCACCTCTTCACATCGAAGCCCACATCTCAGGGGACTGGGGTGAGAGACCCAAATTCCGTTGTTTCTACTCACCACTGATGGGTCACATCTACCAAGAGGGCTCCCGTGCTTCACACGAGAGGTCACAAGCTCCTGTCTGAACTGGAGGAGACCAAGCTCCTCTTCCTGACGTGTGAACCACAGG
>NW_006775077.1:1108211-1137304 GCF_000442215.2 Lipotes vexillifer | reverse complement strand
GGAAAGAGCAGAAAATCGTAGCCAGCGTCACCCATACCGCAGACTGGGGAAAACGAAGTCCAGCGGGGCAACAGGACAGAAATAACAGGATTTAGGATGTGAAGCAGAGACGGAAAAGACTGAAAAGCAGTCACATCAAACAAGACTCTGTAAACACAGGGCAGGCATTTTTCCTGGACTCCAGGAACATCGTTAATTTTGCCTTCAGACAACGCCCACTCGATATTTACCGCAGGCACGCAGCCTCCTGGTGACAGGGTGAAGCCGGCACCCCACGCCGCCAAGCACAGGCTTCCACAGAGCTCGGCAGGGCTACCTCCATCTCCGTCGCCTCCAGGGTGGGTGGGAGTGGAGACTGGGGATCTGGAGCCCTGGACGGGGCCTGAGCCACCCTGGGACCACACGCTTCTGCCCCTCAAGAGACAAGCCAGGACACACACCCTCTCCTAGGCTGGGAGACGGACCCTGTGGACCCTGATCCTGGTTCTAACTCTTGTACCAACAAGAGCCGTGCGGACAGGATGTCCAGGCCATGCCGGGCACCTAACAGGGACACGGTGGCAACAACCCTACTGGAGGCGATCCCAGCCCCCATAGTGCCACCCAGGAAGCCAGACACCCTGGGGTTGAGGACTGAAGACACACAGCTACTTCGTGCGCAAGGAGAACCGTAACCTAGGCGACCCCGCTCACGTGCCTCCCACCACCACGCTGTCCTCGGGCAACAGACACACCTGGAGGCTCTGGGAAAATTACAGCGATTCCCCCTATGCCTTGGTTTCCTCTCTGTTAAAATGGGGGGCGGGGGGGGAAGACCATTCCCAGCTCTAAAATTCTATGATTCTATCTTGTGTGAAAGAGAGAGATGGAGACAGAGAGACAACGAATCAAGTGTTTGAACTTTGCTAACAAACAAAAGGGTCTGCATGGTGTCTGCTTAACGACGCTGAGGACCGTGCATCCCACGTGTGTGTCTCAGTGTCAGGAGGAAAATCCAGAATATAATCTCCAGAGTCTAACGCATTTCACAGCATAACAAATTCATTCTGGAAGGTCGGGGATGCAGCGCTGTGTTCCAGCAAATTTGAGCACGCATGCCATGCACAGATGACCGATGTTTGAAGAATCAGAATATAACAAGCACACTTCTAAGGCACTATTCTCATCATAATGCAATCTTCCTGTGATAGTTCGGAGGCATATCAGGGGACCACAGGGCCAGTGAATAATTACTGTCGTCTCCGTGCGCATGCGGACAGAGATGCTTCCGGTTGCTAAGGTGCTGACTAAACCACAGGGCATTCCGCAGTCGGCTGTCAAGTGCATCTGGATTTTTTTGTAAAGAATTCACTGCACTTTCCTACCGAATAAGAATTTAATAGGAGGATTTTCAAGTCTCACTTTATTCCCAACTAAGTAAATTCCTTGACGTCCAGGACAGTAGAAAACACTAAGGGTGGCGTCACCCTCACATCTGGCTGAAAGGCACCTGCCTGCCGTTCACAGTCACTCTTCTGTAATCTGGAGTCAACCAGCTCTTCCTTGATCTCCATCTCTGCTGTTCGGATTCTCCTTGTCACCGGTCCCCACCCTGGTGCTGTGCTACAGCCGCTGGCTGGCAGATGGCAGAGAGCATCCCAAGCTCTGTGGCCTGGCACCTGCGCCAGCATCACCACTTCCAGAGTGGCCGACCAGCCTGTGTATGGACATTTATTAGGCATCGCTCAAGATGCCTGTGTGATGAGGAAACTGGGCCCGGCGAGCTGGACTGAACAGTGTCCGAGGAAAGCTGACCGCCTGATTTCACTTGTACCAATTCCGAAGGCTCCTGTTCAATGGGGGGCCCCGGTACCACGTAGGACTGACACCGCTCAGGATCACAGGGTTTGTAATTGTACAGGGTTCTTCCCAGATGTGCCTGCTGCTTTCCTCCAGTTACACGGATTCTATTTCCCATCCTCTCACTTTATTCATGTTCTCTCCTCCTTGGTCTCCTACCCCTCGTTCTTTGTGGTGTCATTTTTAGCCACTTGGGCGGGGGTGAGGCACGGATGAAGCCCTGCGTTAAGACAAAAGTCCTTCCTCATCACTGAGCATCGGAAATGGGAACCGGGCGGGGCTGCAAACAGGTCCCAGCTTCCCTGCTCAGAACATGCTCGCCCTGCACCAGAAGGACAGTGGGGAGAATCCGTCCCCTTGGAGCTCCTGCTCTATCGCAAAGTAAACGCTAAGAATAAGCAACAATAAAAGCCTCCCGTCCCAGCAGGCCCGGCCGCCACTGCAAACACCCCTCCCAGGCCCACCTCACACTCCACACTCTGACCTTTGTCCCTTGATTCCCCCTAAATCCTGCTTCAATGCGAGGACGTGTAACAACATTTCCTCCCTAAGCTGTTCTGATGACCATCCATGGTCTATCAAAAAAAAAAGAAGACTGGCTGGTTAACCTTTTGGAGAGCTGCATGACCACAGCCTGACCCGTCTGACCCGCCACGCACAAACATGGACTGTTGGTCAGTCTCAAAGCACGTGCTCAACTAACGTTTTATATAATCAAAACAATGTGGCTCTTCTTGCAATGACGACAGAAAGAAGATGAGCTCTAACGTCCAAGACTTTGGCCTGGTGGCAGCAAGCAGAGAGATATGAGAAAGTGGAGGCTCTCTGAAATAAATCCATGTCTTCCTTCTAATTATCTTTTCTTCCCTTGACTATATTTTTTAATTCTGAAAACTCTCTCCTTACTTCTTCCAACTACATATAACACTATGGCAGTTGCTCTAAGAACTTTTTATTCTATTAGGTTGAGCCATAGGGTCTGTCTGTCAAAAACGATCAAATAGGGCTTCCCTGGTGGCGCAGTGGTTGAGGGTCCGCCTGCCGATGCAGGGGACGCGGGTTCGTGCCCCAGTCCGGGAAGATCCCACATGCCATGGAGCGGCTGGGCCCGTGAACCATGGCCGCTGAGCCTGTGTGTCCGGAGCCTGTGCTCCGCAACGGGAGAGGCCACAACGGTGAGAGGCCCACGTACCACAAAAAAAAAAAAAAATATATCAAACATTGCAATTTCGTATTTGCAATTTCAAAACTTGGGGTTTTACTATCAATTAAGTTACAATCAGTATCCAAAGATATAGAGAGAGTGTGGGCTCAACAGACGATACGCTTGATGCAACAGAAGTTAGAATAACAAAAAATAGTCAAAACCAAGGATATACTGTACAACACAGGGAAACGGAGCCATTATTCTGTAACAACTTTAAATGAAATATAATCTATAAAAACAGTGAATCACTATGTTGTACACCTCAAACTAATATAACATTGTAAAGTAATTACACTTCAATTAAAAAAATACTCGGGGTAGTCACCTAACTTTTAGCCGAAAGAGCATATGCAGATAAACAGTAGAAATGGGTTCTGCATCAAAGCAAGGCCCCCAGCACCAGGCAGGGCTTCTCCCAAGGGCACCACGTCTTATAGTACAGGGACTTCATGCATAGAGTCCTCTGAGACACAGTCAGCAGGCTTCTACCCCTCCTAAGTCATCCTAACGCTTTCTAAGCAGAATGGCACTTTGGTCCGTTGACCTGTCCTCAGTAATAAATTCTGAGCACCATGACCCTGCTTCGTGTTTGAAAATGTTAATTTTTCTAAATTTCAACTAAATGCCCTTTCAGTGTTCCTCTTAATTATAAGGATTAATTTTTGTGAACTCCAAAAGGGTCCTTTCTATCAGTGCCACGTCACTTTCTCAATGAAGATTGAAATCTAGCTCCGTAACACATTTTAAATTATTGAATTTTATTCACAACTTTGCTCTTAGACTATTTTAAGTCTGTAGTGAGGGCTGCTGGGAGCCGGTCTTATGTGGAAATAAAGGTAATGGGACGATCGGGGCTTTCCAAAGGAGTAGACGCAACACTCGACAAAGAATATTTCATGAAAAAAGCAAGTTTCTTTCAATTAATCTGATAATGCAAATTGTCTCTAGATCCGGAAGCGGCATTCAAATCCACCCCTGGATGTCAAAAAATCTGTGGGGAAAATTATGGCACGATGGGGATTTACTGAAGGGGCACAAAGATCTGAACTCTAATGTCAACTTTGCTGCTACAAGTAGCGGGATTCATTCCTCTGAGAATTAGTATGATCTTCCGTTCCTCAATTTCTACATGTTTCCTCTAATCATTTTAACCGGTCATCCCACCAAGGATCTGAGAATTTATTAGAGTCATGTCACTGTTTAAAGATCTAAGTTATCTTTTAGTGACAAGAAAGGCAAGTATTTTCCAAAGCTGAATGCATTTTTTAACAAGAGAAAGGCTCACTGCAGATCAAAATAGAGGATTCAACATACCCATTTGCTCTTGCAAAGCAGCTGCCTCCAAGGCCTCGCCAATCCCTGCTAATGAGGCTTTGTGAGTATTAAATCCATATAACACATCTCTCTCCTTACGGGGCATCCATGAAGCAGCAATTTAATGCCAGCTAGAGCATTAAAGGCCTGCCACGATATAAAGTTTGTGTTTTTAGGAGGAAAGCTACTGTCCTTTGGGGCTACAAAAAGTGACCCGTGCAGACCTACAATGTTCTTCAACATTTTATGCCGCTGTCATGCCATAAATTTTTTTCTAGTCTCTCAATAAGCTACAATATTCTGTTGTCAACTCATTACACCCACACCATATATAATCTTGTTATGGAACCACCTGAGATATCACATTTCTCAAAAAGTTGACTGATACAGAGAAAAGAGATATAATCTCATTAAAAAGTAAATGATAATCTCTAAAACTTAATGAACCTGAGAAGGAACAAAAAGAGTAAATTCCAACTTACAGTGAACGTAATTTGATCTTTCCCACACATTGACATTAAAAGCACTACTGAATTAGCTTATTACTAATCATTTAACTGCCATCATAATAGATGTGGGTAAGGACAGCTTTTCCAAATATTAAAAATATTTGTCCTCAAAGTAGGAAAACAATCATTGGCGGCTTTAATATTTCATCCAATGTGCTCCAAAAAGTAGCCATGGTACTATTGGAATGTGACCAGTAAAATCTATAGTTGTCAACATTTTTTAAAAGGAAAAACAAAAATTAATCTTCAAAAATGCCACCCAGGGGGTCACAACTGGGTTCCCCACATCTTACGTGACAAGCTGCTAGAAGAACCCAAAAAAGCTCACAGAACCAGCACCGCATTTTCAGAGAACAGTATATTGTACTGCTCCTTTCCACAGGTTAACGACTAAGAAATGAAATGCAAGATACGAGCCCCCGCTTGCCACAACTAGAGAAAGCCCGTGAGCAGCAACGAAGACCCAATGCAGCCAAAAATAAATTAATTAATTAAAAAAGGGTGGCGCAGTGGTTAAGAATCCACCCGCCAATGCAGGAGACACAGATTCAAGTCCTGATCCAGGAAGATCCACATGCCGCAGAGCAACTAAGCCCGTGCGCCACAGCTACTGAGCCTGCGCTCTAGAGCCCGCGAGCCACAACTAGAGAAAGCCAGCGTGCAGCAACGAAGACCCAACGTAGCCAAAAGTAAATTAAATAATTATTTTAAAAAACGTGTTATTTTCATTTACCTACATACACACACGTGCAGATTCAGCATAGACTGATTGCCCTTATTGGAGCAAAGAAACAATTTTTTTCTATGCTTTTACTGACTCCACATATACCTGAGTGTATCAGAGGCTCACACAAAACGTTGTATGGACCTGTAATAATTAAACTGTGTTCAGGAGAATTGGCTAAATCTTTAATAAGGGAAAGGTGACATATGTTTGTGGGGTTTTTTAAGACATGCACAGGGGCAGTCTTCCTCACTACAGAATATAAAAAGCCCACCTGAAGCACTTGGATCGCTATCCCCTCTGACCTTTCAGTAAAAGCAACATCCATTAACCAATTTTCAGGGAGAAGAGGAAAACATTCCCCGCTACGCAGAGAAAGCTGCAAGTCTAGAACTGAAACATCACCTTACACTTAAAAGGATTACCCAAAACAAAAAATTATGAAGAAAATATCAAAATGTTTAAAAATTTCTTTTAAAAAATAGGAAAATGATGAAAATAAAGTTGGCCAAGCATCTTTAAATATTTACATAGCTGCAGTTTGGAAAGTAATCTGATTCCAATTAGCCGTCTCTAAACCCATAGGGTTATACCTGAATCTAAAGAGATTAATTATAACTGCACACAATCCAAAGTTCCTCCTTCACTCAGCTGTCTGGGGCAAGGAGAGGGGCAAGGGAAGCATGTGTGCCCCGGCTGACGGCGAGAAGTGAAGGGCACAGCTTGGAGGGGGTCCATCACCTGTTCTTTGCTCAGAAACGTCTGATGCCCCAGAGAGACCATCACCTACATAGCCAAAGGTGCGAATTTATGCAAACACTATGGGCAGTCAGCAAACGGAAGCCTCAAGTGGAACTGACACTGGGCGCAGACTACCTGAGTACAAGCCTACCAGAGCCTGGGATGCCTGGGAAAAGGCACCAAGCGTGGGGTTATCTGGCTGTAGGGCCACCTAAGTAGAAGGCTACCTGAGCACCGAGACTATGTGGGCCTGGGAAACCAGGGAGCCGGGTCACCTGGGGGCAGGGCTAATTGAGCCCAAATTCCCTGACCATGAGATCCTGGGCAAGGGTTAGCTGGACCTGGGTCACCCGGGGACAGGGCTACCTGAGCCTCAACTACCTGGGCATGGCTGATGGGCGAACCAGGACTACCTGGCCTGGGCCACCGGGGCAGCGGTCTACTGGGCCTGGACTTCCCTGGCTCAGGGCCATCGGGCACAGAGCTCCCTGAGCCTGGACCACCTGAGCGTGAGCTACCCGGGCAAGGGCTTCCTGGACCTGGGCCACCTAGCTATGGGGCGACCCAGACACAGGGCTACCTGAGCCCAAGCCAGCTGGACGTGGGATACCTGGGCAAAGGCGACCCAGGCACAGGGCTACCGCGACCAGGACCTCCCGAGCCCACCTTACTCGCGCCTGGACCACCCAGGCGCACGCGCTCACCTGGTGCGGGATGGGCTGCGCCCTCCTCTCCGCTCTCGAAGGCGGCCTCGTCGGCCAGGCCGGAGCCCGGGGAGTCGGCGGCGGCGCAGGCCGAGCCGGGGCTGCTGGGCTGCGAGGCCGAGTCACCCTCGCTGAGCGAGCCGCAGCGGGCGCGGGGCGCGCGGTCCCCGGGGCCGTCGCGGTCACGGTCGCGGCGCGCGCGGCGGTGCACCCGCGAGTGCAACACCATCTGGTGGTACGTGCGGAAGATCTTGCCGCACTCGAAGCACTCGGACGACTTGCCGTGGCCGGCGGGGGCGGCGGCGCGGCGGCTGGGGCGCGCGGCCGGCCGGGGGTCCGGGGGCCCGGGCGCGGGGTCCCCGGGCGCGCCCGCCCTCTTGCGCGGGGGCCCCTGCGCGCCGGGCTCGGGCTCGCGCTTGCGCTTCTCCTGGCTCACCAGGATGAACTCGCGCCGCTCCTTGTCGAAGGCCACGTCCCCAGCCAGCGCCTCGTCCCACGCCGCGTACTTGAGGTACTCGGCCGGCTCGGCCACCCTGCCCCGCGTGGCCAGCTGCCAGGCCTGGTAGCTGTTGACCGGGTCCAGCTCGGCCACGCGCCGCCCGGCCTGCCCGCGGGCTGGCGCGCCGGCCGCCGGGCGCAGGTTCAGGCACTGAAGGAAGAGCTGCTGGGAGTCGGCGGGGCCGGGCGCCGGGCCCTCCCCAACCGGGGCCCGCGGCCGGCCGGCCTCCACCCGGCGATGGATGGCGTTGTGCGCGTTCAAGCTGTCCAGGTTCGTAAACAGGTTCCCGCACTTGGTGCAGACTTCGTAGAGGCTCAGGCCGGCCACAATCCCCTCCTCCTGCACCACGTTGTTGATGGTGGCGATGGGGTCCAGCTCGCCGCGGGGCCTGTTCTTGCTTCCCGCCTTCGGGCCGTGCGCCTTCATGTGGTTTTTCAGGAACCACGGCTCCTTGAACCTCCGGCCGCAGATGTGGCAGCCGTGGTCGAAGGAGCCCCTGTGCTTCTTCATGTGCGCCTTCAGGAACCAGGTCTGGCTGAAGGCCTGGCCGCACACCTCGCAGGGGAACTCGCCGGGGGGCAGCTCAGGCTTGCCGTTCTCTGCGAAGGCGTCGCCGCGGGGCCCCTGGGCCGTGATGTGGTCCTTCTCGATGTGGCTGAGCAGCGACTCCTCCCGCAGGGTCACGTAGCTGCACAGCCGGCACTTGAAGGGCTTGTGCGCCTGGTGCACGTGCTGCTCCAGGTCCTTCCTGCGCTCGAACTTGCTCTTGCAGAAGGAACACTGCCCCGCCCCCGCCGCCTTGGCCTCCTCCGCCGCGCGCGCCGCCCCCTCCGCCTCCTTCTTGCTGCTCCTCAGCAGGATCTTGCCGCTGTCCACCTGGGTGGCGCCGTTCAGGATCCTGTTGCAGGCCGAGGCGCTCTTCGTGGGGCTGGCGCAGCCGTCCAGGCCCTCGGACACGCGCGTCTCGCCCGCCTCGGGCGCGTGGCCCTGGATCAGAGTCCCCGTGCGGTGGCCGCGGATGTGGATTTTCAGGTTGCCCTTCTGCGAGGCCCGGTGGTCGCAGTACGGACACTTGTAGGGCTTCTCGCCTGTATGCTTGCGCATGTGCTGGGACAAGGAGCTCTGGAAGGGGAAGCTCTTGCCGCAGATGCAGCAGCTGTGGCTCAGCGCCTTGTCGCCGTCCGCCTCGGGGCTCCTGCTGGCCCTGGGTGGGCTGGGGCCCCTTCTCAGCTCCGTCTCGGCCTCTCGGGGGCGGTCCATCTCGACGACGAGGGCTCGCCCGGCCGGGGGCGGGGCACGGCGCTCGGTCACGCGGGCCTGCGTCTTATCTCTCCATGTTCAGGCGAGCCTCCCGCTTGCCGGCTGCAGAAGTCCGCCTGCCCCGCGGAGGGGCATGTCTTACCTGGAGAGCATGGCAGAGGGCAGCAAGCACCTGGAACAGAAAAGACACGGAGATCTTAGGAACCAGGCTTCCCCGCATAAACAGGGGCCCGGTAACATCCGCGGACCGCGATCTGCACGCTCCTCCTTCAGAAAACCAATCCCGTCCAAATTAAAGAAAGGAAGCACCCACGAAAGTTTAAACAGACGTATGAGCAGCTGCTTCCCTTTACAAAATCAGTAACTAAGCAATTAATGACTGATAATAATTGTGTGCTAAATCATTAAAATAAATCATCGTAAATAACTGCGCACTAGAATAATTTTTTATCCAAGATATCCAGTGTTTAAGGAAAGACTGTGGTGAGAGTTCTTGGGAGTGTGCAGAACACGGGCGAAGGGACAGGAGCGCGTCTGAGAATGAAGGACAGAGACCCAGGCCAGGCGGAGGATGGCAAAACGCGGGGACACGTGCAGGACACGTGAGCTGCGAGGAGGGCGTTCACAGCCGGAAAAGGCGCTTTACAAATGCATCTTTGTGTCTCGGTGAAGCACAGATGATTTAGTGAAAGAGAAGCAATGAAGGACAGGAGCAGAACCCTGAGGTCCTTCCAGATCTGGGCCTGAAGCTGCTGCTCCAGCACCTGGCGGCCCACGCCGGCCGCCCCGACGGACACCACTCCCTGGGGTGTGTGACCACCAGGCCGTTGCCACCGCGACATTCAGTCTTCGCTGCCTCTTAGATAAAGCCCAAACCCCTCGGCTGGCCTCACCGTGCCCTTCCCGACCCGGTCCTGTCTCTTCTCTCCTGCACTGGCCGCAGGGCCGAGTCCCACCCCGGTGCAGACACCCTCCCGACCCTGGCAGGTCCTCACATGGGAGGCGGGGTCTGAGCCCAGCAGGAGCAGGGGTCAGTCACACTGTGGGGTCACTGTCGCTCTCATGCTTATCCACCCCCTGGAGAATGAGGGTCCGGGGCTGCTCCTCCAGACGCCTGGGCGTCTCCCTCACCTGCGCACAGGCGAAGGGGAAGTGGACGGGGTTGCCCAGCGCTGTGCCTGGCTCGCGTCGGGCAATGATCTGGGCTGCAGGGAAGCCAGCCCTGATGCCTGTAAACTGCCAAACAGGCCCAAGACAGTACACACTGACAAGCAGCTATCTCAGGAATTTCCATCTGACTCAACCATACGGAGAATAAAGAAAACAGCTGACCAGAAGGGATGTGAGAGGTAAAGTGTCTTTCTGGACTGTATTTTGATGGGTGTATATATATGTGTAACTGAGTCACTTTGCTGTACAGCAGTGATTAACACAACACTGTAATTCAACTATACTTAAGTGAAAAAATTTTTTTTAAAAAGCAAGCAGGAGTGGGGCAGTGGGGAGAACAGCCTGCACACACAGGCCCCTGGGGCCCAGTCTGTTTATCCTTCTTATCTCTAAACAGAAGTAACTGAGTTAATGATTCTGAGGGTCTCCTGGGGGCTCCAGACTTGCACAGAGAGGCACCCAGATGGACAGATGTTCTTTTTTAACAAAGCTGTAACATGTAGAAAGGAAGCCACATTTTTTACAAAGTTTCAACCTCAGGCACACTAAGAACTCATGTTTGAAAAGCAACAAAATGTGAAAAAGCTATGTATTTCTGGTCGTCAAGCAGACAGTGCACAATGCACATCGTTTGTTCAGAGAGGAGGCCAGGCAGCAACGCGTTGTTTGCTCTGGGTGGTCCGACCTGCCATGTTTTCCCCGGAGCAGACTCCGAGAAGGATGCTGAGGGTGGAAGGCAGGGGGCGGGAGGGTGTCACCCAAACATCCCCAGGGGTTCCAATAGATGACACTCTATTCCTCCACTCACCACGAGGGACAGACACCTTCTG
Source organism: Lipotes vexillifer (assembly GCF_000442215.2). Classification (NCBI taxonomy): domain Eukaryota; kingdom Metazoa; phylum Chordata; class Mammalia; order Artiodactyla; family Lipotidae; genus Lipotes; species Lipotes vexillifer. The sequence continues at coordinate 1,126,507 of NW_006775077.1, read as the reverse complement.
AAAAAACAACACAACTCCTGTTGTCCGAATGCCTCCTCCCGGAGACCCACGCCAGAGGCAGAAATCTCATTTAGATGATGTATTCTCAAACTGCTTTCGAGAAAGCCTCATGCTAGCAAGTTTCCCAGGCACCTAAAGAAACCAAGTCAGTCTGAGCAACAAACTCTGGAAAGCAGCAGGAAGCACAGCTGCTCACAGATATTCCTTACTCTTTACACCAACGATGGGTACAGAGCCACTCCCACACCCCAGGAGAGAGGGAGAGAGAAGTGAGACGGGAAACTCCCAATAAAATAAATAAACAAAATCTCCCCTAAACTTGGATAAACAAATGAGGTGAATAAGAAGACTTCTTCATGACAATTTAAGCTAATTTGTTTTTTCAAGCTGTTTTGGTCTTAGACGGCTGCATATTATTCATGCTGATTTTATAAGACAAATGATTTGCATGCACCCCCTGCCATCCCAGGGCTTATTTCAGTCCCCCAAATGTTGAAGTTGATATAATATATAAAAATATAAATGAAACATACTATTTACATTTAACTTAGTGACCTATTCTGGGTACAAAAATCTTCCGAGTTTAAAGAACCATCTAGAATGCATTTACAGAGGAAAAAACAACTACAACACCAGAAATTGGTGTCCTCTTAAGTAATGTGACAGACTTCACTGGACCACTAAGTTGGTTCATAAAGGATGTTAAATGTCAGAACTTCTCCAGTTCACGGGAATTAAACATCCGAAACCCTGCCAGGAAGACAAGATTCATGGAGCATGAATGCTCAGCTAGCTAAGGTTCATAAAAGGCAACCTACAAATTGCACCTGGAAATAAAATGAAATTGTCAAGTGAGAAGAATTGTTCAAATCACCAAAACCGCAGGCACTCTTTGTGGGTTTCCCTTCCTTCTCTGCTACTCTCCCTGCCATGTGGGGCACTGCTGGGAGCCATAAAAAGTTAAGGGCTCTGGAAGCCAAGAAGCTGCGCTGGGGATCCGCACAGAGACCCCACCTCCGTGCCGTCCAGGTGTGGCGCAGAGCCCAGCTCGGGAGTCCCGTCCCCTATTTGCCAGCGTGTGAATTTCAGAAGGTGTCCTTCACACCCAAGCGTGCCCTCACCTGTCAGGTGCCGAGAGTCAGGAAAGGACATGAGGAAGCCGTGTGACACCGAAACCCCTTGCAAGGCACCTCCTCCAAGTGCCACTCAGACCCCCAGTCACAGTGCAGAGCGAACAGTCCACGGACAATAAAACACCTGCCCAACGGGGCCTCGCTTCTACTACCAGGTAGCATCCCGGCTGGACGAGCCCAGAGCAAAGTGCAAAGAGGATCAGATGTGAGCACAGCCCCCCTTCTTCCCATGGGGGACCTCAGTCTCTTCTGCACATTTAAAAAGGCTTAGAGCTGCCATCTTTGCTACCAGAGAAATCCACATCCAATATCCTCATGACAGCCTTGATGTGTAAAATTTCTGATTCCCCAACACCCCCAAGCCCCCAGCCAAAGCCTAGACACTTCCCCTCAAGAAACCCAAACACTAGACAATATACTTTTTGTTTCTTATTCAGGCTTCCTGCAAAACTTGCTTAAAAGCTCGCAAAGGCAGCAGAGCCCTGCAATTTACAGGAAAATTCTCAAGCAAGGGCCTTCAGGGTGCCCATGAGTCAGCACAACCAGCTCTTCTTTCTCTTTTGTTTCCCACTTCTCTGCCCACCCCCATCTTTCAACACTGAGCCCTGCTGTCAATCTCTGTGAGAATGACAGGAGATGTCTTTTTAAAGAACTTAAGAATATTTGGAGGGGGAAAATGGAAAAATACCATAAGGGTAATGACCACTTAAGCTCAAAACACCATTATCTTAAGGAAATCATAACATCAACAAAACTGGCTCCACTTGAAAGAGGCCACTAAGTGGCCCCCTTCCTGAAGCCCACAGTCGACTGGCAGAGTTTCTTGCAAACCTTTAGAGAAACAGTCAAAAAGGAATTCCCCACAACTGGCTTTCCTTAGTCAGCGGCCAGTAATCATTCTTTTCAGCTGCAGACAAAAATTCTTTTCCCCAAAAGAACAAGAATGGTGTCCTCAGAACTTCCAATGTGAAAATGCAGCAGGGCAGCCGCCCCAGTTAGAAGACTTAGGGGAACCTTATTAGCCCCATAACCCACAGCACTAACTGACTCTGCTATCCTTTAAAAATAAAAAAGCCCACCAGCCTCTGTGAGCCAGGAGGGTCTCAGACGGTTTGTCAACATTGATGGGGGTCTGTGGTGGTGAGAGGTGGTCATCCAAACACCGCCCCGTGATAAAGTGTCACACTACCTGGTTTCAGCCAAATACATTCCGGTACCGAGCTGTCCCTATTTTACTCTCACAGGCAAACGCACGCGAGTGCGACTTGGTGTTCCAACTTTTCCTGAAACATGTTAACCTAAAGATAACTAGCCTTACAAAGCGTGTAAGGAGATGCTTAGCTCTTTACTCTGAGCAGAGCGATTAAAGAAAGTCTTCGGGCAACACAAATATTAGAAAGTAGAGGGGAGAGAAAATCCACACATGTGTTGCAGCTGGCATACGACCCATGTACATACACACATAGGGCACAGCCCCATTTGAATCATATCTTGCCCATAATGAACCACAGTTTTGTTGTTATTATATTACAAACTTTTTCCAAGGCTGTAATTGGGAACTTGCCAGACAAGCCTGTAATTTAATTGTTTAGGCACAAAAATGGCTTGCTGATTAGGGTTTTAAAATAGATTTCCAATGCATTGTTTTTTAAATGAGAGACTCTCATCTGTTATGTAATTCCTTCCATATGTAGAAAGGTTTACAATCCGTGTATTAGTGATACCGTATGATGTTTCTTTTTCCGTGTGACTTATTTCACTTGGAATCATCATACGACCCATGTACATACACACATAGGGCACAGCCCCATTTGAATCATATCTTGCCCATAATGAACCACAGTTTTGTTGTTATTATATTACAAACTTTTTCCAAGGCTGTAATTGGGAACTTGCCAGACAAGCCTGTAATTTAATTGTTTAGGCACAAAAATGGCTTGCTGATTAGGGGTTTAAAATAGATTTCCAATGCACCTCTCTCTCTGTGTGTGTGTGTGTGTGTGTGTGTGTGTGTGTGTGTGTGTGTCTCATAGGGATGTGACAGCTACTTTTGTAAAATGCCTTCCATAATTTTGGAAATAAGTTTCTTTTTGAAAAATTTAGGTAATTTCATATTACATAAATATTTATATATATTGCCTATATAATTTCACGATAACAATTATAACAACAGGAAAAAGTAAAATGTTTATTACAGAAAATTAAATCTGTATTCATAACATAAAATGCATTATCATGGAGATGGGGGAGGGGTTTAAGAGAGAGCAAAATATAAACGTTTTGAAAATAAAATATGTAGCTAAACTTTAAGACATCATCATGTGAGGGCATAAATAAATAAAGCACCAGGCCTAAATGCATATATGTAAGGGCACTGCCATACCTTAGAGAGATTCTTTCTTTTTGATTCTTTCTTTTCATGCCTGCACAGCACAAATGAAATAAGTTGACTTTCTCAAGACTGCTTACACTCACTGGATTTGGGATACATTTAATCTGTGGGCAAAGGTTTCAACGAATAAATCAATTCTGTAAGTGAGGACCCTGGAAACTGAGTCTTGGACCTAACAGAAGGCGGAAAAGTCACTTCCTGCAGCATCCCTGGTGACCTTGTGAAACAGCTCCAAGGACACGGTTAACTCCACCTGCCGACAGTAACTCCTTTCAGAACAAGCCCTGCAGGGCTGGGATCCAGGACACACACCAGAAGGAAAAGCCCTGTGACAAAGCTGTCAGATCTGTAAGAACCCACGTGGGACCACAGTCCGTCATTGTCCCACACGCCCTCCCGTGACAGCTCCCACGGTAGAAGCCCCAGGGCATGGTCGCGGGGCGGGTTAATGAGGGTTTCATCACAATCCCTGAGAGCTACTGGGAGCCAGGCCACTCAAGAGGCCTAAGGGCTCGGATAACTAAGCAACAGGCTTGGCTTCGAGGGACCCAGGCGTCAGAAAGAAACACGTAACCACACAGAGGACAGCAGCGGAGCAGGGAGGGAAGTGATGACCTGCCCTGGCCGACGGTGGCCGGGTCTCCCCAGGGAAACCCAGGTGGGTGTGGGCCCAACTAGCCTTTAGAGCAACCCCCAGCCCTCTCACCCACACCCAGGGGTAACCCCATCATCCTGTGGGCTGGACCTCCAATTCACACTTGAATCCACACGCTCCCCTTCATCTCAAACCAAGATCGTCTTCCCAAATACAGAGCTGGGTGACCTCTTTGAGGCTTCAACCCCTCGCAGGCTTTGCACACCCTGAAGATGAGGCCCGAACTCCCCCAAGGGGGCTTCTAAGGCCCTGGACCCCCGTACTGCTGGGGTCCCTGGGCCCCCAGCCAATGGCTGTGCACCTGCCCTGCACCCCAGCTGGATGTGCGTTCACTCCCAGCTCGGAACCCTCAGGTGTGCGGGTCCCACCCGCCGTCCACCTTCTCAGGTGTGGTCTTTCTAAGAGACCCTTCCTGACCCCCTTCGTGTGGGTCAGGCACTGACTGTGACTGGGTCAGGCACAGTCCCCATCCCCCAGCCTTGGCCCTATCCCAGCTCGTGCCTGGCATGCTTCTATTACCGCTTCTTTAACTGGTCACTCGTGTGTGAGGCATCCTACTCTGTGAAGGCAGACCCACCAAGTACCACTGAGTCCTGACACCAGCGCAGGGCCAAGCAGGGAGCAGCACCATGAGAGGTGGTCCAGACCGGGAGCTCCGAGGTCAGGCTACCCGAGATCCAAACTCGGTTCTGCCACTCCCTGGGATCAGCTGTGTGACTGGGAGCAAGTGTCTCAACCTCTCAGTTCCCCAGTCCATTTCTTCATTTTTTAAATGTAAATGATGGGGCTTCCCTGGTGGCGCAGTGTTTGAGAGTCCGCCTGCCGATGCAGGGGACACGGGTTCGTGCCCCGGTCCGGGAGGATCCCACATGCCACGAAGCAGCTGGGCCCGTGAACCATGGCCGCTGAGCCTGCGCGTCCGGAGCCTGTGCTCCGCAACAGGAGAGGCCACAGCAGTGAGAGGCCTGCGTACCGCAAAAAATAATAATAAATTTTTAAAAATAAAATGTAAATGATGGTAATGAGAACTATATTACAGTATTTTTGTGAGATTTAAAGTAATGCATGCAAGGTGCGATGTTGCGCACACAGCAAATGGCCAATATATGGTAGGTATTATTATAAATTAATAATTGCTAAATAAATGAATGAGATGTCAGTGCAGTACCCCAAGATACCTAGTCACTGGCAGTGACACTGTTTGGTTCAATAAGTTCAAAAGGAGGAAATAATAGTTTAGGAAGCTATGTTAGAAATGGCCAAATAGTAACCCGTATGTATTCACTGGGCCCTGACAGGTTCACCACAGAAGTTATTTAATACAATTACAAAGTATTCCACGAACAGCTATCATCATCCACAGCACACAAGTTCAAACCTGTCCCAGCTCAAGACTCCATACAAAGTCAACTTTAATATAGCCTGGGTATTAGACCATATTTGAGAATTACTATTACTTTCGTTAGGTCTGTAACACAGGAGAACTTTCTTAGCTTTTGGAGACGTGTAATGAAATATTTTAGAGGTGGTTTACAAAAGAGGAGAAGGCAGATATATCATAATGCTAACAACTGCTAGGGCTAGATGGTGGGTGTACAGATGTTCATTAGTTGCTCTTTCCATTTTTATGGGTTTGGGATGTTTTTCACAAAAGAAGTTAAAAAATAACCCCCACTTGCAATTCCAGTAAGTAGCACGATGGGAAGCAGAGCTGCTCTGGGGCAGCCCGATGGACCCTCCCCCGTCCCCATCCCTCCCCTCCCCTCCCCCTCTCCAGGCCCCCAGGAAGCTCAGAAGTCTGTAAGGAACGCACTTTGGGAAAATTACCTTTTGTTAAATTCTAGTATTTGAAAGTCAGAGAAAGAAAAATCATCTGAATAATATGAAACAGTCCACATGAAAGCAGTATTTTAAGCGGTTGCTTGCTGGTGTTTCAGAGGCTTGCCCCGGAGACATTCAAGGGATCTCCCCAAAGCTCCATGGGGCCCAGCCTTGGTGCAGACGGTGCAAAGTCAGCCATCGCAGCCAAAATGAAGCAGCCATGAAGACATGGGTGCTCGGGAAGATCCTCCCATCGCGTCCCAGGGCAGAAATCCAGTGAGGCTGCCGGGGTTTATCTTCCCCAGTTTAAACAATCATTTTCCGACCAACTAGATGTGGCGTTGTCAGGAGGAAAAGGTAGAACATCCTGTATTTTTACGCAGTAAGCATCGCTCTGACTGTAAAGGAAATCTTGCCATTTTCTGCTCTGTGAGGTAAACCAACACAAAGCAAAAGCCAAACGGTTTTCTACTGATTCCCTCAAAACCATCGAAGTCAGTTCTGTCGAAGTCATATCCTGGAAAAGGAACCAGAAGGCTGATTTTTTTTTTGAAATAACCTCTAATATTTAGAGTAATCTGCATAACAAAACAACTGTGCAAGTTTCTTTAAAGGGACCCAGATCAGACTGCAGACCTCAGGGGGGCACGACGGGCTGCCGGAAAGCTGGAAGGGGCGTTTCCCACACTGGGTCTGCTGCCCTTCTGTCGACAGAAGCAAAGCCTGATGCACGTGCTGTTTGTCAAATATGTCTCTTCAATTCTAGTTCATTAATTAACCACGTCATGATACTAAGAGATAGTTTGGCTTCCCTGACGCCCTGTGGTCCCTCCCCTTCTCTCTCCCTTGGTCACCGGGGGAGAGGGGGGCTTCCGGGAGTCAGAGGGATGGGGGCTGAGCCCACAGGGGGCCACTGTCCCGGGTGGGGGGGAAACAGGAGAAGTCGGGAAACGTGGGGAATCGGTGCTGTGGGGAAGATGCCCTTACAAAGAAAACAGCTCAGGGCAGACGGAAGGCTCAAGCTATTTACAGGATATTCTGGCCCCAGAAGGCAGGTCATAAAATTTAAAAAGTGGCCTCCTGAGGGCGACCGAGAGGCAGTGAGACTGCAGGGCCCGTGGGTGCTGCATCAGTTTCACATACTGCCCGTTTGTCCTCCAGCAGACAATGCAATGGGCCTTCCCAGTGACACTGTGGTCTTATGAGCCATGAATTAAAATGCACCATTAACATCCTGCACAAGCTTATCTACTGCAGAGACAAAAAGCCCATTCTGTGAACAAATGGGGAGAAATTCCACAACAATGAGGAGTTCCTCTCCCCACTCGCCAATCTGCCCCAGATTAACAGTCCCAGGCTTATAGTCCCCAGACGGGGTCCGAGCCGCCCCATGAAGTGCTGCGTTCACTGCCTGGAGAGCCAGGGCGCTGATGGCAGAGCCAATCAATAATCCATTATAGAGCAGACCCCGTTTCCATCTCATAAGGAGAAACGAACGCGAGAGACCAGAATCGCAACGTTCACGGGGGAGTCCACCCCGCCTCCCTCACTTGGGCAGAAGGACACAAACCCGCTGTCCCAGAGTATGGGGGAAGCTCAAGTGGACCCGGCAGACCTGTTTCCAAGCAGCCAGAGAACAGTGTGCTTGGACTTTTCTGCCAGAAGCACTGGTTTTAAAGGTAAACCTCAAAAACGCTTTGTTCAGGACACAAGGTGATGTGAACAAAGCACGGACAGAGTGGTGACAAACGTCCATCTTCCGAAACAAAGGTTTCCTTTAAATTATTTAGCACCCCCAAATAAATCAATGCGAGTGCCAACATGAGTCCCCAAATGTAACTAACTGTCCATAATAAGGGTTTATAGTGCAAACTCCGCGATCATTTAAAAGCAAGACTCGCTTCCATTCTGTACCTCAGACCACAGCTTTGGAATCATTGCTCCATATATAGCAGAAACGCAGAGAGAACCTAACCGTTATTCCACAAGTTGGTTATCTTTGATGAAGCTGTTTACCACAATTTGTCAAAAACCCAGTAAATTCCTGGTTGAGCAGAGAGAGAGGCCACCTTTAGCTCCAGAGAGAACATTTCCTCACGGTATAAATAGTAACCCGTATGTATTCACTGGGCAGTATACCGAGATACGTGCTAAAGTATATATAAATTAATATATAAGCTGCCCACACGTCCTTACTAAAATACAAAAACTCGTAGTCAAATCCGACCTTACAGGGGAACAACAAAAGCAGATGAATACACAAATATAATTCTTGATCACATTCAGAAAAGGCCAAGAATAAACAGGGGAGAGTACGTTTCCATATCCTGGAAAATCCAAAATGGTTATGGAGACTTAATGAAGAAGCATCCACGTGAAAATAAAGGCAATGGATTTTGTTTCATCTCAAAAGAAAAGAAGCACCCCTTTACTTGCGTTTTCTCCTGCTCTCCAAAATGAATACATTACTGACACTTGTTATTTACTAGTTCCTAAGTCTCATATTAAGTAGTGGCCTTATCAATCTATTTGTCCTTACAAAAGGAAACTTCACAAAGCTGGAAAAAAAAGTCACAGGAGCAGGGACTTGCTCTGAAAAAAAGAAAAATCACAGGAGCAGGGGCTTGCTCTGTAATTTTCTGCAGATAGGTGTCCTGCTGGAGCCCTGGGTCCACCACAAAGAGCTGAGATCTGGCAGTAAATCCAGCTTCCTGGAGGGGCCAGCACTGCCGGCGTAGTTAATGATCTTGTCAACATTTCCATTAAGAGCCGCATTTCCAGAAGCTCAGAACTGCATCTCCCCCAAACTGGGCGGCTCCATGAAATCTGTCGTCACCAAGGGGCTTTACAAAAATAGAAGAAAATCACTTGCTATTCAGTACAGGAACCACAAAAGCACAAGTTTTTACTTTCACTCTTTTTCCATCCTGCACCAAGATGATGAAGGCCAACGTTTCCACTAATTCAGAAACACTGAAAACTCAGGGAACACCAGAGAAAATGAAGACTCATCAATTTCTTTTTTTAAAACAAACATGGAACACCAGAAGGCCTTAGATAAACGGCAGGGGAAAATCCCGTTTAAAAGTGGCTTATAGGTTTTTACTCAGCCTAACCTCAAATGTGTAGAAACTGCCACCAATTCGGTGTCCAATTTAAATTGTTTTTAATTTTTTTTGTTGTTTAGAAATTACCAGCAGTGAAAACAAAATAGTCATGGGCAGAAACATTGCATTGCATTTCCTATGGAACACTTCCTTGAAATGTGTATTAGCTGATTGTAAATATATTTTAACTGAAATCTGTTTCTAGGAATAAGCTGTATTTTATTTCATGTAAATCAACAGCAAAGGGCAATATTCACCTCCAACATGCATACACCGACCTGTTTTCCAGCCTCTTACCTAAAACCAACATTTCTCTCCCAGTATAAGAAAACAGATCGCAATTAACACCTATTAAATAGTATCTCTTTCTTCTGTGCTTTTTGTGAAAGCACCTAGAAGTCCCCACCACCAAGTAAAAGAAAGAATTGTGTCTAAGAATACAGAAGGAGATAATTATGTGCAGTAAACCATAAACCATTCTGTTAAACATTACCCTCCAAGGTAGTTCTGTTTAGCAGAGAACTCAGCCCCCAAAAATCCCTTCATGAAGAGCACACAGCAGATAAATACTTCAAGAATCAATTTTAATAAATTCTAAGCAACAGCTTACCAAACATTTCCTATAAGAATACAGGAATTGATTGAATTGAATCCATTTTGATAGGACAGCAGAAAGGTATATCAGGCAAGAAGTTATTTAAGACTTTGTTTGCCATTGTACCAACACCAATCAATACTGTAAGAGGATCAAAATTATAAATGGACAAATTCTTCCCCAAATGCTTTACTAGATAAAGCGCATACACCGTAATCAGTTTAAATTTTCCAGATCCCTGACTAGCAATAACTCCTGTAACATGACCTGGTTTATCACTAACCCAAGCAGTGCCTTTGAAAGCAGCTGGGTAGTTCAGCCTCTTAAGGAGAGTGATCTATCAGAGAATGTTTACCAAGAGCAATTCTTGACAAGAACGTGATATCACATGGCTGTAGGATTTATTCTGCCTTGCTTGTCTAAAAATATATTTTCAAACACAGTTAATGACACATCACTGCAAGTTCTAAGTTCTGAAGATAAAAAACCATCTATACTTTCCTTGCAAGGATTAAAGAATAAACAAGCAAAATTCCACTTTCAGTCCCCATAATAACATTATTGTGTGATTCAGCTACTAAAGTTAAGAAAATTCTGCACCTTTAGTGATCCTAAATGATCTTGCAAGAAAAGAGGATGGGCTTTTTCTAAGCCACAGCATCTTACCCAGCAAGAGCTTTTGTAAACAGTAAATATAAAATAAAACAAGGCACATTTTGAATTCCAAAGCTCCTAGCTCCTGCCCCCTCTGTCCCTGGAGAGAAAAGATATCGAACTTGAAATCGAATTTCTCCGCCGGCAGCCCAGCCTGGATTATTTGGGAAGTGTCACGCTTTATGAGCACAGGGCGGGCCTGCGGTGAATGGAGACGGAACAGTGGGCACATTTTCCAGGAACCCAGAGACCAGGACCCCGCTTCGGCGACAACAGCTGGATCATCCGTCTGGTTCCGGCCTGGAACCAGGGCCATACTGGAGGGTGCTGGGGGTGCCCGCTCCATCACACCGGCGCCCCCTCCCTCCCTTCACTCCCCCACCTCCACGGGCTGCTACACATCCAACCCCAGAAGCCCTTCTCGCCCCGTTCCACCAGGTGCCGTGAGCAGCCTTGCAGGCATCGCAGCAACAGACAAGGTGAGGGGCCACGTGGGCACAGGTGGCGGGGTGATGGCAGGTGACCCAAAAGCCAGGGCAGCGGCTCTCGTGCTCTCAGGGGCTGTGACATCCAGGTTAGGGACAATTACTCAGGCCCTAGAGTTCACCGACACAAACCCTGCCAACACCTGTTCGGTGAAAGAGACAGTTACCCATAAACTTCGTGTCGTTTACCCAGGACACAGGTCAACACAAGTCTGTCGCACAAAAGGGCCACGTGACTACACACAGGTGTCCCGTGAGCACAGACCTGGGGGAGAAAACAGAGGGACATGCATGGCCTGCCCACAGAATTCACACGAAACGAAACAAAATGCCATTGCTCTAAAGTATACGTTTCCAGCTCAATCGTCTGAATGAGTTTCTGTTACCTGACAAATATGGCTGATGATCAGAGGCCGCCCTGACCTCCTGTCTCCCGACCAGAGACTGGGCACGCGGGTCACTGCAGTCCGCTCCTGCCTCACTCAAGGAGGACGCAGGTCCCAGTGACCCGAGATGCCGTCACAGGCCCTCGTTCCTGGAGGAAGATGCTCTGGCTCCCCTCCCCTCTGGAGCGGGCTCACAGCCAACAGCACGGCTCCCTTAACTCCCGCTCTGAGCCAGCCTCGCCAGCCTCGCCAGCCTCCATCTAGCAAAACCCTTCCACCAGGGGCTTCCCTGGTGGCGCAGTGGTTGAGAGTCCGCCTGCCGATGCAGGGGACGCGGGTTCGTGCCCCGGTCCGGGAGGATCCCACATGCCGCGGGGCGGCTGGGCCCGCGAGCCGTGGCCGCTGAGCCTGCGCGTCCGGAGCCTGTGCTCCGCAACGGGAGAGGCCGCAGCAGTGAGAGGCCCGCGTACCGCAAAAAAACAAAAAAAACACCCTTCCGCCCTTCTGGACCCGCGACGAGCAGCTGTACCATTTCAGGGACCACGCTCCAAAGCCAGGTCTGGACCATCGCGTGGGACTCATAGGCATGAGGAACAAAACACATGTGGGGTCTCGTTCAACTACAGACCCAAAGCTCGAGCCTCTTTCTATCCATAAATAGCCGAGTGCACGCTGATCAGCTGCAAAATCGAAGGACAATTAGATGTCCGGTGGCGGGTCACGTAAACTGCCAGGTTCCTCAGCTGCCGCCCCAGGCACCACAGCTCCCCTGAACAAGGGACCAGCCCGGGGCCTCGAGACCCTCAGACACACAGAGGCATATCGTGACGTCAGCCAGGGGTGCCCCGGGATGTGCAAGCATCTTCACTGGGACCCTCAGAACCATGGACCAGTTATACCCTAGTTACACACCCCCATGCGGTCACCACTCACTGATTCACTGGGGGGTGGATACGGGCTGTGACTTCTTTTTTGTTTGTTTAATTTTTATTTATTTGGCCGCGGTGGGTCTTCATTGCCACTGCGCGGGCTTTTCTCTAGTTGCAGTGAGCAGGGGATACTCTTCGTTGCGGTGTGCCGGCTTCTCAGTGCAGTGGCTTCTCTTGTTGCAGAGCACAGGCTCTAGGCGCGAGGGCTCAGTAGTTGTGGCGCACGGCTTAGCTGCTCCGCGGCATGTGGGATCTTCCAGGACCAGGGCTCGAACCCGTGTCCCCTGCATTGGCAGGCGGATTCCTAACCACTGTGCCACCAGGGGAGTCGTGGGCTGTGACTTCTGAGTCTACAGTACTGCTGGCTTCTCAGCTTTGCACTTAAAATCATATGAGCGAGTGATGCACACAGATGTACACCATAAAACTGCTTCCGGTTTGTTTTACATTTACTCTGAGCTTTGTCTTTTATTTGTTTCCAAAGCGGGTTTGCCGCACTAAGGGTGCCCAGTTACAGGGGCTGCAAAGGCCACGGGGAGGTAAAAGCCACCACACTCGGGCCTCAGACCTGTCCTTCCGCTGAATTAAGCCGGCAGGGCTCACGGGAAGGTTACGGAGACCTGCCGGCAAGACGCCACACACGCAACAAAAGATGCTTATTTTTGAGAATTCATAGGTAAGTGCATATTACACCATGGGAGGGGTGGGGCAAAGAAAAAATCTGCATAAGTTCCTTGCCTGTTAGAACTGCCTCCTTGGGAAGTTCTAGTGAGGAGCTGCAGGATTTGTGAACGCTTAAGCTTTTTCTCCTTAAACTGAACCTGCCTGCATTTTAGAGAAGCAAACCCTAACTGCTTTCTCAGTTAATGGGAGTTTTCTCAAACTAGTCCTTAAGTCTCTCAAGGGAAACTATACTAAATAAGCTAAGTAAGTGACAGGAGACCCTTCAAAATTAGAACCGAGAGTAAGACCACGATGCTCTCTTTAAGGAGTATGTGCAGAAGAATAATCGACGTGTTCTGTTTTGTTTTGTTTTAACACAAGGAGGCTCCCTTCCTAAGAACACGCTCATCCTGTCCTGCAATCAATCAGGATAATTCCTCCCCATGTCACGCTCTGGAAACACGGCTCCACTAGGAAACAAACAGGAAATCTCACTTTTCTTCTGAGGAGGTAAACCTCTCACTCACCTTCTAGTCCCGACGTTCAGCACAGCTATTTGTTTGAAAGGATACCCACTGATGCTGGGTCAGTTCCACCCAGCACGTGCGCACACTGCACTTCTCCACGTGTGCAGGACCCCATTCTCCAGATGCTTCATAATCATAGATCATTTAGCGAATTATCCCTTGTAGCTCTGATTCCTGATGTCACAAGCACTTACGGAAAAGCCACGCCGAAAGAAACTTTCAAAAAGAGAATCTGCGTCGTATTGAGTTATAAGGGTCCACAGTTTTCTCAGGGGCTCACGTGCTTTTACCGGCTCCCCACTCCGGGCCCACACCCTCACCCCAGGCACGCAGATGCCAGAAGGAACCTCTTCCCGCCCCGCCCCTAAGGGCTCCACGTGCAAATCCCACGTCTGCTCCCTCCTTCTCTGACACTGAAAATCCAGTGATTTCCCCCAAATCCAGAAAGAAACCATATGAGCTCTCCCTTTCCACCCTATTTTGCATCGTAATATCTTTCATATTAAAATCACATTTAGTATTTTCCTTCGGGCTTCTAAACTTATAGCAGCGCCATTCAGGCTTCCCCGGTGAGCCTGCCGTGGCCACACGGAGTCAGGAGACCATGCCTGCCCATCGCCACGCCAGGCACGGTGTGGGATCCTCCTGGGGGAGGAATGTCACCTGAGGCTTCCGTTCTTCAAACCCAGAGACTCCTTCGTACAAATTCAAATCAAACCATTTCATGACTTTAATCAAAGGACAATCCACACAATTACTGGAGAAAGAGGAAAAAGAGTGTCACCACCATACATCTTATCCGGAACTGCAGGCTCAACATACTTAAGCGTCTAGAATGTCTGTTTAGGTGGAAACACCGAAGCCACAAAGGCATGAGTCCACGCGTGTCGGGGCACACGGGGTGCAGAGAAAGACCTACAGCCCCTCTCGTTACAGACCACCCAGAAGAACCAAAGATGGAAAGAGGCACATCCCAAAGTTTATAAATGATCACATTATTGCTTTCTGCACTGAGACGGCTCCTCCCAGCAGGGAAAGGTCAGCTCTCTGCATCTCGGAAGCGCTCTGCCCAAAAACACCGTCCCAGGAGCAGCAAGCTGTGCAAATGTGGGCAAAAAAAAAAATCTTACTCATATGCAAACTAATGTCCTTCAGCAACACTCTCGCAGATAATAAAAGTGAAAGTCCTCATACGCTCTGCAGATCTGCTTACACAGCTGCCTCTCAGGGAAAATGTCTTGAAGAGTTTTGCTCAAATTCACTCTATGAATTGGTCCTAATAAAAAGAAGGTGATAAAAGGGCTTCGCAATCAGGTGTTCGTGCTCAGTTACTTTTCTATTTACCATCAAACTCCTTTTAACACGTTTCCAGCTAAGCCGGGAAAAGCGGTCCCACACCAAGGTCAAAGTAACAACTCGGTGCTTAGCCTGCCCTCAATCCCAGGTCTGCGAAATGGAAGTCCGACGGATTAAATAGGAAGGAATTCTAATTGAACCAAAGTTGACTTGCCCTGAACGTGTTAAATGAAGTAATAAGCCCCCTCATCTGACGCCGGTGCTCTGGGGAAGAGACAGGACTCTCCCGGCCTCTCAGAGTCTGAAATGATCAAAAGTTGGTATTACAGTATCAATAATTAACCTTTTTAACAAAAGTTTGCTATTGGTTTTCTTTAAGAAAGAAATAAACTGCTGCAAATGCACAGGGCCTTTCGTTTCATAACCTTGACTGTCCGCCGATGCAGGCTGTCACACATCACCAACAAAGACCCGAGGATGTGCTTTCCTGGGCGACACTGTGATTCCCTGCAGGTCGAGCCCCACCAGAAACACCGCACCCGGGGGGGCTGCTTGTCCTGGACCTCAGATCTCAGGGCATCTCCATACTTCATCCTGCCCTGCTCGTCTGTGCTGACGAGGCAGAGCATCGGATCGGGAGTCTGACTGGGGTGTGCTACTGTCCTCACTGCATTCAAAAGGCCTTCTGCAGTAGGTAACTGACAGCGAGCTTTAAAAACAGCACTTGCAGACATCATTTAAAGTCTAAAATGAGGTCTTTCTGCTGCAGGAGCCACAAGCAGTGCATGCAAGTCGATCTTCTTAACCATAAATTAAACATACTATTTTATAAATGAGAAAAGGCAGGCGAGGATCCCTGGAAATAAGAGCTCCTGGTAATTTCCCTTTCTTTACATGATCACCTAACATGTTGGCATCTCCAGGCTCAGGAGCGGGAACTCAGGCTACATCCCACGAGCTAGCGGCTGGCGTCCAGGAAGGGCTGCTGGGAGGCACCAGGGTGCCGGGGGTCCAGGAGTGCAGAGCCCCGCAGCAGGGTAGGTGATGGGGGGCCTGCAAGGCCGCTCCTGCACCCCAGGCCTGGTCATTTCACTCATGAAGAGGTTGAGACGTTTCCCTTCCTTTCTCCCCTTTTAAAGAAATTACTTAGTGGCCATATCTTTTAAGACCTGAGATGTACCTTGGGCCCCTCAGGACGATGCAGCAGGGCCAGTGAGAAAGGACGATATCGTCTAAGCAGATGAGCAATGCAGAGAAGGAGCATGGGGTGTACAAACGGCATTCGGTGGTGAATTCACTGCCACCTCACCATCAGGGGATCTCCCAGAGGCCCCGGCCAGGACCAGGCTCTCTAGGTGCCCAGAGACTCTTCATTATCTCACACCAGCTGGATGACTTGTCTTAAACGTTTGAGTTTTTAAAACTAAGCATGCACTTTTTTCTGACAGTTTTTCCTTGACTGAATATCTCAGAGTCACGTGTGTTCAGAGATAACTCCCTGTTCCTGGACACAGCAGGTGAACAGGGAGAGGAAACATAAAAGATTTTACTCTTTGGCTGTGATTCATTAGTCAAGGAAACTCAAAGAAGAAAGAGGCTGTTTAAATACTCTATTTACCGTTTCCCTTGCGCCAAGGGAGCCAGTCCACATGGAGGACGGCTCTGAGACTGTGATGCCCCATGGCACCTGGGAGGAAAGTTCCAGATTTGGCTGAACACACGGTCAGAGGGGAGAATCTCAGGGCCAGCGCCTTGACGACAGGCACTGTGTACCCTCATCTGTAGATTCATTAAGCAATGCAAGACAAAGGAAGCAGAGCTGGAAAGACCGTGAAGCATAAGTCAATTTTTAAAAGACTGACCCCTAATGTGCTGTGATGTTAAAGCCTCCCCTCCCTGTGGCCTTCCTCCCAAAACCCTCAGCCCAGCTCTAACGGGGGGGAGATCAGAGAAACCCAATCGGAGGCACAAACTAAGAGACAGCGGACTGGTCCTCCTGGAAACTGCCAAGGCCAGGAGACACGAAGGAGGACCAAGGAACCATCACAACTGGAGAAAAGTAACCACCAGATGCGGCGGGGAACCCGGCTGGAGCAGAAGGCGGACACTCACGGAACTGTGAATCCCAACAGGGCCCGGAAGTTAGCCCCTAGTGACACACCGCAGTTCCTGCCGGCCTGACAAAAGCACTGATGTTGTCTAAGGTGTTGCATCAGGGGAAGCTGGGTGAAGGGGAGGTGGGACGCTCTGAACTATTGTCGCAACTTTCTGCAAATCTAGAATTAGTCCAAAATTTAAAATAAAATTACACTGGGCTTCCCTGGTGGCGCAGTGGTTGAGAGTCCGCCTGCCGATGCGGGGGACACGGGTTCGTGCCCCAGTCCGGGAAGACCCCACATGCCGCGGAGCGGCTGGGCCCGTGAGCCATGGCCGCTGAGCCTGCACATCCGGAGCCTGTGCTCCGCAACGGGAGAGGCCACGGCAGTGAGAGGCCCACATACCGCAAAAAAAAAAAAAAAAAAATTACACTGCCTTGCATGCTGTGCAGAAAACCATTTAATCACCCATTAAAATCAAAATAAAACATTTTATTAGAGAGCATATGTTTTTACAAAGGCTGTCTCATTTAAATGAAAACAATGTCTCATTTTTTGCTGTCTGCAAAAATATAAATAACTGAAACAAATTACAGAGAGTAAAGAGAAGGCCAGCATGTGAGAGGCGGAAGACACGGGTCCCTCCAAACAAAGGAAGATGCGAGCACCCCTGGTGTGGTCCAGCCAACCACGCGATGGACCCGCCTCCACGGAGCAACATGAAGGTCCCTGTGGCTTCTTTCCAAGATCTCCCTGCAGGCACCTGAACACCACCCCACAGAGGCTGCCACTCAGTGGACAGACAACAACAGCTAACATGTTTTGAGGGCTTGCCAGGTGCCAGGCATGAGCTCAGCACATATTCCATCTCCCCTGTAATTATGGTCATTCTCCCCACTTTACAAATAAGGCAAATAGGGCACAGAGAAGGCAAGCACATTGCTAACGTCACACAGCACGGAGGTGGCCAGGCAACGGCTGGGCAGGCAGGGAAGCTGGGGGTCTCGCTCTGACTGGGGAGAAGCAGAGGGTGGAGCTCCACACTTGGATATTTAAGAGGACACCTTGGAAATAAAGACAGCAGAACAGAGATGATGAAACGGAGAAGACAGACGTGGGTGGGAGGGCGAAGGCCCACGGAGGACCAGGCAGGGAGAGGCTTCTACAGCTGGAGGCACATGACAAGCTTGAGCAGCGGGGAGGACTGCAGAGACCCGGTTCTGGCGATACTCTCCTATGCTCACTGCACCCTGGATTCAAGCTTTAGAAGCGCAGAGGCTTTTTGGATTCAAAACGGACCCGGGCTTCCAACCGCTGCTTCTCGGACTTTCCCTGTCCCCTGTGACTCGTCTAAGCCTTGCTGGAAATTGCCGAGGTCCCTTGGGAGCGAATATTAATTCAAGCTCCTTCCATATTATTTTTGTTCGTTTGTTTGTTGTTTTTTGCAGTACACGGGCCTCTCACTGCCGTGGCCTCTCCCGTCGCGGAGCACAGGCTCCGGACGCGCAGGCCCAGCGGCCATGGCTCACGGGCCCAGCCGCTCCGCGGCATGTGGGA
>NW_006775077.1:1094837-1107943 GCF_000442215.2 Lipotes vexillifer | reverse complement strand
CTGCTGAAAGACGGGCACAGTGCACGTTTGTGTGGCTGCCCTGATGCCTCTCGGCTGACTCAGGGGCGGTGACATCACCCGGGGGACACTCCTCCCCTGCGGCTCCAGGGCCCAGCTGGCCCCCGCCCGGCCCAGACCACCCAGACCACCCAGTCTCCTGTACGACGGCCACCGTCCACACGCGGGCCCTCCCCCTCACACGGGCTTCACCCTACGAGCCCCGGGCAGCGTGAGGAGGACCCGAAAGAGAACCCCGCCCGGTGGGTCAGGTCGTACCTGCATGCTCAGCTGCTCAGCCCACTGGAGGGCGGAGGCGGGCCGTGCATATGGTCGGTTCCAGGGAAATCAAGACCATGGCAGCAGGGATGGAGGAGGGGCTCCCGCAGACGCACAGAAGGAGATGCTGCGGCAGAGCCGGAGGGCGCGGGGGACCTTCGGGGTGCGCACCCCGAATCTGGGGAACGGAGCTGGCAAGGCGGCCCTGGCAGGGAAGCAGGCCCCAGGGGAGGGGGCCGTGGCGGGGAACAGGGGGCAAGTGGGCAAACAAGGCAAAGGTGGTGAAGGCCCTCACTGCCAGCAGGACCTGAGGTCAGACTCTCAGGGACACAGGAGGCTACCATGTGCTGCGGCCGTGGGAGGAGGGCCAGGGAAACTGCAGAGCCCGGCCCACGGACCCTGCAGTGACACGCCAATGGGGCACACGGGGCAGGGGCCAAGGACTGGATTTCCAAGGAGAAACTAAAACAGAGGCCAGTTCAGGGCCTGCCGGAGGCTCAGACGTGAGGCCTTGGGGTCCGGGATGTAGAGTCCATGAGAAGCAACCTTGGGTCTCGGGGAGCGTCACCTGAAACCTGGGGCCGGGAGGAATGGAAGGACCGCTGGTCCCGCTTCTCTCGCCTCAGAGAACAAACAACTTCGGTGAAAGCAAACATCTCCCACCCATCTCTCTGCCCAGGCCCACCCCTCTGAGCACCGGGGGCAGAAGTGACCCCTCTCCGCCAGGGACTTCAAGCTACAACCGGCTCAGAGAGGGTGCTGGCCAGGGGACGTGAAGCCAGGTCCTGGCCCCGGGGCTGGCTGTGATCTTCAGAAAGACACGACACGTCAAATCAATTTAGAGTCTGAGCCTCAAAAGTCTTTTGCAATCTGATGGGCAGCCTCGTTTTCAAAGCGGAAGTTTAGTAACTTCCTGCATCTGCAGACATGTTCAAACTGTAAGTACCTTCAATTCCTGATTTTTCTGTTACCAGAGAAATGCATTTCCCTGGATAAGGTAACCACATGCATCACAGACCCTCAAGGCAACTACAGAAAAGTAAGAATAGATGCAGAGCAGTCTGAGCGCTTCTGGCCACTGCCTGGTCGTCTCTAGCTCCCTCTGTCCTGCCGGACAGCCTCTCCCCAAGAGGCACCATAGCTTCTTCCAGACCTGAGCTTGAGAACAAGGGGACACCTTGAGTAACCCTGGACGGCTGTAAACGCAGCCCAGCTCGTGCCCATCTGCACACAGAAGCCTCAGCGCCACTTCCAGACATGCTGACAGGCACCTGGAGGAGGTCTCCTGGTGCGTATGTGACAAAGCAACACAGAGACTTGCTCTCGTGGACCAGAAAGGTCGAGAAACGGGCCATCGATCTCTGCTTCCCATTTTCGCAGAAATGTGTTCATTTATCTGAAATTAGAGACGACAAAATTAAGACTGGCAGTGTCCTTCAGCGTGTGTGACTGGGGACAGGCCCACGTCCACTTAATAAGAAAACCCACCGCACTAGGTATTTACGAGACAGAAACTCTCACTCGGGGGGAATAAATGGAAACTTCGATCCACACTCCCCTGTTACCTACCCTGTTTAGACCTCGACAAAGGGCCTGGGGTGTACAGCTTGCATTTAGCAGTGTTCACATTTTCTATGCTTCCCCAACCATGAAGGATCCTGAACCATCAAAGTACAGCACTGCAAAGAAGGAATACAGCATTGAAAGAAAACTTCCAGGTCTCAAACCTCCAACCTCCCATATCGATTCTAGAGGCATTTAAAGTTCATTCCTGAATAGTTTTTCTTCAATGAAGTTACAGTCTTTCCACAGGTTTAGCTCCGTCTGCCTGAATATGGAGAGCTCATTGTAGTCAAGTCAGGCTGTGCTAAAGCTCCCTTGCCCCGGAGAAAGGTTTTACCTTCTCCCTGCAAAATGTAAAATTAGTAAACTGTGCGGCACAGTGAGGTCACCAGCCCAAAATGACACCCAAACTTATTATTATTAGGGATTTGCTGTCCTGTTTTTATATTACTAAGAAAGCTATACTCATTACATCCTTATATTTAGAGGGCTCTTTAAAAATAAGTTTTACTACAGATCTATGAATGTATGTATTGTACAGAGCGGACAGTTAAAAGAAAGTACTCATGATTTCAGGTTACATATTTTCCCGTCCACACTGAAATAACCAAAAACCTAGTAATAGTTTCCACTACTGCATTAAGGGTAAAAGTGCTTCCTTTCAATGTAAAAAGAAATTATATAAAATTACTGAGTTGGGCCAAGGGAGAAGATTCACTTTTCAGATAAAAGGGATTTTGGTAACTTTAGTCTCCTGACCAGAAACTTTAATATTTTAAAATATATAATTTTAATGTTGGGACTAAACAGAGACTTCACTTTCTATTTTTATCTTCTTTTATTCTCAAGCCCTGGAATCTGAAAGGTTAAGTCACACTGTACCTAGAAAAATCACAGTGTTGTCTTATGTTCCTTTCAACTAATATTCACTAATTAAAAAAACCAACGTAGGCACTAACTGTACATTTAAAAATCGTTACAATGGCAAATGTTACCTTATATATATTTTACCCCAGTAAAAAGCCAAAACAATGTAGATTTTAAATGCTTAAAATCATTTAAAATGCTTGAATATTGTACTCCCTTAAAGATCATAGGACAAGACATAAGTGAATAATATTTACAGGCCACATGAGGTCAACAATCAATTGTTAAAATTACTTAAAATATGTTGCTCTGGAAACAGTATTATCTCAAATGAGGATTAGACCTCTAGATGTCTGAGGTCATCACTAGAATCCACCAACTGCTTAAAAAATTTTTTTCTAGATGAGGCAGCCAATTTTCATGGGCTGAATCTGGAACAGCCTGTTTGTAAACTCCCTGTTACACTTCATGCTCTCTGCTGAGTTGTCTGCGCCAAAAACTTACAGAATCCCCCCCCCCCCCCCCCGCAATTTTAACTTAGTTCTGGAGCAAATGAGAAGTTTTCAGAATACAATTCTAATTCGAATATGGAAAGAAGGGCCCCATAATGCATATATTTCTATCCAGCACAATATGCTTCCCACAGTGACTCTTTTTTGCACTAATGGCTTGAGAAATACCAAGTTCAAGTTATTTTAGATGCGGCATTTAACTGACGCTGTGCAGTGTTCTGATCCAAGGAGCCCTTTTATAAATCAGCTTTGGAATGTCCCACTTCTTCCTGGGCTGGAAATTCCATACGAATCCCCTTCTGTGCTCTCTGGTTTATTCTAAGAATTTTAATCCACTTCATTTTTTGGTAACAAATATTTTACAACCATCCTCGGCCAAAAGCACTGAAGCTCTGACCTAATTCACATTAAGAACTTCTCTGTTACTTTATGTAAATCCTACATACTGCACGGCTTACCCTTCCCTTGACAATGTTTCCATAAAGTTCAGTAAACCTGATTTTTAAAATTCCTTCTATATTCCTTTCTCCTTCCCAAGTAATTTTCTTAAAAGTATTCTTGATGGGCTTCCCTGGTAGCGCAGTGGTTGAGAGTCCGCCTGCTGATGCATGGGACACGGGTTCGTGCCCCGGTCCGGGAAGATCCCACATGCCGCGGAGCAGCTGGGCCCGTGAGCCATAACCGCTGAGCCTGCGCGTCCGGAGCCTGTGCTCCTCAATGGGAGAGGCCACAACAGTGAGAGGCCCGCGTACCGCAAAAAAAAAAAAAAAAAAGTATTCTTGCAAGCTGATTAATTAAAAGACAACTTTCAGATGCCTTATTCTACCCACATCAGAGACATGACCTACAGTCTCCCTCACCAACCTGCTGGCCAGAAGAAATTAGAATCAGATAAAACACTATTGCTATTAAGAACTTTTAAAGAATAATTCTACAAGTATGCGCAATGTATCATCAGTTCAGAGGTTATGACAGCCATCAAACCCTCAACCTCCTGAACTCAGAAGGCAGGCATCCTCTGCCACCAGCATCCTGGTGGGACAGGTGAGAAGGCTGGTCTGCGTCCCCTCCGACACCTGGCATGAAACAGAAGCAACCCCTTGCAGGGGGCTTTCCTGGGCCTCAGCCCCCTTCTCTGTACCGGGGTGTGTGGCCTCTGCGTTATTTCTCTGGCCCTTACTGCACCCGTGTGTGGACTGAGTGCTTTGTCACCTGCCCACTTCTGTCGGGGGAGCAGGGAACACAAGTGTTTCTGGGATCTGGGAGGCCCAGGCCACTGCTGTCGAAACATTCCCGCAGAAGCAGTCAGGCCTCTTCCCGAACATGTGATGGCCTCACAGAATTGTATGATGTAACTGGACAGAGATCCTGGCCCAGCGCAGGAGACACTGCCAGCCTTAGGAAGCTGGACCACACTGTCCGGGTGCAGCCTCTACCAGGGCCAGACCTGGAAGCCTGGGCCCCGCACTCACGTCTAAACTGGGCCTCCCTCCATCTCCCACCGGCCCAGTCCGTCACCACGTCTCCAGGACCGCACCCTCCAATGCCCCTCTCGAGTTCCCCTTCTCCAGTCTCACGGCCACGGGTCTGGCCCCAAGCACCACCCTCCCTCTGCACTGCCCTGCACCGTCTTCCCTAAACAGCCCCCTCTTCAGTCCCCCCGCCGGCGAGCCCCCTGCTGAAGACCACTGCGGGGTCACCCAGAACCCATCACCTCACCACTGGTGAGAGCCCTCAGGACGCCCACTACCCTGTGGACAGAGCCCAGCACCCTCAAGATCACTCACAGCCCCTAACAACCTCTCAGACGTCACCTGCCGTGCTCACACACGTGCGCGCGCGCGCGCACACACACACGAGCACCTCGAGGCTCTCTTGGGCTCTGACCGTTGCCCACTGCTCGGTCCTTCCCCAGCACCCTCTCCTGCTCAGGAAACTAACTCCGGCAAGGACTCCTGTCCTCCACAGAACCATCCTTTCCCATCTACTTGGAAAGGGAATCCGGCCAAACAAAAGAACATTCAAAGAACTCACAGGCAAAAAAATAAAAACGAAAAATATCTGGTAATGATCACTAAACCCAGTAAGCAAAGAAATAAGTGTAAATAGAACCAAGTCTAGGTAACTGTGACATACATATAAACATGTCATTATTACATTTCTTGCAAGACAGTATATACAATGTAAAATAATAAATGAACAATAGTAGGCTAAAACAACATCCAAAAAAGGAATTACAATACCGTGTGGGGAGAGGGGAAGAGATAAAGAAAGGGAGGAAGGTAACAGAAGTACTCATTTCTTCACCCTTCCCAAAGAGGAAGTTGAATTATATTGTTACTGAAGTGGATAAATTGAGAAACAGGGGTTTAGGCAAAAGTTATAAATATAACCACTAGTAAAACTGAAAACATTGGACTTTCTATCTACCTTCTGATTTCAAGGATTAAAGGAGAGGAAGCATAATTCATACACCTATAAACAGAAAACAAAGAAAAAAAGAAGAAAGCATAAAACAAGGTAAAAGTTTTTTTTAAAAATTAGGAAAGAACACCTAAGAAATCTGTTTCAGCAAAAAATATAAGTGGAATCTACTTATTTAAAAGACTCAGTGAAAGGGTTAAAAACTAAATCCAACTATATGCCCTGTACAGAAGACACCCAAAATGAAGGAACTCAGAAAATCTGGACACACAGACAAAATGTACCAGAAAAATGCAAACAAAAACAACAGTGAAGATAGAAATGTCACGAAAAGTCTAATTCATGGTTCAAAAGGCATTCAATTGCACAAAAGTCATACTATAATGATTAAGGGTAAAAAAAAAAAAAAAAAATCACAAAGAATAAAATTGTCCTACACCTTTAGAGTCAAATAACAGAGAACAAAATACACAAAGCAAACACCCCAGTGAATACGTGGAGAGATCAAAAGAGAGAAAATGGATCTGGGAGAATTAACAAATCTCTCTTAAACCTGGCAGATTAAATAAGGCAGAAACAATAGAAGACTTGAATTAAAAAAGTAGAGTTCAATCTAGTATGTAAGTGTCAAACCCCCACACCAGCCACTTTGCTAAAGTGACAATAGGAGATAAGGTGGCTGCATGCTGACCACAAAGATGGGCTCTAACAGTTCCTTAAATCAGAAACAGCACGGATCTCCCAAGCCCCATACATAGTACTGTGATACCAAAAACTAACAAGTGAAAGCAAAAACAACACTAACAAAAGTCCACCCATTTGGAAAATTTTAAACTCCTGGGGCAGGAGGAGATGACAGGGCAATTGCAAAACTCTCCTGAAACTCCTCTGTGTCAAAATTTATGCGACACACAGAAAGCTGAAAGTATAACCAGCTGCAGGATTTAAAAATAAAGAAAATAAGTAAGTGAAATATTCAAATCAAGAAGTAACAAAGAAAAATTAAAATCCTTAAATTTGAATTTTAAAAGGTAACCACAAATCAGAAAAAAACAGCAAAACTGATAAATGAAGTCCATAACTGGCTCTTTGATAAGCCCAATGAAGGAGAAAAATGACAAGCTGGCCTAATCAAAAGAAAAAAAGGCAGGGGCTGGGGAAAATTGGGTCTACTGACCACCAAAGGAAGGAAAATGAAAAGAATACAATGTTCTTCAAAACATTAATAAGTGTGATAATATTGAAAGAAATTACTAATTTTCTAATAAAATATAAATGTCCAAAATCTATCCAGGAATCAAGAGAAAAAGTAACCAAAACAATAATCCGGTAAGAAATCAAAAGAATTGTTACACACTCATTCACCCACTCAAATGCAAAAAAAAAAAAATCAGTTTCAGTCACACACCTTTTGCGAAACAACTCAGATGTAGGCTATTTGAATGTCTGGGGAGCAAAAACAAAGCACAAAGCTACTGTCCTAATAAACAAAATGTTCTTACAAAGCAAGAAATCATGAATAACTCAGTGGAAAAACCGACCAAGTAAGTGAACAGGTGGTTCACAAGAGAAATAATAGTCAACAAACGTTAAGAAACGCTAAATGTGGCTTTAAATTTTTAAAACACAATGCGGTGTTTTCCCTATCAAGTTGCCCAAGACTTAGACTGATAACACCAAGTGCTGACAAAGAGAAAGCCACAGGTCCCTGACTGCTGCCGGGGCTGTAAAATGGCATTTTGATATCCTGTTGGGAAATGCGTCCATATCCATCAATGAAAATGCCCCTTCCTGCCAAAAATTCCATCTCAGGGAACTAAGCCCAAAGAAACATTCTCACGTGCACAAAACTGTGTATCACAGAGGTATACTGCACACTAGGAAATGGGTAGCAACACAAAGTCCCCCACGGAGACAAACACGGCGCAGCTTTCCCGGGGCGACATCCACCTGGCGGGAGCTGGCCCACTCCCACTGGCCGATGCTCACCCCAAATTCCCTTCTGATGGGTCAGAATGGACCACACTGGGTACTGGGCATTTGGAAACCACAGACGGGGTGTGCAAACATCTGTACTCCACTCATCCCTTAAAGAGTAAGTTGTGAGGTTATGTTAAAAAAAAATAAGTTGCAGGGACTTCCCTGGCGGTCCAGTGGTTAGGACGCTGTGCTTCCACTGCAGGGGGCACAGGTTCAATCCCTAGTCGGGGCACTAAGATCCCGCATGCCGTGCAGCGTGGGCAGAAATAATAAATAAAGATTACAAAATAAAACACTTTTTAAAAAAGGACTAATTTGGGAAAATATTTTTTTTAAGTTGCAGGAAAACTCACATAACATGGTCAGATTTTAATTTTTAAGTTAAAGTTTATATATGTATATTAAAAATCTACATATATTCATTAAGCTATCATTGGATTTAAATGCCTAATACAGCGACTGGCATCTAGAAGGCATTCAACAAATCGTAGCCTGCATAAAATAAAATTACATTCATGTTGTGAAATCTCTCACACGTTCTTTTTTCTCAAAATGCAATTTCCTCTTTGGATGGTAAATATCTTGCCGGCAAAGATGATGGAGTCTTTGCAGTCTACGAACTTTGCATTTTGTATACTTATCTGAAAAGGAATAGTTTAATTTAGGCAAGTGGAACGCTACCCTAAGTATTTGGCTATAACTCAATTACTCAAATATGTGGTTGAAAATCAATTAACATGTTATCTGCCGTGAATTCCACACCACCCACCCCTAACGGAAAAGTGCTGTGTCTTCGTAGCATTTTGTGAACGTCTACATAATTTATTTCTGAAAATCTCTATGTCTTCAAAGTGAAGTGCTGTGTGTCTTTACCCCCTTATGCAAGAGAAAGACAGTGTAAGACCTCGGGTCCCAGCTGTCCACGTTTAATTCTGGTTCAATAATTTACATGTATAGTTTCATATTAATTCCCTGGAATAATGACATTCAGATCAACTCCCTTCCAGCAAATGGGATGCTACACAAGAAACCAAGTTAAGGGGTAACGGGAAAGGAACCCCACTCGTGCTCAGCTACTACAATTCCTCTCAGTTAAAAATAGGACAGGGCTTCCCTGGTGGCGCAGTGGTGAAGAATCCTCCTGCCAATGCAGGGGACACGGGTTCGAGCCCTGGTCCGGGAAGATCCCACATGCCACGGAGCAACTAAGCCCGTGCACCACACCAACTAAACCCGCGAGCCACAACTACTGAGCCCGAGAACCACAACTACTGAAGCCCGTGTGCCTAGAGCCTGTGCTCCGCAACAAGAGAAACCACCTCAGTGAGAAGCCCACGCACCGCAACGAAGAGTAGCCCCCGCTCGCCGCAGGTAGAGAAAGCCCTCATGCAGCAACCAAGACCCAACATAGCCAAAAATAAATAAATAAATTTATTTTAAAACAAAATAGGACAGAGCTCATATTCGTAGTTCCAACTTCAGACATCTTAAAGTGAATTAAACAAAGTGACTTTCAAGTGAACAGGAAAGAAATTCTGCCCTGACTGATTCAATGTAAGCCTGCAGTCCTGTGTCTGTTTTCCACTAACCTCCAAACCCAGCCATGGTTTGTCTAAGAAAGGGATGTTTTAATCAGAACACTTGCATTTATTGTCATACTGAAGTCCCTCTGACTAGCAGATCCTCAGGCAAATGAATACCCATAAACTTCACGTGACTGGGTAGAAATTGCCTAAGCTCTTGAGTCCCCCAGATGTATGGCCAATTTGGGGTGACTGGCTCTGGGGCCTTCAGTCATTCCCTAGATAAGAGCCAACTTATGAAATCTAACTCGAGATGCATGTGAATTTAGAAAACTCTGCAAAGAATGTCAGGCCCACACACTAAACAATGGTGATCCTAAGAAGTTCTCACTTCTCCTTTAAGTGGAAGTGTCCCTTTGCCTAAACTTGCACACGGCCCCAAAGCACTGTTCTGCTGGGCCAATGAAACAGAAAAAGAGAAACAGTGCTTTTTATCAGAGCTGAACAATGTCGATCTGGACTTTGTTATCCTACCTGAACGCTAGTCGATCTTATTTTTTTTTTAAGTCTGGTAAGTTTCCTGAACACTGATACTACGAGTCCACAAGCAAGAGAGTAAACAGAATTCTAGTCTGTCTCAACACCAATTTAACTATCCAAAGAAGCATTTCAGTGATTGATAGGGCAAGATGTGGAACGTGACCTTCACTCTAAATAATAAACTTGCTGACCTGAACCTGGATTTACAGGCAGGAATAGCAGGTAAACCACAGCATCGTGACAAAGAACAGGACCAGCCCCAGGATGAGGAAGCAATTTCACCGGGTCTCACCTTCATCACAACCACACGGAACAGCAGCCTTGAGACACACGGGGATACAGACTAGCTTTGCACCATCTTCTAAAACGGCAGGGTTTTGTGCCTACCTGTGGCAGGTAATAAATATCCCAACACAATGTGACTCCCTTGCAATTTTATACCTATAAATCCCCTTCCAGCTGGCTGCCAAACCATCCCCAAGCATACTCTGCAACACTCACAAAATGGCCCACTGTAAAGTCCTCCAGGGCAGGACCTGTGTCTCTCGCTGTAGTTCCTAACAGCACATGAATAATATACAAATCATAGTCAAAAATACTGCTGACATGAAGGAACAAAAATTCATGACACTGTATTTAACCCTCATCTCCTTGAAAGAAGCATCTTTTTTTTTTTTTGCGGTACGCAGGCCTCTCACTGTTGCGGCCTCTCCCGTGGCACGTGGGATCTTCCCGGACCGGGGCACGAACCCGTGTCCCCTGCATCGGCAGGCGGACTCTCAACCACTGCGCCACCAGGGAAGCCCAGAAGCATCTTTTAAAGGAGATCATTTGCTTTGAGTTACTTACTTTATTCTTCCCTCTGAGAAACACCTTTTCTGAACATTATTGTTACCCATTTGGGGGGAAAGAATCTTCATTTTTCTTATTATTAATAGTATTACATGGAAATGACCTACTTTAAAAAGACTGATGAAACACGCTGGTTCCAGATCCATTTTGAGGAAAAGAAGTTTTGCCTTTCCAGCCACACGGCCCTCCTAAGTGAAAACCCCCTACGTCAGCACTTTCATGAGCTTTGATACAGAGCTCAAAGTGTACTGAGCTCTCATCCAACAACCGTATTTCACATCCCCAGGACCTGGGAGCAGAAACGAGATCGGCACGAGTTCATCCATGAAGAATGCAGGGAGAGGCCCTGCAAAAGCATAATCTCAGGAAAATATTCTGTTCCTCCAACAAAGAGCATTCTGTTGGTGTCCTACCATCATTACAACAACGATGTACAAAATAATCAAGGAACTCTGCCCAGGGTTTTCACTCCAGATACACTTTAAGCCCCCAAGCGAAGTTAACAGTTTCTATATTTTATAAAGTTGCTTTTTATATTGTGAGGCTAACAAAGCAAAAAGGTGGCAAATGAGGATAAAATAGGTTTAAGGCTTAATATGCTCAATATAAAGTACATCTATCTAATTGAATTAGACCACAATTCTCACCTCCTTTGTAACATAAACAGGTGATTTTTTTTAACGTGCAAAAAGTAGGAAGAACCAAATGCTTTTTTATGCTGGATGTAAAGTTTATACATTTACATATTACCACTAAATGTGACAGAGAATAAACTGGAACCATCCTTCTGTGTTCTGAAATTCTCGGGTAAGTGACCTTCATTTGTAATTTAGTCTGCTTTCCGCTCCCTTTCTTTCGGATACAAGGCACATTGTCCTTTAACTGGCCCTCGGGGGAGGCCAGCATCTCACCCCATTTCACAGATGAACAGGTAAAGGCATACCGGCTCCAGAACTGGCCAAAAGGCACCACAACTGGATGTTGGATTGGAAGCCACAGGCTGCCTCTTACTACAATTCCTTCCCACACACCTGCAACCCGGGATTAACACTTCTGAGTTTCTGGATGCTACAGCAGAGGCGGGGCTCGGCAGCAGGGAACAGGGAGACAGGAAGACTCCTGATTCCCAGCGTGCTGGGCCAATTTACCAGGGACTCGCCAAGGGACAGACACAATGCGGCGTCAGGCCCCAGCCTCCCTTCAGCGCCCAGCGCACCCCGACCCCAGCTCCTGGCTTGAGAGTGGTAAAAAAGAACTTTTTCTCCCTTAATTAAGCTGCTCGGATTCGACTGAGATATTTCCAAAGTATCGTATCTCCCCTTAGAATCCTTGTCTACAAACAGCTGAACTGGAGGAGTGGAGGTTCCTCATGGACCTCAGCACCAGGCCCCGGCTGACGGCAGGGGCGCCTGCACGGGCAGCACCTCCAGCCCCGCAGCTGTGCCACCTCCACGGGGGCTAAAGGGGCGAGTCCACATCGGGCTGAGCCCTAAGCGTAAGATCCACGCCAGATTTCCGAAGCTTAGTGTGAAATAAAGAGCGAAGACTAACTCAACAGTAACTTTTATGTCATCTACGTGTTCAAGGAATATTTTGGACCTACTGGGTTAAATAAAACACATTACTAATTTTACCCACTTCTGTAACCATTTTCCATGGGGTGACTAGAAAACTGAAAACGACAGCAGCATTCTATTTACCAGGCAGCACTGTCTTAGCGTGCTGGTCAGCCTACTGCAGCCCCAAGGCCAAAGCCAGCCTGCCCGCCACCTGATTTTTGTGTGGCTTGTGAGCTGAGGATGGTTTTTACATTCTTAAGTAGCTGGAAAAAAATCAAAGGGACAACAGTATTTTGTGACACATGAAATGACATGAAATTCGGGTTTCGGTGTCCACAAAGAAAGCTTATTTCCTCACTGATGTGCTGTCTGTGGCTGCTTCTGTAACTGCTACAAGGCAGAGGGAATTAGCTCTAACAAGACGTTCTGGCCCACAGAGCCCAAAATATTTATTATCTGGCCCTTTACTGAAAAAAGGCTGCCAGTGGGGACGGATAAATTGGGAGATTGGGACCGACATATACACACTATCATGTATAAAATAGATAATTAATGAGATCCTGCTGTACAGCACAGGGAACTCTACTCAATACTCTGTAGTGGCCTATATGGGAAAAGAAGCTAAAAAGAGAAAAAAGGGTGGATATGTATATATAAGTATAACTGATTCACTCTGCTATACACCTGAAACTAACACAACACTGTACATCAACTATACTCTAATAAAAATTTTAAAAAAGAAAGAAAGAAAAGAAGGGAGGGAGGGAGGGAGGGAAGGAGGGAGGAAGAAAAAGGCTGCCGACGCCTGCCCTAGAGATTTGCAAATACAGACCCCAGTTTCCCAGGCTCAGGCCCCTCTGGGCTCTGGTGCAGGCTCGCTAAGCCGACCAGGAGAAGAGGCAGGTGAGGCGGGCCAAGCCTCGCTAGCTGGCTGGACGGCTGGATGCTGATGCAGGAGTTTCCCTGCTTCAAATCCCCAGACCACCCTCTTCCTTTTTTTTTTTTTTTTT
>NW_006775077.1:1092259-1094439 GCF_000442215.2 Lipotes vexillifer | reverse complement strand
CGCGGGCCTCTCGCTGTTGTGGCCTCTCCCGTTGCGGAGCACAGGCTCCGGACGCGCAGGCTCAGCGGCCATGGCTCACGGGCCCAGCCGCTCCGCGGCACGTGGGATCCTCCCGGACCGGGGCACGAACCCGCGTCCGCTGCATCGGCAGGCGGACTCTCAACCACTGCGCCACCAGGGAAGCCCCACTCTCTTTCTTGATGGATTGATTACTCGAAGCCTCCGCTCACCTTCACAGCAGACATGGCCATGTGCTGAGTGGGGGCCCACACGCTCAGGTGGCCGGCCCAGCTCAGGGTACCCTTGACACTGGCTCCCAGCTCCTCCTGGGGATCCATCAGTAACCCCAGCCACCTAGAAAGGGGGAGGGGCCGGGAAGAGGAACACTGGCCTTCCACGACGTGATCTTCACAGTGACACAACTCCAGAGGGCGCAGACCAAGATTCAGTCTCTAGGCTTCAACGAGCACGAGGAAGGTCAAACTCAAGGTGACTGCCCAGAAGATGCTCTGCTCAGATAACCCCAGTTCCTTACCCGTGAGAGTCTCAGTGGTTAAGGAAGTGGGGGGAAGGGGACCAGAATGACTTCCTAACTGTTATGAATACTAAACAAAATACACACAGAATGTGGGAGCCTTGCTCACAGCGGGTGTGAGATGGATGTTTGTGGAAAGGAAATGAGCCTTGGTAGAGCATTTATGAGCTATTTATTTGGGGGGCTGGTTTTTCAGGGTTTCACCCAATTTGATTCACATCTATAAGTCCTTGGTAGTAAAACTTCAACTTCTAATACAGCGAGAAACTGTTAATGCTCAATACCTGGGATCATATTGTCATGGTGATTCAAAAAATAGCTCTCAGTGCGGGGTACTGTGTTCTGATGCCCTCGGCTCCTTGTACCAGGGTAGCTTCAAGGAACCACCTTTGGAAAGCCACCGCAGACCCACCCTAAGAGCATCATCGAAGACCGTCTACATGAAAATACGTGGCCTCTGGAAAAGGTCAACATACAAATCAACGTGAGGAGTCTCCTTTAGGGTTACAGGCTAGAAAAGGCTTCTCTTTCACAGAACCGGTGAGTTTTGCCTGTATTGTCAATTCGACACATAAATGGCCCTGTTTCACTCTTGTTTTAGTGACCAGAAAGCTCAGATTATAAATTTTGGCCCAAGTATACCCACGGGAGGGAACACAATGATCTGGATATGGATCCTATTTTCCCCTTGTCAGGACCTATTAGTTCATTTCCTTGTTCTTGACTTTTATTTAAGTTTTACTCTATATTTAATGTAGACCTCAAGTGTGTACCTCACACCCTTATGGAATGGGGATAAACAAGCAAACTCTTCCTACCAACAGACGAATAACAGGATTTCAATCACCAGATTCTCCAACAAGCCTGCCAAAATCCTCACAGAAGGGAATACAAGATGATGTCTATACACCGATTAAATAAATCTCTACAATCTGAGTTTACATGGGTCATTACGTATTTTGAGAAATTTCTAGAAAGGCAGCAAACTACCTAGGGCACAGTGTCAGGAAAATAATGAAGACGTACTCAGCACTAACTTCTGCAGGGAGTGGAAAACAAAATGCAAAATCTGGGTCTCAGTTTACTGATTTTTCCCCTTAAGAGAAAACCTAGAATGTCGGCTATGTTTGTCCATGTGGAGAACGCAAAGGAGACAGGTTTTCTAAGCGGCTCTTGCACGACGAAGACAAATTCACTGCACCCTGGCCCAGCTCCCAAATTTGCCGGAGCAGGCAGAGGGAACGGATCCCCTATACAGCATCCAGGAGCAGAGCAAGACCCCGCCAGCCCGTCCCATGGGTCCCGTGGCCACCTGTCTGAACTGCCATCGCTAACAGGGAAAAGGGAAGTGTGGTCTCACCGGGGTCGGCTTGCCCCTCTCCCCCACCTGTCTTCCTCTTCCTTGCCATCTTGTCCACCTGCACCAAAGACGTGCACAAGGGAAGGTGCCCATGTGCTCTGGTCTCCCCTGTGGCTCTCCCCAACCCACCTGGCGGTCCCCCACTCCATCGCGATGAGAGCCTGGCCCTGCACGTGCCCTGCTCTGCACCAGCGTGTGCTTTACCTCTGCCGCGGCCTCAGACAGGAGGCCCATCAGAGACTGTGGGTCTATCTCAGCCATCGCTGGTCCTCGAGGACCCCTTTC
>NW_006775077.1:1084575-1092169 GCF_000442215.2 Lipotes vexillifer | reverse complement strand
TCCCTACATGTTTTGCTGGCTATTTTCTTCTAGGACTTTCTATGCCCTGCTGGTGATTTGCTTTCTGTATTTACTCTCTTATAAAAAGTGATGAGAGTAGGGTGTTACCATTGGGTTTCCCAAGAAAATCTGTACCCGGGCCCTGTGCTGAGCTGGGAACGGGTGCCCACAGCTGCCAGGTCTTGGGTGACGACAGGGCTTCCCCGTTTCCTCCCAGTCTGAGTTCGGTGATGCTGGGTGGCCTTGAAGTAGGACGGTTTATCCAGTTCTCCCACTAACACGATATCCCCATGGAGAGCGGCAAAAATTTAGCCAATATTTTTTCTTCTCTCTGGAGACAGATTTAAGCATCAGAAAGTGAAACTGAAGTGGAGCCCTCTCCCTCCCGTCCTAAATAACCCACCACTTTGTTGGGTCTACATTCACAGAGCTCGATCAGCCCGGCACCTTCTCAACAAGCTCATCTTGAACTCAGACTGCGACCTCACTCTCTTCTGTGTGCTCAGCACGGGGTACCAGGAAGAGACCAGACTGTGACTCAGGAAACCTGGGTTTGAGCTCAGCTCCATCACTGTGGCCTCAGCCGAATCACTAAGTCCTTCTGCAGTTCAGTACCTGTAAAATGTCCAGATTCACCCCCAAATCATCTCTAAGTCAGCTGCAAGTAACACACATATAACTCTCAGTATGAGCCTTTTTAAACAAGTCCAAATAGAAGTAACATAAATGTACAAAGAAAGGTAAATAACCAGGAAAGTAAATTTTTCCATTCATGGTCATTCTGTAGTATCAATTGAAAACTCCCGACAGACATGAAAACCCTACTCTGGAGCAATGCACCCCTGTAACCTGCTCGGGCCACGAAGGTACAGCTCAGTAAGCATCTAAATGGTGCCTTTGTGGCCCCAAAGATCTAACGCACTTTCCAAAATAGTCTACTATTTCCATGGACACTGGAAAGACCCAATTTAACCGCTGGCTGAAATGCATACTCTCAACTGCCCTCTGAACGTCCGTAGCTAAATGAACACGGATGGTCAATGGACTCCCACATGCACAAAAAATCCCAAATTCTAACTGCTGTAACCTCTTTTTTAACCAATCCCTACAGATACTTGAAAATGTGTAGCAATTAGAAAAATTAACCTTCCTTTGTAAAGTTCAAATTTTAAGCAGCCCATAATCTTTCATCAACCTAGAAAATAACTGATAAGCCAATCTTCCTGTAAAACCCTTAACAGATTCTGCTTTTCTGTCACCAGGGTAATTTACTGAGGCCAATTTTAATCCTACCACTAAACCACTAATCCCATGACTCTGCAGAATTGTCCCAAGTTTATGTTGCTATGGCAAGTATTTTTACATTAGGAATTCAGTTATTTACTCATAGTTGTGTTTTTCAAGTTGGTTTTAGAAATGAGATCATCGTCCTTGCCTCTTGTTTTAAAAAGTAAAAAGCCATGTCTGAACTAAGGAAGCCACCTGAGCACCTGGCTGGGTCATCACAATAACACTAATTTAAGTTACGCTTGGTGTTACTCAAAGGAACAAATTATCACCGTTATGCTAACCGTCATGCTAGACACAAAAAGCTCTGGTATGATGAATCTCCAGCTGGTGGGACTATGGTTATCAATGTGAATGATTTTCTCCAACTGGCACAAAAATCACCCCGGGTCACTGACGGTGTCAATATAAATGATGTGTCACCCAAAGCAGCCTTCATTCACACCACTCAGATTCTCTGAGAGGTACCTTCCCATCCACATATGCCCACATACGCTTTACAGGCAACACACATGAATCAGTATAAATGTGTTTACTCCTCTCCTTAAAACAGGAAACACAGTATGATTAAAACCAATGAGACAGATTCAGCAGTAGACTATCTGGACACACATGAGCTTTGGTGGGCAACTCCACAGACATACGGGACCTTAAAAATGGAGGCAGATATCTTGATTCTCCACGTCCACAGCTTCCTGAGATGTGGCATCTAGCAGAGGAGCTACCCTTGTGATTAAATCCACGTCTATCTGAAAATTCAAAATAACACGTGTAAACAAAACAAGGTGAAAACATCTAGATAATCCCAGAACAGCACCACAAAAGTTTAAACTATAGAACAGGATCACCCATCTGTCCATTGGTTCATCCATCCATTTAAAAAAAAATAGCTAATTCTTTAAGAGAAAAAAAAAAAAACACACATTTTTTTTTTAGCTCTAGGTTAAAGTCACCAGAATAATCAGGAACGAAACAGTCAAAGTCCTGTCTCACTAGCCCAACTTTCAGCCTATTTACAACCAGCAGAAGTTTTAACTGCTCACTTTGGGCTGTGTGTCTTCCTGAACCAACACAGTCAGCCAACATTTAATGTCAAACTCTTTCCACAAAAATTATTTCAGGAAAAAAAAGTGACACTTGCTCACAGCCCTCAAATATCAACAGAATGAGAAGCTGCTAGAGACAGGAACAGCCTCTCGGCACCTCTCTGGTTGCATCCTTCACTGCCCTAACTTTCGAAGAACATTCTGGAATGCTGAAATGAATCAGTACCTCATGCAGCCCAAGTCAGCCCGAGCAACATAGGTTAAACAGTGCCATATGGCAAACACAGGCGCATGGTGCCCTTTTCTGAGACAAAGGACAAAAATTCCTAAACAAATATCCTTTCTTTTCACATGGGAGGAAGCGAAGAGGGGAGGGTCTTTCAAGTGCGACCAAGCAGTGCTGAAAAAAGCTTTTCTTCTTTAATTCTTAGAGCCTAAGAAAAAAACTAGAGTTTTACCAGAGAACCTCAGTTTTTCAGAGTCTCCCTTCAACTACATCCTGAAAGCTAACACCACAAGTTAGCCGAGCTCCCCATACCCTAAATGAGCAAGAAATAACAAGACAGCTGCATCCGAGGGCTGAGCTGACAACAGCAATTCTCCGGGTGCCAGAAACGGTGACAGACAAGCCTACCTGCTTTTGAAGGAATAAAACACCAGCTTACTTTAGTCTTGAAAATAAAATACATTAATATCTCAACCGACTTTCAACACTCCATTGAGGAGGTGTCTGAACCTCACGATCACATCAAATACATGTCTCTTAAAGTCAGTTTTTGGAATGCGATGACTTGATTAAGTTCCTGACAGCAAAACATCATCAACAACAACAAAAGAACAGAAAGAAAAAGAAAGAAAATCTACCGAAGGAACACATAGTTGAAATATACTTGTAAAATATATTTGTAAAACGTATCTCTGAAATATATCTGTAAAACATATCTAAACCCAGTGGAGCTGCTTTATAAGTTTATTTTTTCGACTCACGGGTGTGGTGTTTTACTCCTCATTTTACACATATTTACATGTTTGGGTTCTAAAAATAGTCGCGTTTCTAATGACTTCTGTTTTGTAATTTTCAGTACCATTGGCACTGAAGACTAAATGCCAGCTCCCTTTCGGAAAACTACTTTTAAGGGATATTGAAAGCCACAAAATTATACTTTGTTACGATTCCGATGTATGCTACTGGAAAACATTTCATTCTGGACATAAATATTACAACCAGCACTAGCTTTGGAAAGAAAAGCTTCAGCTGTTCAAATCACGTGTAGCCAGATGCAAGGGATAAAGAATACACAAAACAGACAGTTGCAACTGCTAATTTTTACCAGTCCATCTGAAATATACTTGATATACCTTAGAAGATAGTATAAATTTCAAATACAAGCAATGCATTTATAGTGCCTATATATGTATCCTCCCTATGACTATTTAAGTCATAACCCTCAAACAGTCCTCTCTTGAAGAAAATTAATTTTAAAATAAAGATGCTTTTAAAAGAACTGGATGAGATATTTTAAATTTATAGTGAAAGTTTTTCTTTATTTTTCCCATAAGGTTTGTTGTATTAAGAAATTCTTCTTAAATAAACATTTGATGTGACTCCTTTCTTAAAATGGGCTCGTGACAATTTGTCGAAATTTCTGAAAACTGTAAGGTATTCATAGAGTCAGAGGATAAAGAGGATATGCCCTCCCATAAATCACTCCCCCCTCTGGTGAGAGAGGTAGGGTGGGATCTAAGCTCCCTCAGGGCAGAGGTCACCCCTCCATCAAAGAGAAATGTCCCACCTCCCTACCGAGCCCCCCACCACAATTCACTTGTTCCTGGGTCCAGAGAGGATGGCGGCAAAGGCATGAATCTAAAAAATGCTGTCACTCTTGTGGTCCCAAGGCACATTCAAACCCTAACAGGCTGCTACCAACGTACTGCTGGTCATCAGACGGAAAAGGTTGGGGGTGACATCCCCAAGGAGAAGACAGGAAGGAGAAGAGAGCCACCGTCACCTGTGTGACTCATGCCACCAGTTAGCACCGAGCCCATCGCAGAACAAGAGTCAAAAAATTCCTGGTACCCAAACTCCAGAGCAGACAGAATGGCAGCCCAGGGATGCACACCCACACTCCACATTCACATCTGCCTTCTCAAAGCTCGATCCTGCTAGCCTATCTCTATACCACCACACATAAAGATGTATTCCAAACACCACCTCATCAGACTTCAGAACAAATCCACCTCCTGACAGGGCTCTATTCACTTGAAAAATGCAAATCCAAATGAGATGAGGCTTCCTACCAAGAGCATAAGGGTCTGGGAGCTAAAGACAGTGATGCAATGAATTCTTCCTGTTTAGACATTAATCATTCTGGAAGAAAAGATCAAAGGTGCCCAGTGCTAAGCAAGCCAAGGCAGGTCCATGTGCTGGGTGCCAGTTCTCTGTGAGGGGGACACAGGCAGCGGGGCCAGGGCAATGCAGCACACAGGCCCACTAGTATCCTCTGGACGGCATTCAGTAAGAAGAGAGTTAATGGAACTTTCCCCACAGACTCTAGAGCTTTTGAGGGGGAGGGGTTAGGGCAGCAAAGAGACGCATTTTTTGAAAGAACTGATTGTGTCAGAATAAGTCCATCCAAGTGCTAAAAGGTATAAACATTTACAGCATGTAAGATGTCTGCTTTTGAAGAAGGAATGTTACGTTCAAATATTTATAACTGCAGATATCTGATCAAATACATTTCACTTTCTTCTGCTTTTTCTACCATTAGCTCTATGCCTTCAGCTGAAATCTATGCCTATCACCGAGAAAGGTTAGCTGTCTCCAGCTAAATTTGGCCATGAAACACCAATGAAAAAGTTATTTGTTTCCTGCACAACAGAGTTGCTTTATTCAGTTGGAAATCTAGCTACATTATAAGCAAAATACCACTTTTAATGATATAACTAAAAGCAATGTTGAAAATGGAATAAAAACCAAAAGACTGCAGTGTCTTGAACACTGAAAACAAATATATTATGAAAGGAAAGTACACACGTCTGGACAAGCTCCTTCCCGCTGAACAGAATCAGCTTCTATTTCAGTTTCCTATTTCTATGCCATTAAGGTATAATGCAGCTGAAACTCTAAACACAATCTCCAGCCAGACTTAGGGCCACTCCCACAAAATTCTTTATAAGAGTCCTTCTGGTAAATTATGAATAAGACCAATACGTATCCTGGAAAATGAATAAATAAAAATCCACAGCAACCCAATAAACTGAGCACTGGTTTTTCAAGAACTATCCATGACTAAACTCTACTTAAATTCCTAGGTCACATTATCATTTTTCCCTGTTTAGTAACGCTGAAAACCATCTGTTAGAGTTTACCCCACTTTGAGTTCTTCTTTAAAGAAGTCTCCTTTTCTTTTTCACATAATTGTTGCTAAACTTAATCTCCCCATTGAGCGCTCCACCTGTAAGACTCAAATATCTCCACGTAGGAGCAAGTAAGGTAAATGAAGTTAAAGTTTAATTCACGGAAGTGGAGACAAGGTGATTTCGGCATCGACCTGTTTTCACAGACATCTCCCGTTCTATTCACTCTGCGTTGGTCTCTGAGGTGTCTCATAAAGTTAGAATTGTGGGACTTCGGAGCCCCA
This sequence comes from Lipotes vexillifer, assembly GCF_000442215.2. NCBI lineage: Eukaryota > Metazoa > Chordata > Mammalia > Artiodactyla > Lipotidae > Lipotes > Lipotes vexillifer. The sequence goes on along the minus strand of NW_006775077.1, from coordinate 1,086,195 downwards.
AGGAAACTTTAATCTCTAAATTAGTCAGTCAACTTTAAAGGTCCTCTACAAATAACAATGGGATTAAGACTACTGGTGAAAAATATTCTCAAGTCATCACTGACTAGTATCAGTTACACGTCCAAAAGTTAAAAGTCCTTGATGGAGCAAGTTTCAGTACACTGAGCCATTTGGAAAGGTTACGCTGACAAACAAAAGCCTTCGGAAGTGAAACGAAGCAGAACTCCTCTCTCTTTTTCCACTGTTGAATCCTGTGCCTACCAAAGATGCTCCTTGGCTGTTCTGTTTCATTTTACAGACATTCGCATTCTTCTCAGTTAGCTTTATGACACATCCCTTGGGCTTGTTATTTTTTTAGAATGCTGATGTGCTCTAAACGTTTCATTTTATTCAAATTAGCAAATTTAACAAAATAAAGCCTTACTAATGAACTAAGAAAAATACCAGACGTAATATATCTGTATCTTAACACATCAAAATTCTAATTCCATTACCAAAATACTGGAGTCTCGCTCAGAGCTCAGGGTCTCCCAGGGTCCATTCAAGACGGCAGGGGAACTGCTCTCGTGAAACTCTCTGTCCTCCAGGACCCGAACTCCCAGACCCAGGCACGGCCGGCCAGCTCCGCACCCCCCCAGTTTCGCACACAGGCGGGGAAACTGCGCGGCAGGGGCATGTGGGATAGTTAATTCTAGCCAGTCTGTGTCAATATAAATAACACAGCTATTTTGACGCCACAATCAAAGAATGCAAGAGAAAATGAAGGAGGAACAAACAAATGATAAAACGAGCTCTCTTTTTTTTTGCGCGGCAGTAGAAAGATCCTACCCAATAGCATGCATGCCTAGTTCCTTAAAGTAGCACTTACATTCCTAAACCAAAATACTCCGATCACACTAACAGGAAGGCATGAAAAATAATCTGGCGAAGATCCTGTTGGGGGAATAACCACCCTTGCTTCTCCTCCGGTCAGACCTTTAATGGTACTTATCACACCGCCACGGGGCGGGAGCACCGCAGTGTAAGTCATCTTTAACCAAGACTAGAGACCTACGGGCAGGTTCGTGGGGGAAATGCCGGTGTGTTGCACGTTTAATGAAGACTTTTGTGACCTGCCTTTAGGTCGGCGCGGTGCGCGGCCCAGGGCCCCGCAGCCCTGCCCTTTGTTACGCGGTGGACCCCGCCGGCAGGCCTGGCCCCCAACCACGGACACCCCGGGGTTTCCAGCCGCAGCCCAGAGGGCACGCGGGGTCCCCACGGCCGACACGCACCAGGTCCCACGCGCAGGACGCAGCAACTCCACGCGCGACCGGCCCGCACGGGGACGCCCGGGCCCGGTGCCCACCAGCCCCTCGCGCACAAATCCGCGCGCTGCCCGCGGCCCCGCACCAGGTCAGGTGTGAACACTTATGTAATCGCCCGGGGGCCACGCCTCTCCCACCGCCCCACCTCCGCCAGGACAAAGTGAAGTTTAAAATAGAAACCAATTACCTGGCCTCCGCCGCGCCTCGGCCCCCGGAGCGCGGTCCGCGCCGCCGCGTACACCCCCGCCCCAGCCGGGGCCCAGCGCAGCCCGCCCCCCCGGCCCGGCCCGGCCCGCACTCCCCCGCCCCGCGCCGA
>NW_006775077.1:1082788-1084335 GCF_000442215.2 Lipotes vexillifer | reverse complement strand
GGGGAGGGGGCGGGCCGGGCCCTCCCCCACCTCCCCGCCCCGCCCGCCCCGCCCACGGCCCTCCCCCAGTTAGCCGGGCCGCGAGAGGCCGCCGCCCCCGGGGCGGGCAGGTAAATGCCCCCGCCCCCGCCCGGCCCCCGCCTCCCCAGGCGCCCCAGGCCCAGCGCCGCACCAGCGGGAGCAACAGAAATAGGAATGATTTAATCTAGCGACGCCTCCCCCTTCTGCCCATTCCTCAATCCGCGAGCTCACAGAGATTGGGGGGCGGGGGGAAGAGAATCGAGTCGTACTCGGATTTAGGGGGCGGAAATGGCCCGGGCGGGAGGCGCGGGGCTCTGGACACCACCACCTTGTAACCGAGTTAGGATCTTGATGGGAGAGGACGAAGGTCGCCCGGGGTCGCCCGTGGACCCTCCGGCAGACCTCCGCGCGGCTCTGCTGCCGGACACACCGTGCGTGGACCAGGTCGGGTCGGGTCGCAGGGTGCCTCCCAGGGGTCTCGGGGAAGCAGGGGACACATGTGGGTCCTTAACCCGTTCCCTGCAGCATTACCATCCATCCCAGAGCTAAGCAGCACAGCCACTCCGATACGGAACAGAGATGCTACATGGCTAGTAGCATGTGTCCACACACAACACTACCAGTATTCCTAGGGAAGTTGGTTGGTGCCGGGTTAAACCCGTAGGAAACGTGTGGCGGCCCGTGACGCGCTCCGCCCGTGAATGTGCCCATTGTGCGCGGGAGCCACGGCCAGCCCCTCGCATTCATAAGCCGGGTGGGCAGCAGAACTCTGACCATGAGGTCACATTCTAGCCTTTGCCATGGACTAAGTATCAACTGCCAGTGAGAAAATAAAATGTGAAGTTGGAAGGTCCATGCTGCCCTTCACTTTCACAGTTAACACCAGTTTCAACAATCCTCGACCTGGCTACGCTCAGCGCCCGGCGAGTGGGCTCCCTCCCTCCGACCCCAAGAGCGCAGGGCGCGCCTGCCGCGTGGGAACGTGACGGAAGGAACCACACATTTCGATTCCCCAGTCTCTGAGAAGCACAATCGCATCACTCCTTTTCTTCCCCGTCTGCAGGTTTCGACTTGAATCCGAAAGCACTTCTTACGCCCATTCTTTACGGGGGGACACTCGGAGGAGGGAGGGTCTCCATTTGGACTGCCGCGTGCCCACCTAGCTTCAAAGACTCAGAAAAAAGCGTGTCCACGGCTACAGATCACAACTGTGCAAATCAGGAGCCTGAGGACGCGCGGGGATGGTCGGATTTAACAGTGTGCAGACACATGGGCGCATGCACGCGCGCGCGCGTACACACTCACACCCCAAATTACCTCCGGGATGGAGAAAGCCGCTGCGGATTGGCCGGGAGAGCCGTCACTCACACCCAGGGGGCAGGGAGACTTCGCAAGGCTGTTTCCTTTTTTTCCCCTTCCCTACCGTTTCATTTATTGGTAAAACAACAGCAGAGGTCTGAAAGTTAGCCATCTGCGCCCAGAGAGAGTTTGCCTTCGTTAACGGGGGGGGGGGGGGGGGGGGGGGT
>NW_006775077.1:1079762-1082778 GCF_000442215.2 Lipotes vexillifer | reverse complement strand
GGGGGTCAGACAATATCCGTTTAAATATATTTTGTACTTCCTCAATGGATGAAAGGGGAAATTAGCAATCGGGGTGGGGGAGGACAGGGAGAGCGCGGTGAAAAGGAGGGGGTCATCCGGGAGGGGATGGACGCTGGGTGAAGCTGTTCTCAACACCCAAAAGGGACTCTGACCTTTCATTGATCTCGAAATTAAAAAATGTTCTTCACAGGTCAGATTAGAACAAACGCTGGTCCTAATTTATGAACTCATTATTTTAATTTTATTATTTAAGCATGCGCCAGCAATCGTGTTTCCTTAAGAAAGAACTGACCTATTTTTGGCTGGAGATAAACGATCATGTTAACAGATGTTAATCTTGTAATCTGTTTTTCCTGTAAGCACTTTACATACCGGGTTTCAGACCTTAAAAATAACATCTTTTCCAAAAAGACCTGACGTCACAATTCACTCCCTGAAAAATCACTCCCCCTCTCCAGTTTTTTTCCTCCGCAATGATCTCAAAGACATTAAATCTTTTCCACTTTATAAACGCTGATTTGTTCTGCCTCGACTCCCACAGGCTTTTATTTGCATTTCAAATTCCACAGGTTACACCAGTCGCCTTTTCAAAAAATGTAAACCAACAATGAAGCAGCAAATGGCTTTTTGTGCATCTGGATTAAATAAGGCACAGAATGAATATATTCTAAAAGAGGGCTGAGCATGTTGATCTTTGCACACCCGGAGACCAAGTAATTCTTTATCAGTAAGCCCAGCGGAATGAGTAAAACACAGACACACAACTCCAGAAGCCCCTGGTCACATTCCGGTCTGCTGCGGGGAGCTTATTAACGCTGATAATAAGCGAGGCTGACTTACAGACCCACATTTTTCGGGTACAAGGCTCGGTCTCTCGGGTCCCTAATAGCAAAGCTCCACCGGCTCCCCAGCCCACCACGGCTGATTGTCACCGCACACCAACCTTCCTTCATGAACCACTGTTTTAAATACCCAACTCGGCTGTCTTTTAACAAACTTATTCATACAAAGTTTCTTTAAAACTCGACGAGGCGGTTCAATCTAAATACTGATTGTAGGTTAGCTCCCCCTGGAAATGGCAGACGAGGCGCTTTTCCACCACCACCACCCCCAAACACACACCCCAAGTATTCTTTTCTAGTATATACGCGGGTATACAGCGTGATCAATACCTCCTCCGCCCCCAGCCACGCCAGGCTGGGTGCATCTCCGAGGAGCCCCTGCCACGCAGACCCCGTCTCCCCACCCCGCCTCAGTCACTGCGAGAACCCTCGTCCCCAACCCCACTCCGGCCCTAACTTCCCTTCCGGGCTCTCACTTCTTTAATGTTAGGGTCACTTATGCGCTCCCAGCTGATGGGCACGCAGCCAGGGGAGGGGGGGAACAACGCCCCTCCCCGCAAGCACGTCCCCAAGGCAGCAGCGCTCGGTGCCCACTGGCATCGACCCCATCAACCAAACCCTTAATAACTGAAGCGGCTCCTCGGGCCCCGAGGCCCCAGCACCCACCTTCATTAGCCGGAGCGTTTTACTTTAAAGTAAGGCAATTTGCTCTTTGTCTCCTAATGGATGGAGAGCGCATCCGAGCTCCCCTCCTCCCGCGTCGCCTTTGACGAAGTGTACAAAGCCAGAGCCTCCTCCGCGCTCCCACCCCGCCCCTCCACTGCGGTAAAAGCCACCTCCCGGGCGCTCGCTGGGCCACCCGAAGTTGCATCTTCCCTCTCCCGGAATTGCGGAGCGGAGCAGCTAGCCACCGGGAAAGCGAACCGCCCTCCCCGCGCCCCGGAGTCCCTTCCCGGAGCCCCGACCCCCGCGGCGCACGCCGGGTCCCCCACACGTCGAGGCCTGGTCCCAGTGCCCCCCGCCCTCCCGCGGGCCCCGCCGCGCCTACACCCCGGCCCCTACCTTGGCGGGGAGGCGGGCGGCCCGGGAAAGAGGACGCGCACGCCCCGCGCCTCTGAAGGTGAAGCCGAGCGCCCGAGGCGCGGAGCCGAGCGCTGCACTAGACCGACCGCGCCAGCTGCGCCCGGGCGCGGGGGACGCGCGAGGGCGCGCGGGGCCCACCACGCGCCCGGCCCCCTCCCCGCGCCGCCCGCGCGCGCCCCGGACGCGCCCGCCCCGCGGGGACCCCGGCGCCGGCCGGGCTCCGGGGGTTGCGCGACGCGGGGAGGAGCCCGGGCCCCAGCGGCCCGGCGCAGGCCCGAGGCTTCCCCCAGCCCCGGAATGGTCTGCCCTGTAGAAAACGCACACGCTCCACTATTGTCTCATCAGCACAAAGTTCTGCCACACTGCGGGGAAAGTCTGGAGGCTCGCGATGACTCAGACATTGATAATTCTTCCCTTAATAGCACTGAATCCCGATCCCAGCGGCTAGTTGTCGCCCCTGATTCCCAAGGACTAGCGCTGCCGCAGATCCAGTTACGGGAAGCTGTTTACGCGCACACACGGATACACACACAGGCACGCATCCATACGTGCAGGCGTGCTGGGAATGCATGTTCAGCCGGCTTGGGCACCTGAGCACTAAGCCTGGAATACAGATTTATAGGCGGGTATCCTTCCGGTGGTCCCAGCCGCGCGTGGTTTACAAACCGCTTAGGGTGTGCGGTTCACCTAACTTCCTGATAAAGGTGCTGGGGGTATTCAGACACAGGGTATCTGCAGATGAAGTCGGGAATCAAGATGGGGTCCCACTGGAAAGACTTCAGAACAAGGTACTCCTGTCTGGCAATTTTAAAATGCCTGTTGTTTTTTTATTTTTATCCTTGAAAAGTTCCACTTTAATTTTTGTTTTTCAAACTCCACTTTCTCACCCCAATTACTACTCTCAGTGGGCCGTAGTTAGTTGCACTAAGTCGAGTCTGAGAATGGAAATCCCCATTTGACTCCAGAAAGCTTTCACGGGGGGCGGGGGTGACTGCAGAGGAGAAAGGGCGGGAGGGGGCAGATGGAGGGGAAGGAGGAGAGGTGACGGGGGGGTGCTCCTTTTTGGACTT
>NW_006775077.1:1061249-1079752 GCF_000442215.2 Lipotes vexillifer | reverse complement strand
GGAGAGGTGACGGGGGGGGGGCGGGGGGGGCTGTGGGAGCGGGAGCCCCCCCCACCCCGCACGCGCGAGCCGGGGGTGACGTAGACCCAGGGAGCGGTGGCCTGCGCGGAGTAACGCTGCCCTCTCCCACCAGGCTCCTGGCCGTGTTCTGCTCACCTCGTGACGATCAGCAGTGGAGGTGGATTCCATCCAAGACACGGCCGTGGCTCTGCTGTGGAGGCCGCGCTACGGTCCAGGCCTTACCTTCCGCGGTGGCATTTCTCTCGGAGCCTAACGTTCGCTAATGTTCACGGCTGCTGCAGCAGCTCGGGGGCCCGCTCCAGCTCAGGGCATTTACAACAGAAACCACTACGGACCAGCGCCCAGGAAGGGAGTTATGCCTGCAAAGCTGGACTCTCAGCCAGTGGGCCATTCTGCATGTGTGCAACGTGAGTGCAGGGTGTGTGATGTACACGTGTGCGTGTGTGTGCATGTGCGTGCGTTTCCACGAAGCAAGGGAGTGGGGGGTAGAGAGACAGGGAGGGAGCAAGACGGCTGAGAATCTTTGCGAGAAGGATCCCTGGCCATAAAATATGATTAATGATCTGCACTAATGCGGAGAGCAGGCATGGTAAAGGTCGTTGACGATTGTTGCTGGTTTCAGCCTGAATGCCTAAGTGCGATGTATTCTTGAACAATCAAATTTAAGCCCGATTCACAGAAAAGTATTGAAGTGCCCACAATTCTTTACAATGCAGAGTAAAAATGCACAAATAAAAGTATCCCCCGTTGCAACTGATTACATGGATATAAATGTCACGTAGAGACGTACTATCACGTATATATGTATGCACCCCCAAAGAGATTAAAATTTGCCTACTGAAACTTTAATACTTTTTGTAGTATTTTGGAATGGATTTGAGTCCATGGTAAAAATTCTTAGGTCTATTTAAGACTACAGGACTGCACTAATAACTTCCATGTGTGGAAAATTGACAAGTTAGACCAACAATCGGTGAGCAAAGCTTCCACACTCCTCCACATAAAATTGTGAGTTTCATGACTTGCCTTCTTTCTCCAGCCTGCTTATCACCCACATGTGATTTCACTCAGGGCCACGCGGGTTCTACAATAATAGTGTGCTTTTCTTCCCTGTTTCTCTACAATGGATGCAGAATCTGAGAATGTAACTTGAGAGGCCGTTAAGAGTTACATCCTGGAAAATGGCAGCTTGAGGACCAGCTCGGTTTTGTTACTGGTGAGAGCACCCTTCGTGAGCCGAATGTGTTTACATTACTGTTCGTTTGTCAACACACTATTTTAAAAATGGTATCAAAACAAAATATATGAGTTCTCATACTACTCCTACAATATATTCAGCATTGTCAAAATTTCAACTGTTCAATATCTTCAGACATTTAAAGTCCCCATTAGAGATTAAGGACACTGCTCTGCACAAAATATACATCCCCGAAATCCCCCAAAAGAAGTCCTCCAATTTTGAAATGCTTGGGTAAATTACAATATTTGGGTGGAGAGAAATCAGCAAGACTGATGGATTAATGGTTGGATATACATTGGTTATTTATAATTTTATAACAGACAAGAATTCTGGTTAATGAAATAGTTGGAGAAAAAAATACTTATTTTGCCTTGTTATGGTCTAATGAATTATTTGTTCAGGATTTGGGACTCTGTCCCTTCAAGCTAAGGAAAATGGCATTTTAATGAAACAGTGTTGAATGGATTGCCTGCATAAGTCAGGCAATGGTGTGTGATTATTGGGCATTTAGATCAGAAAGGTTCCTAAGAGATTCCATTAAAGAATAGTTAAAAGTGAAAAACAGACAGATACCAACAAAAAAAAAAAGAACCTCCTAAAAGGCCTTGTCCATCTGAAAGCTGGAAGTGAAACTCTCTAAACCATAGTGTGAAATCTAAGACAAACTAAAAATATTTATTAAATATGCATGCTCAAAATTTTAAGTGCACTACTTATTAGTAAATATTTAATGTTAAGTCTTTGTGTGACTTTCTTAGGATTTTCTAAATTATATCTGAGAAAGGAGAATGACATCATATACCTAAGTCCAGGTATAAAATATTTAGCTCTCTGAAATAACTTAAATTTAGAGATTTCAGAGTGGATTAGGGATAAATTTGATTTAAATTGTCAACAAGTATCCCTAGGTAAAGGCTGTTTTAAGAGCAGTACAGCTGCTGCCTGCATTTATACTGTTTGGAGTAGGTGGCAATTTCACGTATAAATGGAAATTGGCTATTTATTTAGTCACTGATGGTTTCAAAAACGTTACCGCAGCCCTAACTTGCTGTTCTTTCGTAAAATCTTTCCCTTCCTTAGAACCTGGAGACTCAGAGAATCCGCTGTATTTAGATTACGGAGGAAGGCAAAACAGCCCATCAGCGTGAGTGATTCAGTATGGAATTGAACATATGGTGACCCCCTGCCCTGATGAGAGGCAAAGTTGTGATTATATTTTAAATAGCCTTTACAAAATGGTTTCAGGCTGCTTGAATCTGAGGTTAGCCAACAGAATATTTTTAATCGTGGTGTAGGAAACTATCTCAGTTGTTTCTTAAATTTTAATTCTTATGGAAGGTGATGAATACTGTAGTAGTGAAATAGACACTATACGTTTCTTCTAAAGACACACACACACTCACACACACACACACACACACACACACACCATTACCTCTAATGTGATCCATGCCCAGATTCTCCTAGCTTCTCACTGAGCAGCTTTCTCTGGTGCTGTCTTTTGTGTGAATTTGACAATTTGGGTCAGTCTGTCTGGGCTTTAGGCTTAGTCAGTCATGGTGGAAACCTGCATGTTGTTTGAAAGACTTCCGTGACGATTTCTTCACCTCTCCGTGGTGTCCGAGTCTGAATACACCTTAAAAGCCATACCTGAATTTTTCAATAGTTTAATAATCAGCAAAGCGTCTCTTCCAGATCTGTGCAAAATGGACCCATACGTGCGGCACAGAGAATGGTTTCCTCATTTTTCCCCACGGCAGAAACCCTAACCTTCCCAGGGAATCAGCCGTTTTAACAATCTGTCCTGGTTTTCTGCTCAGAGGAAAATTCCACGATGACCCCTACTCCTATTCTTAATGCAGCACGGGTTCTCTTTCACTCTTGTGCACCGATTTTGGTTAATGACAAAGATATCTTTAATAACTTTCGGTCAGAGCGTTCGTGCAGATTCAGAATTGAGGCAAAAGCATTATAGAAAATATACTAACAGTCCCAGGGATTTGCAGGCACTTTTTCTCACCATTTGCAGTTTGGGGTAACTACGTCAGAACCTCACAGCAGGTAGAGGGCCCTCAAATCTGTTCTTAATGTCAACTTAAGTAAAAGAGTCTCCGCAGCAGCTGGCTGCAGAACAGCTGATACGGAATTCCACAGATGCGGTTCATAATGGCTTGAAGAATAAAAGGAAGTAGGCCGCAGAGCAGAATTCATTTAAGGAAAGACAAATTCAGGAAGGAGTCTTCTTTGGAAAGATTTCCCATGTTCGGGAAGGGAGGGAGTGTTTTTCTTATCACAGAATCCCACAGTATGTTAATTACTTAACAGATAGGTTGTTACTGACACCATAATTCTTACAACAGCAAAACCAATGACTTTTTCTGCCCCCAAATCTCATTATGTTTCCCCATGCATAACTGATTACATGTGCATGTTGATGCAAACTTTTCTAAGAGAACTGAAAATAAAATAAGGGAACCGGCAACATCTCTTTCACTGTGGGTAGGCAGATATACTTGTAATGAAACCGAGGAGGGAATAAATGCTCAGAAACCTTCGCGTGAGATCTCATTTGACACATCACAGGAGACAGTTTGAAGGAAAGCAGAATTTGGCATTTAGGTGGTTTGATGGTATTAGAATCAGAACAATAAGAAAAGAAGTGGTCGGGATACGGGTGAGTCGTCATAATTAAGGAGCCAAGACATTTTGTTGATGAGGAAGGCTGGGTACAATTTTTTTTTTATTAATTTTTATTGCAGTATAGTTGCTTTACAATGTTGTGTTAGTTTCTACTGTACAGTAAAGTGAATCAGCTCTACGTATACGTATATCCCCTCTTTTTTGGATTTCCTTCCCATTTAGATGACCACAGAGCACTGAGTGGAGTTCCCTATGCTATACACAGGGAACTGTGTAGGTTCTCATTAGTTATCTATCTTATACATAGTAGTGTATATATGTCAGTCCCAATCTCCCAGTTCACCCCTCCCCCCATCCCCCTGGTATCCATATGTCTGTTCTCTCTGTCTGTGTCTCTATTTCTGCTTTGCAAATAAGTTCATCTGTATCATTTTTCTAGATTCCACATGTGAGTGATATGATACGATATTTGTTTTCCTCTTTCTGACTTACTTCACTCTGTATGACAGTCTCCAGATCCATCCACGTCTCTGCAAATTGCACAATTTCGTTCCTTTTTATGGCTGAATAAGATTGGGTACAATTTTTTTTTTTTTTTTTTTTTTTGCTGTGGTTAAATCCCTTTTGCATGTTAATGTTTAGTCCAGAAACTTCCAACCATACTTTTATACTTTAATTATATCTTGACCTTCTCCAGGTCATTTCTGAGAATCATGGTGAAATGGGTGAACAATAGAACCACCTAAGATCATGGTCCCTCTGATGGAAAACACTTGAAGCTAGAATCAATCACTATACATTGAATCCACAATTCTGCTACATATTCTGGGCAAGTAACATTTTTCAGTTAATCTTTTCTTGTCCCTAATCTTTAAAGTGACAGAACCCATACTAAATTTTATGCTATTGTTCCTCTCACCGTTGTGGCCTCTCCCGTGGCGGAGCACAGGCTCCGGACGCGCAGGCTCAGCGGCCATGGCTCACGGGCCCAGCCGCTCCGCGACATGTGGCATCCTCCCGGACCGGGGCACGAACCCGCGTCCCCTGCATCGGCAGGCGGACTCTCAACCGCTGCGCCACCAGGGAAGCCCAGGTACAATTTTTTTAGTGACTTTTTATTGCACTAAAAGAGACATAACACAAAATTTACCGTTTTAACTATTTTTAGGTGTACGGTACAGTGGCGTCAAGTACATTCACAATGTTGTACAACCATCGCCACTGTCCATCTGCAGAACTCTCTTCATCTTATAAAAGGGGAACTCTGTCCCCATCAGCAACTCCCCATCTCCTCCACCCCGCAGCCCCAGACTACCACCGTTCTACTTTCTGTGACTGTGAATTCGACTACTCGAGGGAACCTCATCTAAGTGGGATCTCAGAATATTTGTTTTTTTGTGTCAGGCTTATTTCACTGAGCATAATGTCCCAAAGGTCCATCCACGCTGTAGCATGTAACTAGGTACGATTTTGCCTTCTTTATAAAAGATGTAGCAGTTATATATACAGGCAGGCAAGAACTTTGCCAAAGAAACTGATTAACAAAGTGACTACAATCTCAACAAAAACAATTCTCAAGGATTTATCTTCTCTTATGATGATCTTATCTGGCTGTCTTTGCTTGTCTTGGCCTCCTTAGAAGTTCCAGGAGAAGCATGAGAAACACCCCGTCTTCTTCCCAATGGAAACCAGTGCAGCTGAAACTACACAGAGCAAACCTAACGTTGAATTTGAGTTAACTACTCGCTGGTTAGTAGTTGCATGGCTGATTGATGACTTATAACCAAACTACATCCCGCCAAAGTGGAGGAAGCGTATTAAAAATCAGAAAATTAAAAATTAAAATCAATAAAAAGGAACAGTGAGGTTGACCTACCGGCACCTGAGATGTGTTCACGAATGCAGCCAGGCACTAAGGCAACCCCAGGCTTCTGGCCCCAAGGAAAGCCTTTGGTTAAGAGGGTCCCTCTTTCTAGGGATGGAACCAGGGCGCGTGTGTGTCTCTGGGGCCTCACTGGCGTACAGTGAGCAGACGTTCCATTCTAGGGCACATGGAGGTGTTTTGGTGTGCCCGCAACAGATAGTGAACCCAGGGCATGCAATTTAACCTGGGGGCCAAAATGGAATTTTTGAAAGAGACAAATGGCTGGATCTCTACAATTGAGTCACTAAATTGTACTAATTGAGTCACCGAAAAGCTTTCGTTCTTCATGTCAGCGTCACGGTGGCCAAGCTGAGTTGGGAATGTGAGGGAGTCACGTTAGATCGCTGAAACATGGAATACAATGAACAATTTAAAAAATACTTCAAGTAGGCAGTCATCATTTAAAGCACACGATGACGAAAGTTCAAAAAATTTTTAAATCCTAATTTTTCACAACTGTGCATTCCTTCGTTCATTCATTCCACATTTACCACTCCTAAGCCAGGCACTAGATTAAGCGCTCATTTAACAAAGAATATTTATTACATAAGAGCTTACATTTTATGTCAATTAATCCTCCCAATAATCCCACGAGGTAGGCGTCACTATCGTCCCATTTTACAGATGCTCAAGTTCAGTGTTCATGGCCCCATCCAGCGGGCAGAGCTGGTGAGTGCCAGGGAAGGGGTGGGAAGGCAGCCACCCTGGAACGCGTCACTAACCCTTACGTCAACCCATCCACCAGCCAGAGCACATGGCCTCGGCTACTTTAAAGATGATTCTATCGTGGACGAAACCAAATCTGTGTCTCCTCATAATAGCTTTAGGAATTTGGCATGAGCTCCAGTACCCAGTTCCGGCTCTGTGTATTGGTGTTTGCACGTGCATAAGTTATATCACATCCTCTGCACTCACACCATGTGTGTCACCCTGGTCGGCATTCGTCACTCACCTCGAAGGTGTCTTCTGGACACCTGATGCGTGCTACATATTTGTGCGGGAAAACGTGCTCACTGGTGGATAGAGAACCTCTATGAAAAAATCTTTAGTTTCTCAAAGGATTTGAATTGATTTTATAAAACATATAAAATACAAAAGGAAAACGTAAGCAGTGGGAGAATTGGGTTAGGAAAAACAAGAGTAGAAAAACAATGAAATCAGGGTCGAGGTCAGCTCACCAGGCTTAAGATAAGCACACGTTGATCCCGCATGCTGTCAGAGGTAGCAGAATTTTCCTCTGAGCTTCCTAGCATCCAAAACAAAGAGGGAAGGTACTATTCTTTACAAGATTTGCACTATCTGAAAAATGAGAAGTCCATTTCTCCGCCGAAAAACATTATGTCCTCATACTGGTATCTAAGTGAAATTCTCCTGCAATTTCTCAAAAAGGAACGATTGTAGTCTGTAACGGACTGCATTTGCAATGATATTTTTACCAAACAAACAAACAAACAAAATCCAGACAGTGTTCCTCACTGTAGTTTGGAGGTGAAACTATCAACCTACAATTTAGTAAGAATTTACAATGATTACCTTATCTGCAAAATGGGAATAGCACTTCGAGTTACTAGGAACAAGAAAAGTGAAAATGTGTAATCACTTGACATTGTTTTAATAGTGTATTTATGTGGACAAATGTAAGTTCTTTTCTGAATATTCAGGTTCTCCCTTACCATATAGGGATGTAATCAATATTCTAAAATTATATGTTCATTTAATATGTTGTTTTAAAACAGCTGAAGGCACCAGAAATGTTAACCCAAATTGTATTAGTACTCTTGAAATGGGGATCATTTCTAGAACCATTTGATTTTTCATTATTGATTTTCTTTTTTTTTCAATTGTGTAAGTCACTTTATTTTTGTTGTTGTTGAAGCATAGTTGATTTGCAAAGTTGTGTGAATTTCTGCTGTACAGCAAAGTGACTCAGTTAAACAGACATATTCTTTTTTATATCCTTTTCCATTATGGCTTATCCCAGGATATTGGATATAGTTCCCTGTGCTATGCAGTAGGACCTTGTTGTTTATCCATTCTGTATGTATTGATAATGGTTTGCATCTACTAACCCCATGCTCACTGATTTTCAAAACTCTTGTTTGTTTTCTTAAAATGCCACTGGTATGGTGAAGCCTAAGCAAATCTGGGATTCACACCCCAAACTGCACATGTTTAAGAACTGTTTCCATTCAATACCTCATCTAGATGTTCTCCAGTATGATGGGAAACATAGGTTCCTCCCCCACCAGGCACCCTGCCCACTCCCCAGGGCAGAGAAAGATCGGATTCCCTGGGGCCATAGACCCAGAACCTGTCGGCTCTTGGCTTCTCCCCGGCAAAAACGAGCTAACCGGCCTCACCTCCGGCAACAAGCGAGGCCTCCCGACTGCCCTGGGTTTGCGGAAACTTCTGGGGTGTGGACGTCAGGGCATTTGAGGAACACGCAGCACTCTGGCAGGTCTGGACACACACTTCTTTATTTCCTACAGCTTAAGCCCTTCGGCTTCTAGAAAGCCTTTATTTAAAATAAATACAGAAAAGATGTGTTACACTGTGAGTTACAATACAATACAATCATCCATTGAGTGCCAAACTCTGTTCAAACAAAGTTCATGGACAGACTGACAAATTTACAAAAGTGAGGAAATTCAAAGAGGAGGGGCTGCCACTCAACCCGGGGTCTTCCCTTCGTGCAGGCAAACTGGGCCTACAGAAGGAGCGGCTGGTGGCTTTTCTCTTTCTCTCTCTAGTTTGCTTTTGAGTTATCATAACTCAGTAAAGTAGGGTATGGGTAAAAATAAAGCAATCAAAAATGGAGTGATTTTCTATACGTCTTTTTTTTTTTTTAGCAAATAAATTACCCCATACTTATTGGCTGGAAAACAATATTCCACTTTCCAACCTCTCCCCAACACCACTTTTCTTTTTCTTTTTTTGCAGTTGAGTTTATCCACTTGTTTATATTGGGACTTCCTAGACTGAAGCACAGAAGTAACTTTTAGGCAAACTGATCATAAACTCCCATCCTAGAGCTTGTGGTCTTCAGGACACATTACTAAAACATGATTTTACAAATATTTCTCGTGGTAAAGAACATTTCTTTAGAAAATACAAAAAAGCCTAATGGGAAAAAAAACCCAAAACTGTATTCATGAGTATTATGTAGATAGCTGTTCAACCCTTTCAAAGCCGGGAAATTTCGTCTTTTTTTTTAAATCTTATTTTTAAACGCGGTGATGTGCTCACATGTACCCCCAACTGAAAATTTGATGAAACTTTCTTTCAATCACCAACAACACAAAAGGATTCCAAAAATTAAACTCTGCTCTAGAAGAAGCCATAATGATATTATTTTCGTTGACTGATGTCATCCTGTCCCCCATCACACATCATCGTGCAGTCTTACTTCATCCTCCCTTGCTGTGCAAAATTACAGGGACGATAATGGTGCAAATACCCTACTTACTCGTTTCAGTACCATTTTAGTCTTGATTAACTAAACAGTGAATAAATACTGAACACCTATACAAGGGATTGTAAAAAGTTTGGTTGTCTCACACTCTGAGAAAAAATATAGAAACCAAGTAAAAAACAAATTTTGTTCAATGAACACTGCACGGAACACTTATTTCCAAAATGTGATGGGAGTTTCGTATGTACTGGTCTTGTACACGTTAGGGTGGAGTCATAAAAGCCACACAACTACTTTTCTCTTTTGTGTGTGGAGATACCTATTTTCTGACTCAAAGTTAACAGCTAGAGAATGCCACAGATATGAAGGCAGGAACTATGAATTATAGATGATTCTTGACAAGTGAAAAAAAAGAGTGCGTTAATTGTGGAACGTCTAATCTTCCAGAGACGGAGGCACTGTTGTTATTGTGAGTCTCTGTGTCCCTACACCAGCTGTGATCAGAACAGATGACCATTATATTCCTTCTGAAATGGAAGTAAAGGGTTTGTCCTATGGAATCATAATAACTACACATACTACATTTTGTGTAGTTTATTTCATTTAGTTTAATTCTGCTCATAACAGCAAAGTGAAATGGCTCAAAATTATTAACTCCTTTAAAACTTGAAAACTCAAAGTGGTTGTGTTTCCTTTGTGGTGCAGTTATTTAGAAGCCGAATTGTTTTGAATTCATATGATGTTTTTAAGAATTTTGTGTCTAAGGGTACAGCTCTTAAAATCCATTTGTCCCATGTACTACAGGAAGGACTTTCCTCCTTGTTGTGTGAGGGTCACTCTGCCCTGTTATGATATTTGAAGTTAGAACAATGCCCTTGTTCTATTCTGTATAATTTCTACACTCCCTGGTATACGGACGCCAAGAAATTTTAATAAGAATGGTGATTCTTTCTCTAGCCAAGATTTTCTCGCAAAATGTAGCAGTCAACGAGGTGCCGCAAATTTGGGATAATTCCCGGATAGACTCAACTCTATCCGCCAACGTCAACTGCACATATGATGATAACCTTAACAGTCTTCAAAAAAAGAAAAAAATGAATGATGTTAAACAAAATTTAAGAGGCTAAAGGAATACAAGGAACATCTGACTTTAAATGTATACAGTATCAGTAAAACCACACACAAGTCATAAAGCCTAAAATGTCCGTTGTGATTTCCGTCACGGCACTTGACATTATCACAATGATAATAACATATTAAACACAGAAGATGAGCAGAGACAGAGGCGTCATTCACTCAACTCATATGTATTGAATTCACGTTCGTGGTGAGGAACTGCATTCGGCCTCGAGTCTCCAGCTGTGAGGACACTTCTCGGGCTGCAAGTTGCTCAGGGGTTTCGACAGAGATGTTGCACCGGGATGGAGCCTGGGAGCCTTCACTCTCAGGGAGACACCCACGCACATGTTCCCACGGCGCTCTGTCCTCGCCGCCCTCCTGCTGGTTCCAATATTTGTTGCAGACTCTGCTGGTTCCCCACCAGCAATCACTCCAGCCCCTTCCTCTACCCTGAGTGCTGTCCAGCCCACGCTCGGGCAATGCTGCCTGGGAAGACGGTTTGGTCTAAGCCGACACAGTGGCCCTACTCCCCCGGCTGGGGTTTGGTTTCCGTATGTCCAGGTGATGCCACTGCTGGCCGGGGGCGTGATGGGGAGTTGCCTGGGGCGGGGGTGCCTTGGGGCCACCTCCCACCCTGGAGGAGTGGGCAGCCTCTGATTCCACCAGGCTTGGAGCAGACACCCTATCCTGGACTTTAGCAAATGAATGTCCCTTTCTGTTTCAGCCTTGAGCCAGGGATTTCTGTTGCTCTTAGTTGAAAGCAGCCTGAAACTGGCTGTTTGCTTTGCGAGCCCCTCCCTGGTCTGTGAGCCCAGGGTGGCCGAGGACTTACCCGGGCCGAGCAAAGGAAGGCGGACTTCACTGAAGGCGCCCGCGGCCACCAGAGCACTTGAACCAGGAGGAGGACACGATCAGACAGGGTTTCTTAATTAATTTATTTATTTTATTTTTGGCTGCGGACTTTCTCTAGTTGGGGCGAGTGGGGGCTACTCTTCTTTGCGGTACGTGGGCTTCTCATTGCGGTGGCTTCTCTTGTTGTGGCTCGCAGGCTCTAGAGCGCAGGCTCAGTGGTTGAGGCACGTGGGCTCAGTAGCTGTGGCTCACGGGCTCTAGAGCGCAGGCTCAGTAGTTGCTCCGCGGCATGTGGGATCTTCCCGGACCAAGGCTCGAACCCGTGTCCCCTGCATTGGCAGGCAGATTCCTAACCACTGCAGCATCAGGAAAGCCCCAGATTTGTTTTCAAAGGTGGCTCTGACTGCAGTGAGGAGGAAGGTTTGGTGGCTGAGAAATCAAATAAGAGGTAAGGTCTCACTGAACCTGAAGATCAAAATCCCCAGGCCTCTTATGCTGGGCAGAAGACGGGGGTCCTGGATGGACGTTGAGAAGGACAAAGAAAGGCCAGTGGAGTACCCAGCAGGTACCCTTCTGTCCTGGAGGTGAAGAGGCCATCTGATGGAAGAGAGAAGGGCCAAGGGTGTCAGACACCGCTGCACCCCCGTCGGATTCGGGAACCTCGCTGATGCTGCCATGGAGAGAGGCTGGCCGTGAGACCAGCCAGCTTCAGCCCCTACTTGGAAGGGTCTTGGGGTCAAGACAGAGGCCTTTCCATCACTGTGGTTCATCGGATGGCAGGGCAGAGGTGAGCGTGTTGGACGGGATGCCAGTGTGTCATAAGTGAAGGCATGGATTCTGGAGGCTGGGAAACACCACGTGGCCCCAGGCGTCTGGGACACGACCCTCACTCAGCTCCCGGCCGGTGGGGACCCTTGACTGGCCACAGCCTATAAACAGGGGCTGCGTGGCGTGTGTGCGGGGAGCGCCAGCCCAGGTCTGTGAGGGCCAGCTGCCCCGCTGGGAGCAGGAACGCCACCTGGACTTCTCGACAGGCTTGTGCTGAGGCCCTGCACATCTTGGCTGTCAGGGCACCTACCCCACAGCTGCCCTCCTGTCCTTCAGGCCCAAGGCCCGTCTCGATGCTAATTCTAGACATGACGTCTCATTCTGTATCTGCTGCCTCCCATATGGAAATCCCCTCAACATGTAGAGTTGGAACTTTATGTTTTTCCCTCACCAAGTTTTGGCCAACCTCAGGGCCTGGATTCTTCTTCTGAACTGCAGACTAAAGGAAATTGGAAATAAAAAATAAATTTAAAAGAAGACAAGGGACAGAAGAAGCAGGGGTGAGTGAAGAAATCAGAAAAAAAGAAAAAAAAAACCATGTTGCTGCATTTAAGTAAGTGTTGATTATAAGAAATATAAAAATAACTATCTGGAATAATAATTGCCCCAAATCTCAAGACCACAGGCGATAGAAAAAAAAAAAAACATAATGGGATTTCCCTGGAGGTCCAGTGGTTAGGACTCGGTGCTCTCGCTGCTGGGGGCCCAGGTTCAATCCCTGGTCCGGGAATTAAGATCCCGCAAGCCACGCAGCTCAGCCAAAAAAGAAAAAAAAAAACATGGTAAGGTTTTTGTTTGTGTTGGGTGGAATAAAGAAAGTTTCAATATATGTGTTCAAAATTTATGAGTAACAACTAGAAAAGAAATCAGAAGGAGGAAAATTTGTTAAAAACTAACAAATGTGGAGAAATCATGGTAAATCGAAAATACACTGTAAAATGAGTGAAAATGTATTAGGAATGAAAATAAATGAGAAGTGAGACTCCAAGATTGGTCTTAAAATCTAGTTATATGCTATTCATGAGAGACAACCGTAAACAAAGCAAGAAGGTTCAGTATAAAAGGACGGACATCAGGCAAGTATTAATAAAAATAAATTAAATGTAATAATAGATGCAACAGGTGAAATAGAATTCATGATGAAAAGAAATAAAAGGGATAGTTCAAACTGGTAAAAGTTATAAGAAGATTAAAGTCATGGACATTTAGATACCTAACACAAGAGCTTCATATAAAGCAAGCACTAAAAAATATCAAGAAAGTCGATAAATCATCCACTTTATTAAGGGACTCAACACACATCTAACAGACATCACAGGTTAAAGAAACAAAAATAGTTGAGAATAACACAATCAATAAGGTTGAGCTAATAAAATATGGAATACTCTAGCTAATGAAGAGAGAGTATACCCTCTCTGCAAATAGTTAGGAAATAGTCATTGTAAAGAAAAAGAAAAAAAAAAAAGCCACAAGGAACTACGGATAAATTCCAAAGTGCAGAAATCATAAAGGCATTCTTCTGAGGCACCATGCAAACAACTTGAAATTAACAATACAGAAATAGCCAACCACCTGCTAGAAAAAAAAAGTAATTAATAATAGAACAAAAATTTAAAATACCATATATAAGTAATATAATATAAATTTAAAGATTTTAAAGAGAAAAACCAATTGGAAATACTACTTAGAGGAAAAAAGAAGAGACAACTCTACGTATCAAAGTCTTAAATAAGAATACATTTATTATAAACTACATGAAGTAAGATTTCAACTCAGAAAGTTGTCCAAAAAAATGAAATAAAATCCACCTAAAAAAAGTAGAAGAGAAAAAATTGGTAAAAGTCAAAAAACTTAATGAAATAGATAAAAATAATAATAATAATTGAGTTGAACAGTAACACTAAAAAAAAAAAAAATCAGTAGTCAGATAAACATTGCCAAGTCTAATCAAGAGACAAAAAGAAAATACAAGTAATCAACCATTAGGAGCAAAAGATACAAAAATATTTTTAATTTTAAAAGAGTAATTATATCAATGTGTATATATCAATAACTTTAATAATCCAAAAGA
Organism: Lipotes vexillifer; assembly: GCF_000442215.2. Taxonomy (NCBI): domain Eukaryota; kingdom Metazoa; phylum Chordata; class Mammalia; order Artiodactyla; family Lipotidae; genus Lipotes; species Lipotes vexillifer. Next base: position 1,065,645 of record NW_006775077.1, on the reverse strand, counting down.
AACAAACTTTCTAAAATTTTTTAAGAAATATAAGTTACCAAAATTGACTTAAAGAATAAGTAGCATCCTTAAATAAACAAAATAATTTCAGAAAAATTTGAAAATAAAGTTGGATATTTTTTTTAAAAGGCACCAGAACCAGATTAAACGGTTTATGGAGTTGGGTTATTTAAAATTTTTTAATTTTTAAATTACAGAAGTAATACATGCTCATTTTAAATGAAATATTCAAACATATGTAAGTGTATACAGTAAAAAGATTATCTCCCCACCCCCTCCTTTATCCAAACTCCGATGCCTGGGATTAACCCTCTTAACTACAAACAGGCAAATATACGTGTATATACATACATATATTTACAAAAAAGAGATCTTGCAGCATACATTGTTCTACACTTACTTTTTAACTTCTGCCACATATCATGACATCATTGCATGTGAATAATATGACAGATGCACAGAATTCATTTGTATGGATGTACCACAATATATTATTGTAGGATACTTAGGTTCAATCTTCCCTCGCTTCAAAGAAATAAACACCCATAGAGAACCTTTTAAAAACCTGCAAAAATCCCTTCCACCAGACTACTGGGGAAAAGTCTTCAAATGAAACAAGAGGACAAGTTACTTCTGCTATAGCTTCCCATCAGCACTGAGGAAATGATCAGTTCTAGTGTGACAGAATAATAATGAAAACCAAAGTTCGCAGTGAAAACTTTCCAGATTAGCCTGACCATTTAAAAACCATATGCATATCCCCAAAAATCCCACCTTTTTTTCAGTAAAGAGAATTGCTAATCATGTTTCTCCTTCAGGTCAGGAACGACCTGCACTTCCTGTTGGGAGGAATTAAACAAGTTTTCTCTCTCAAGCGTCTACCATGATGTTCCAAGGGCTCATTTAGTCCTTCTGTGTGTTCATTTCCCCCAAGGAATTCACTGAAGTGAAAATACCTACAGGACTTCCCTGGTGGCACGGTGGTTAAGAATCCGCCTACCACTGCAGAGGACACTGGTTCGAGCCCTGGTCCAGGAAGATCCCACATGCCGTGAAGCAACTAAGCCCGTGCGCCACAACTACTGAGCCTGCGTGCTGCAACTGCTGAAGCCCGTGTGCCTAGAGCCCATGCTCCACAACAAGAGAAGCCACCGCAATTAGAAGCCCACGCAACACGATGACAGCAATGAAGACTGAACACAGCCAAAAATAAATAAATAAAGGAAAAGAAAGAAAGAAAGAAAAAGAAAATACCTACAGTGTCCATCCAAATCTTGATGAGCCATTATCCCTTTCTGAGGCTGTGGGTTGAGAACTGGAAAGAATGAGACCATTTCCTGGAAGGACACAATGTGGAAAAGAAAGATATCAAAAATGGAAAGTGAGAATAAGTCTAAGGTCACCCTACTTAAACTGCCAGGATTCTGTCAGGCTATCTACGGGAGCTCATGAATCACAGAGTCATAGGCTGCAGAAAAGCTAAGATTAGGACCAGTTAAGAGATCAGTTAGTGTAAAGTTTTTACATTGTTTTTACAATACCCCAGATTTTTTAAAGGGACATAAATAGTGTGTGACAACTGTAGTATTGTTCCTACTTCAGATCTACATTCTCTTCCTTTAACATTTTATTGGAGGGAATTCCCTGGTGGTCCAATGATTAAGACTTGGAGCTTTCACTGCCTGGGCCAGGTTCAATTCCTGGTCAGGGAACTAAGATCCTGCAAGCCACGAAGCATGGCCAAAAAAAACCCAAAAACAAAAACAAAAAAACAAAACCACAAAACCCCCCGCGCGCGCGCGCACGCGCGCACACACACACACACACACACACACACACACACACACACAAACATTTTATTGAAATCATCTAAAAGTCATGTTTCCCTGCTTCATATTAAAAATTGCAGCGTCTTTTCAACAAATGGTGGTAGGACAATTAGACACACACATTCAAAAGAATGAAAAGGGGCTTCCCTGGTGGCACAGTGGTTGAGAGTCCGCCTGCCGATGCAGGGGACATGGGTTCATGCCCCGGTCCAGGAAGATCCCACATGCTGCGGAGTGGCTGGGCCCGTGAGCCATGGCCGCTGAGCCTGCGTGTCCGGAGCCTGTGCTCTGCAACGGGAGAGGCCACAACAGTGAGAAGCCCACGTACCACAAAAACAAAAAAAGAATTCCCATTTCATCTTCAATAAAATGGGGAGAAAAAACAAAACAAACAAACAAACAAACAAAAAGAATGAAAAGGTCTAATTCAAAAGAATTAGACCTCTTCCTCACAACACACCCAAAAATTAACTCAAAATGGATCATAGACCTAAATGTAAGTGCTAAAACTATAAAACTCTCAGAAGGAAATATATATTAAATCATCATATCTTCTTAGATATGACACCACATGCAAAAAAGAAAGCAGATAAATCAGACCCAATCAAACTGACATAGGCCACTATCAAGAAAGTGAAAAGAACTCACAGAATGGGAGAAAATATTTGCAAATCTTATATCCTACTGATAAGAGACCTGTATCTGGTATATATAAAGAACCCTGACAATTCAATAATTCAAAGACCAATAACCCAATTTAAAAATGAGCAAAGTATCTGACTAGATATTTCTCCAAAGAAAATATGCAAATGGACAATAAACATAAGAAAAGATGCTCAACATCATTAGACATTAGGGAAATGCAAATCAAAGCCACAGCAAGATACCACGTCATTCCCACTAGGATGGTGAGAATCAAAAGATAGATAATGACAAGTGTGGGTAAAGATGTGGTGAAATCCGTATACAATGCTGATGGGAATGTAAAATGAGGCAGTCGCCTTGGAAACAGTCAGGCGGTCCCTCAAAATGTTAAGCACAGAGTTTCCATGTGACCCAGACATTCCACTCTCAGGTATATACTCAAGAGGAATGAAAACATATGCCCACACAAAAACTTATACATGGATGTTCATAGAGACATTATTCATAACAGCCAAAAAGTGGAAACAGCCAAATGTGTACCCCTGATGAATGGATAAACAGTATGTGATATATGGGAATTCCCTGGTGGCCCAGTGGTTAGGACTCTGTGCTCCCACTGCAGGGGGCATGAGTTTGATCCCTGGTCAGGGAACTAAGATACCAAATACTGCACAGTGTGGCCAAAAGAATTTAAAAAAAAAAAAAAAAACCCAGTATGTGGTATAAGCACACAATGAAAAACTATTCAGCCATAAAAAAGGAATGAAGTTATCATACACGCTACAGCCTGGATGATCCTGAGAAGAGTATGCTGAGAGAAGGAATCCAGGCACAAAAGGCCACATATTGTAAGATTCCACTCACATGAAATGTCCAAAAGAGGCAAATCCATAGAGACAGAAAGTAGATGAGTGGTTTCCAGGGCTGGGGGACTTGGGAGAAAATGGGGAGGGACTGCTGATGGATGTGGGGTGATGGAAGTATTTGGGTCCTAGGTTGAGGTGATGGCTGCACACTGCTGTGTATATTACAAAAGCCACTGAATGTACAGATGAAATAAGTGAGGTACGTGATATGTGAATTATATCTCAAGAGAGCTGCTATTAAAAAATGGTGGGGTCATTACCAATGGTCTTGGTCTGTTCTGCGCAAAAAGGGGATTTAATGGCCTGAAAGACAGTGCAACTTCCTAGGTATTACGTTATATTACAAGTTATTTTTTCTCAAGTATGCCCTACTTCCCTGGTCTTCTGGTCGTTTAGAGAAGGGCCAGTGTGAAGAGTGACAGCTTGGCATCTGAAGGACAGAGATGGAAGGAATGGCTTCTTGCCCTGACTTTGCCGTGACTACCTGTGTGACCTTTGTCAAGTCACTTAACTTCTCTGGGCCTTAGCTCATCTGAAAAATGAGAAGTCAGAACTAAATAAATTCTCCCACTTTAGAATTCTGTGATTCAGATTTAAAATGGCATATGTGAATATTAACATAATTATGAAAACATATTGTATTTGTTTATTTTTTTAATATGTAACAAAATGTGAATCAGTGGTTGTCTTGTATGACAGGTGATTAGTGTTTTACCCTCATATGTTTCTCAATTCTTCCATAACACAAGCATATTTAATTTTATATTTGAAAAAAAAATCTTTTAAGTGTTGTATTGCATATGTTAAAATGTGATAACTTCATTGAAATACAAGTCTGTTAAATCTATAAATACAGATGCAAGACACTTGTAATTTTCCAGTGATGAGTGGAGATATTACAACCCCTGGGAGTTTTTAAAGTTGGAATTCTTCTATACAGAATTGTTTTCTTTGTTTAAATGTGTTCTTGGTTTTCAGATTGAATATAGTCTTTGGCATACAGCTTTGATTCTCATAATCTATGTGCTTGTGCTGACTTAATTCACACAGACGCTG